>NC_057861.1:390005064-390314647 GCF_019393635.1 Dromiciops gliroides | reverse complement strand
GTTTATTAAAATCTATCTAGAAGCCATGAATAAAAAAAAAGTAGACAGATTTTGTGTATATATACAAATACATGTATCACAGTGCTTGGTATAGAAATTCATTTTACCTAATGGAGAAATAGCAACAAAATGAGGTGAAGGGGAGGGGGAGTTTATAAGAGGGAAGGCAGATTAAGGGAGGCAGTGGTCAGAAGCAAAACAGACTTTTGAAGAGAGGGCAAGATAAAAAGAGAAAAGGATAAATAAAAGCATAAGATGAAGGAAAACACATAGGCAGAAACTAAAACTGTAAAATTGAACATAATGGTATGAACACTCATTAAGGAGAAGAGGAGAGCAGAATGGATTATAAACATGAATGCAAATATGTTATTTTCAAGATAAATACTTGAAACAGACGCACAAGGAGTTAAAACTAGTATGTGGAGGAGAATCTTTTATACTTTAGATGAGGCAAAAACAGTAGGGGTTGCAATCATGATCTCAGACAAAGCAAAAACAAAAAGGGATTTAATTAAAAGAGATTATTGGAGAAATTGCATCATGCCAAAAGGTATCATGAATAATAAGTTAATATAAATATTGAAAATATATTCACCAAATGGGTTGAAGAAATAAATGAATTAGTTATAAGAGGAAATATACAATAAAACTATAGTAGTAGCGGACCTCTACTTACCTCTCTCAGACTTGGATAAATGTAACCATAAATAAACAGGAAATAAATTAAAGAGTGAATAGAATGGTAGACAATTTAGATATGATAGACCTCTAAACAATATTAAATGGAATTATAAAGGGATGTACCATTTTTTCATAGATATACATAAAATCTTCGCAAAAATAGAGCATGTTTTATGACAGAATATTTTACAAACAAATGCAGAAAAGCAGCAATAGTAAATGCACATTTTTCAAACCATAATGCAATAAAAATTATATGCAGTAAAGGATCTTTGAAGCATGAATTGAAAATTAATTGGAAACTAAATAATATTATCCTAAAGAATGAGCAGATAAAAAATTAATCATAGAAACAATAAATAATTATGACAAAAATGAGACAACATAGCAAAATTTGGGGGATGTGTTCAAATCAGTATTTCAGGGAAAATGTATATCTCTAAATGCTTACATCAAAGGGGAGGAGGAGGAGAAGAAGGAGGAGGAGGAGGAGAAGGAAAAGAAGAATGGAATGGGGAAGAAGGGGAAAGAGGAGAAAGAGGAGAAGGAAGAAAAGGAGAAGGAGGAAAAGGAGAAAAAGGAGAAGGAAAAGAAGAACAAGAACAAGAAGAAATAAACAAAATGAGGATGCAACTAAAAAACAGAAAAAGAACAAATTAAAAATACTAAATTAATAATCAAAATAGAAATTCTGAAAATCTAAGGGGAGCTTAATAAAATGAAAAATAACTCAAGGAATAAATAAAACTAGGAGCAGGTTTTGTGAAAAAACTTAATTTTATAAAATATAGACTTGATGTCTAAATCAGTGAAATATGAATTAGGGAAAGTAAACTAAATCAAAACACTAATAAAAAATCATGTAAAATTTTAAATAAGATATTAGGAAGTATATATACATGCATATACATATAAATATATATAAAGAGAGAGGAAGATTCTATATTATGACTGGTTTGGTTTTTAATATAAAATTATGTGATACACGTTGGGTTCAGAATAAGTAAGACTATATATAATAAACTTTAATAATCATTTAAATAATAAGTATCATCAGATCATATGAACAGATGCTTTAGAAAAAGATTTTGACACAACCAGCATCCATTCTATTAAACAGATAGGTGGCACAGGACATAGAGTGCTGGTCTTGAAGCCAACAAGAGCTTAGTTCAAATCCAGCCTCAGACACTTTTAGATTTGTGACCCTTAGGTAGGAAATGTAACCTCTCTACCTCAGTTTTCTTAACTCTATAATGCAGATAATAACATCACCTAAGTTAAAGGGATGTTGTGAGGATCAAATGAAATCATTCTTGCAAAGTACTTAGCATAGTACCTGGCACATAATTGGCACTATATAAATGCTTATTCACCCCCCACCTTCTATTAAAAACTTTAAAAGCATAGGATTAAATGAACCTTTCTTTAATATATCATATCATCTATATCATAAGAATAAGTTATATATTATGATACATTTTATAAATACTGTACATCATATATACATATATTAGCATATATATCCATATATAATAACATTATGTTTGTATAATATATAACATAATATTGGATGTTATTTGTTTTTATCAAAGTGTCAGGTATGTAGTAGGTACTTAATAAATATTTATTGACTGTTGATATTGTTTAGTCATTCTGTCATGTCCAACTTTTCAAGAACTCATGCATCACAGTATACTGGGCCTTTCCTGCCTCCATTTTCTCTCAAAGTCTTTCTAAGTTCATATTCATTGTTTCCATGACACTATCTATACATCTCATCTTCTGCCATCCCCTTTTCATTTTGCCTTGAATTTTTCCCAACATCAGGTTCTTTTCCAATGAGTCCTGTCTTCTTATTGTGTGGCCAAAGTATTTAAGTTTCAGCTTCAGCATTTGACCTTCCAGTGAATAGTCTGAATTAATTCCTTTATCTATTGACTGATTTGATCTCCTTGCTATCCAGGGGACTCTCAAAACTCCTTGAGTGATTTCCTATTTCCTTCTCCAAATCATTTTACAAATGAGGAAACTGAGACAAATGAGGTTGAATGAATTGCCCAAGTTGCCCACAGCTAGTAAGGGTCTGAGGATAGATCTGAACTCAGGTCCTCCTTATTACAGTGCTGGCACTCTATCTACTGTGCCACCTAGCTTCCAGTTTATTAACTATTGATGATATATTAAAATATTTATCCAAATAAAACATAAAATATTGTGTACAAAGAAGAAAAGTTAGAGGTTTTTAAAAATAATTTTAAAGTAAACTGAGAATGATTTTTATCACTAGCAGTATTTAATATAGTTCAAGAAATGCTATTTATACCAACAGCACAAGAAAGAGAAATTTGCCTAGGCAAAGAAAATACAAAATTATCACTTCTTTTAATGACATGAGGAATTACTTGGAAAATCCTAAAAGATCAACAAAATTAACTGAAATAAATAATGAATTCAAAAAAATTATAAAATATAACATATCCACAGAAATCATGAACATTGTTATATGTTCTCTATCAATAAAACACAGCAAGATGAGTGAGAAATAGAAATCCAATTCAAAATCATTACAGAAGCTATAAAATATTTGAGAATGTTTCTGTCAAGGTGCAACTAAAATACATATTAATCCAATTTAAAACCTCTTTGCAGAAATAAAAATATCTAAATAATTGGAGAAATGCCTATTGCTCATGGGTAGGTTTAGCCAATATAATAAAAATGGCAATGTTATCTAAATTAATTTACTTATTGAATTACATACTAATCAAGCTATATAAACCTATCAAAAAATAATAAAATTGAAATGGAAGGACAAAAGTTCAAGAATCTTAAGAGTAATAATAAAAGCAAAAACATAAATGGGAAGCAGGGTGTCATGTTCTATCAGTACCAGATCTGGAATTATATTCAAAAGCAATCAATAATTTTTAAAAAGTGTAACTGTTTAAAAAATAAATTAGTTCAGTGGCATATATTAGGTATACAATATACAGAAGAAAACAAATACATTAACATAGCATTTGATAAAATAAACACTCAACCAGTTCCATATCAATCAGACTACCAAAAATTATTTTATAGAATTAGAAAAAACAATAATAAATTCATTTGGAAAAACAAAAAGTCAAGAATATCAAGGGATCTAATGAAAAAAATGCACAGGAAGGTGGGCTAGCTGTACCAAATTTGAAGCTATACTATATAAAGCAGCAATCATCAAAACTATTTGGTACTGGCTAAGAAATAGAGTTGTGGATCTATGGAATAGGTTAGGCACAGGAGACACAGTAGTAAATAACTTTAGTAATCTACTGTTTGATAAACTCAAAGACTCTAGTTTCTGGAATAGGAACTCAGTATTTGACAAAAACTTCTGGGAAAACTGGAAGAGAGTATGGCAGAAAGTAGGCATAAACCAACACATTACACCTTATACAAAAATAAGGTGAAAACACATATAAGACTTAGACATCAAGGGTGATACCATAGATAAATTAGGAGAAGAAGGAATAGTATATCTCTCAGATATATGGAGAGGAAAACAATTTATGTCCAAACAAGAAATAGAGAATATTATGAAATGCAAGATGGAAGATTTTGATTACAATAAATTAAAAAGGTTTTATACAAACAGAAGCAATGCAGCCAAAATTAAAAGGGAGACAGAAAAGTGGGAAACAATTTTTACGGGTAGTATTTCTGATAAAGGCCTCATTTCCAATATATTTCAGGAACTAAATCAAATTGATAAGAATTCAAGTAATTCCCCAATTGAGAAATGGTCAAAGGATATGAACAGGCAGTTTTCTGATGAAGTCAAAGCTATCTATTGCCATATGAGAAAATGCTCTAAATCACTATTGATCAGAGAAACTCTGAGGTAATCTATCAGATTGGCTAATATGACAAAAAGTAAAATAATAAATGTTGGAGAAGCTGTGGAAAAATTGGAATGCTAATGCATTGTTGGTGGAGCTGTGAACTGATCCAACCATTCTGAAGAGCAATTTGGAACTATGCCCAAAGGGCTATGGAACTATTCATACCCTTTGACCCAGTGGTACCACTGCTAGGTCTGTATCCCAAAGAGACCTTAGAAAAGGGAAAAAGACTCACATATACAAAAATATTTATAGCAGCTCTCTTTGTGGTGGCAAAGAATTGGAAATCAAGGGAATACCCAACAGTAGGTGATTGGCTAAACAAGTTGTGATATATCAATGTAATGGAATACTATTGTGCTGTAAGAAACAAGGAACAGGAGGAGTTCAGAGAAACCTGGAAGGACTTACATGAACTGATGCTGACTGTGAGGGGTAGAACCAGGAGAACATTGTACACAGTAAAAGCAACATTGTGTGATGAACAATGGGGTTAGACTTGGCTCTTCTCAGCAGTGCAGTGATCCAAAATGGTTTCAAAGAACTCATGATACAAAATGTTCTTAACATCCAGAAAAAAAGAACTGTGAATTATAAATGCAGATTGAACCATACTGTCTCTACTTTTGGACCGTTGTTTTCCCTTCTTTTATGAGGTTTTTCCCTTGTGCTCTGATTCTTCTTTCACAAGATGACTAATGTAGAAATATGTTTAATATGATTTTACATATACAACGTATATCAAACTGCTTTCCATCTTAGGGAGGAGGAAGGGAAGGGAGGGTGGGAGAAAAAAATCTGGAACTAAAAATCCTGAGAAAACAAATGTTGAAAACTATATTTATATGTAACTGGAAAATAATAAAATACTTAAAAAATAAAATAAACACCCTAGTTAATCTGGGAAGTTCTCACTATTTTACAAAAACTATCAGAGAAACTGAATGGCAGTCTTACAAAAAAAAGTTTTAGACTAACATCTCAAATCATATATCAGGTTATGCTACAAATGGATACATTACATGGAAGAAAGGTAAAATCACAAGCAAATTAGAGAAGCAAAAAAGAAACTGCTTTGTAGAAATGGTTTTTTGCACAATTATAATGTAGTTAAACTTAGAAAATAGGTAAATGGGGGTAAAAATAAACTTTGTTATAAGTTTCTCTGAAAAAAGTGTCTCATTCAAGATATGAGAAATCCATTCAAATTTATAAGACTCAAAGTCATTCCCCGGTATATTAGTGGTCAAAGGATATGAACAAACAATTTTCAAAGAAAGAAATCCAAACTAACAAAATCATGTGAAAAAATAATACTCTAAATCATTAATACTTAGGGATATGCAAATTAAGGCAAAGTTGATTATCTGCCTCAAACCCATAGAAAATATAACAAAAGAGGAAAATCACAAACATTGAAAGGCTTGTGGGAAAACATGTACACACTAGTATACTGTTGATGGAACTTTGAATTTTTCAACTGTTCTGAAAAGCATTTTTGAACTATGCCCCCCAAATTACCAAAATGTGCATATCCTTTGACCCAGCTATGCCACTAACAAAGAAATCAAAAAAGGGGTAAAGGACCTATGTGTACAATAGATATCTCAATTCTTTTCATAATAGGTAAAATTGCAAATAAGTTTCCATTAGCTAATTTGAGAAGATCTAAACTAAATATGATTTATGAATATAATAAAATATTATTTTACCATAAGAAATAATTGGAAAATATAAGAGGAACCTGGGAATACCTCTAGCTACTTGTGTAAATTGATCAGAACTATTTATACAATGTCAACATTATAATGAAAAACATTTTGAAAAGTGTTTTAAACTCCGTTCAATGTAATGCTATCCCATATATGCAGAAGACTTAAAGTTAAACAAAAATTTCACCTTGTGTTTGTTACAGCAAGAATAAATTTAAATGGCAAAGAGAAGCATACCTTCCTGGCCAGGGTCAGTGTGAGAATTTGCTTTGCTAAATTTTACATATTCCTGATGGGGATTTCTTTCTTTCTTCCTTTCTCTCTTTCTCTCTTTCTTTCTGTCTGTCTTCCTTTCTTTTCCTGCTTTCCTTTGCTGTTGTCCAATTAGATTTGGGGAGGCTATAAGGTCAAATAAAAATATTTTTTTTACTAAATTATTTTTAATTAAAAAAACATTTTAAAATACATTTTTACTTCAATGCAATTGGTTTCCTTTGTGTTGTTGTGTATTTTATGCATTTAAAACATGATTCAGAGAAGGGGTCCATAGATTTTGTCAGTCTGCTGAAGGAGTCCATGACACACAAAAAAGTTTAATTCTACTATAGAATTAGGTCATTTAGATCCTACCTTTATCTGAATCCAAAATCAGCATGTCAAATTATTTTCTTTTTCTCTATCATAAATTTTCAGGTGGAGTGGTCACTTCCCATGAAGACTCCCATAATTTTCACTTCAGCAACCAGTTCTTTCATTGGAGGAAATCATGCATTGTTCCATTTTTGAAAATTTTTCAGCCATACCTGCCTGCCAAGTGTCTGAGGTTTGCTTCTTTTTTTCCTGTGCTTTCCTCATCTATCCCTTCCATCTGTTCAGGATTGCGATGAGAATAATACTTCTATTTTTCTCTCCACTGATCCTTTACCAAATATCCTCTGCAATGGTTCTAGTCTTTTTATGAGATAGGTGATGGACAGAATATAATTGGCTTGAACTGGTGGGTAGCTATACCAAAGGAGATGATCACTGTGTGGGCCTTAATATGGACAGCCAATGCAAGGAAAGGGGCCTCCCTACAATGCATTTAGGGGCCGTCTCTCATCTATGACCCCCAGGAAGCTCCTCAGACCCAACTCCATGGAATTGTATAGCAACTCTCATCTTGGGTTATTGAGTGGACTTTCTAACAAGAAGCTAAGCTAATTGCATATGCCTCATTGGACTATTATGCCCTGAACCATGCTATTTGCACTAGATTTTAAAAAACCCCACCATCCTTAGTAGGACCAGTAGCATAACCAGAGTAGGATTAGTTAATAAAAATTTATCAAGTGATTAACTATGTGCTAAACAATAAGAATAGCAAAAGAGACAAGGCAGTCCCTGCCCTCAAAGAGCTCATAATCTAATCATGGAGAAAATAAGCAAACACATATATACAAACAAGGCATATTACGGGATAAAAAAGAAATAATCAGGGCAGCTAGGTGGCACAGTGGAAAGAGCACCAGCCCTGGAGTCAGGAGTACCTGAGTTCAAATCCAGCCTCAGACACTTAACACTAGCTGTGTGACCCTGGGCAAGTCACTTAACCCCAATTGCCTCACAAAAAAAAAGAAAGAAAGAAATAATCAAGAAAGGGAAGATGCTAGAATTAAGAATGACTGGGAAAAGTTTCCTGAGGAAAAATTGGTTTTAGTTAGGACTTACGTAAGTCATGAAAAGCAGTAGAAGGAGATGAGGATGAAGAACATTCAAGGGATAGGAGATAGTCAGAGAAAATGCCTAGAGCCAAAGAGATGGAGTGTCTTAGTGAAGGAATAGCAAGGAAGCCAATGTTGTTGGGGCTGGAATGATGCCACCAAAGTCCACAAATGACAAGGGATCCTTGACCTTTAAGTAACGGCGCTGGCCACAGGACATTTAGCACCAGAGACCCCAAAAGTAAACTGCTTCAGTAGCAGGTAAAAAATAGACCTTACGGATGACAGAGTAGAAAAGAGACCCTACTTAGGTGGGATTGGAGAAAGGGTGTTGAAGTTCCTATGATAGATAACCCTGGTTGGTCAGATGACAGGCGAATGACTTAGAAGGTAGATTGTGGTAAACTATAATTAAGCCACAAACAGAGTAGCTATAGGTGGAAGCAGGAGGAGGTGAACGGGCTACTCCATTTGTCCCTCAGGTTGCTCCTCAGACCCAGTAGTTTTCACTCAAGTTAATTAATAGTCTTTTGAATTTCATTTTGCATTTCAGTAAACCACTGATTCAAGTACCATTGCCCAAAGTGTTATACAGCTATGTCCTGATTAGTACAACTAAAAAATGATATGAAGTGTTGGAATTATTTTAATTCATACTGTATATTTCCATTGGGCTGGGACCAATTACCATATTTTACATAATTATAACTTCAAATAGTATAAATTTGAATACATGCAACCACTTCACAGTATTCATTAAGCACACTAATCAGGACCTACTTGCATTAGTGACAGACTAAAAGGAACAACCCTACTGTTGGAATACCTTGCATAAGTGATATAAATTGCTACAAAAGGTAGACTTCTACAAACTGATGTCAGCAGAAATAAATAGAACAAGGAAAACAATATACACATTGATTACAACTATTTAACAAGAGGTGCCAAAGAACTGAATGGAATGTTGTGTGATGATAATGACCAAGAAGCTTCACCCAGGAGAACAAGAGAAAAATTGTACCTCCCTCTTTTCTTTGAAGCAGTGAGGAGTAAGTGTTGGATATTGTATATATTGTTAGATTTGGTTGATATGTTTGGGGTTTTTTAACTTTTTTTTTACAAGGGATATATTCCTTTGTAGGATTAGAGATATAATTCACTAATGATGATAAAGTAAAAACAAAATATATCAAGTATTTTTAAAGAAAGGTTAAAAAATACATTCCTATATTAACATTGCTTGTTTTTGTTCTGTTCCTTTTGAATGAGGTAAATCTCATTCCAACAAGTCTCTGATACTTATGAGATCAAATTTTCTTCTTTGAATCAACCTCTCTTGTTTACCTGGTATGTTACCCTTAGTTGATACATTTAAGTATAGATATTTGAAGTTACATTTTTATTCCTTTCAATAGAATTTACAAGTCTCTGGTAAATTATAGTGTATCTCAAGTGGCTTTTCCTACGTCCACTGTTGTTACTCTCTAGCTTCTCCCTTGGAATATATATTTGTAGACTATTTTCTCCTTCCCTTTCCAATTTAAGTTTATACCCTTCATGTTAGATTCACAAGACTCTACTCAAATACATCTTGATTAGCTCTGGTTAGGTATATTCCATATCTGGGCAAGGGTCCATCATAACTATATATTAAACTCTTTTCCAGAAATTTAAATCCCATCCTCAGACAGCTCCTGTCACTTTCCCAATTGTCCTCTCTTGTCCAAATCCCTGTCTTCTAGCAAGAGCAATGATAAGAACGTTACCTTCATGAGTCTTCAATTCTTTACCAAAACCTCATAATCTTCTTCATGATTCCTCTGGCAGTATTATTTGCCTTCATGTGAATCAGTAGGATCTGGTGCTAATTATCAGATCTGACCCTTTGAGGGACAGTATTTGTCATCCTGGTTACATCCTCCCAAAAGACAACCGACTTCTATTTTATTAGGGTCACATTGAAGAATAGCTCCCTCAGTGACCCTCAGCAAAGAATCACTATAATTGTCCTCCCTGACCCTTACTGGATGATCTCACTCCTGACAGCACTTGTGGATTAGCCACTTACAGAGGTCAGATCATACCTCATGTGAAAAATCTCAGGCCAATTATTTGGGTTCCAAGTGTTCCATGATCCTTCTTCCTTTTCTGTCACATTTTTCTACCACTCCCCAAATGCCTAATATGGGTCAGGATGAACCTCTTGCTCCTTAATATCTCTTTTCTTTTTCTGCTTTTTCATGTTGAAATACTTCTACTTTTTAAAGAAATAGATTCTTCATTTTTGTTAATAACCTAAAGGAAGGAAAGACATTCCTTTTTTCTTCCCTTCTAGGAGAAAAATCCCACATTTTGAAAATAGATAGCAGTAACTGCTTAGAGAACAGGACAAAGGAGGTAAATGAACAATGAGCACTTACTGTAAGTTTTAGAAAAACACCTCCCTATATGAAGTCACCTCGGAGACCAAGGAGGCAGAACTATGGAGTTTATAATTTACTTCCATCCCTATTGTCAATAAAGGATGAAGAAGGATGGTCCTCTTTTTTAAGGCCCCAACCATAGTAGAGATCTCCTGCCAATACAGGGAATTCTGATAAGAATAACCAGAGAGATTGCATTTCCCATGGGAATGAATCTGACTTAACTCCAGTGAACCCAAGACTTGTAGACTTTCCCTATTTCTTTTCTGCATTTCAAAGCCACTGGTTGGCTATGTACTGTAAGCAAGTGTAAGAAACTACAAAACTCAAATATGCACCCTAAGAAAGTACAAGTGATTCAGGAGAACCATCTTTCTTAGTATACCAATAAATTATTTTCTGTTCAGTCTGGCTACTCACTTTTTCTTACCTCCAGTTTTACAGACATGATGGTGGATAAGATTCGTGCAAAGGTTAGCTAGTGAAATAGTGGATAAAACACTGGGCCTGGAGTCAGGAAGAATTGAGTACAAATCTTCCCTGAAGACACTTACTACCTTTTGATCCTGGGCAAGTCATTTAATTTCTGTCTGCCTTCATCCACAGGAGAAAGGATGGCAAATATTTCCAATATCTCTGCCAAGAAAATCCCATGAACACTATGGTCTATGGGGTCATGAAGAACACCAAACAACTGAACAACAAAAGTAACACTATTTTAATGTTAATGTTATTATTATTCTTATTTACAAGGTTCCAGGCTGAGAAACTTTCCAGCACGTCTATATTAATCCCTTCACTGTGTGTCTAAAAATGAATTATGGGTGGTAAAGAAAAACCAGCAGAATATTATCTATTTTTACATTTCACTGACTGCAGAAGAAGTTTATTCTACCTTGAACTGTTTGCCAATATTAAGATATTTGAAGCTTCTAGATTTCTTTGAAAAACTTGATTGCTAAGTAGAACAAATGTACAGGGCAAAAAGAAATCAGAAGTACACATCAAATTCAGAAACCATTTACCATTCTTTTTCAAAGTTGTATTCAGCAACTCTAAGTCTGCTCTCCATTTCTCATCTCCAGGCCTAGGTAAACATTTTGCTTTCTTTCACATGATCTTTACTATTAGCAGCTGGGGTTGATATTTAAGTGGGATGTTGTCCTGAGGGGTGTGTGAGGGGAAAGCACCAAGATCTGGGTCAGAAGGCATGGAATTTAATACAGGATCCTGCAGTGTGCACCTAGCAGCTCATTCTCTGGACATCAATTATTTCATCTGCAAAAGGGGGATAAGAGTACTTGCCCTGACTAACTCACAGGCTTCTTTTAATTATGAAATAAGACAATGTGCTTAAAAGCACAGTAAAAACTAAAGCACATTATGCAAGGTATAATTTAAGGTATTAATTTGTCTTACCTTGTATAACTTTCCATGACAGTATTTATCACTGCCAGTGCAGGAAAGCATGTGGGGCCCTGCAAACTAGGCAGAACTTTGAAGGGAGAAAACAAGTGCAACTGGAGATTTTATATATACATACATATATGTGTGTGTGTGTGTGTGTGTGTGTGTGTGTGTGTGTGTATATATATATATATATAGTTTCAAGAATGTTCTACAAAACAATTATAAAACAACATAAGAGACAACAGATACGAATCAAATAGAAAATAAAAGCAAGAATTTTCTTCAATAAACTTCTAAGCAGAGGTAGGCTGGGTGATGTCATAAAAGCCAATTGTTATATTTTCAAGTGAGTATTAATACCTCAGAAATCAATAACTCTGTAAGTCAGTATTTGCTTTATTGTTTTACTTGTTGTCTATACTTGAGAAAATGATGAAGAAAATGTTAAGAATGCAGATTGAATTGAAAAGTGCTTGGTGAGCTGGTTATTTAATAGTTACCAGTACACCCCTGCCTCTGCCCTACTTCTTTGTATTTGTATTATATAATTCCCAATCTGGCCACCCATTCTTACTACCAGGTCTAGTAAAGAAACCTTTTTCTAGTTCACCTGACCAAATTGTCCCATTTTTATTTTGGTTTTCTTTCAAATACCCCAGGCTTCACCTTACAATAATCTTTAGTCGCACTGATAGCAGATCTTTGCTGTAATCAGTGCTGTTACTAGTAGACAATATAGGAGGTCGGAAGAAAATATCTGTCTCACCACGGTGACATACAGCTTAGGCCAAACCACTGTATTAGCAGTGCATCTTATAAGGCACTGCACTGACAGTAGCAACTCCAGGAGCTCTCAGTCATGGAGGGTGGTGGGGTCAGACAGCTGGTTAGAAAAAGATTGTGGGGGACCCTTTCCTGACTCTGTTTTCAGAACCCTTTTGCATTACCGATACAGAGTTACAGGTTTCAGTACCAGAGCCAAAAGAAACAAAAACACTTGTAGCCACAAGGGATCGAGGGCCATGGTCAGATTTCCAGGGTGGAAAGGAGGAGTAGGGACTGTGGTCTCAATTCCTAGACAGAGTGGGTCTAACGATTGTGCCTACAAGAGGTGAAGCCAAGATGTTGGAAGAAAGGCAGTAAGCTCTCACAACTCACAACATGATCACTCAACAAAACCTCTAAATAATGCCATTGGACAATTCCTGGAACAACAAAACCCAGAAAAGAACTTGCTGAGATCATTTTCCAGCCCAGGACAGATTAGAAGGTCAGCAGGAGGGATCTGTTGTGCTAAGGCAGGGGTGGATCCCAACCCCACAGTCATGCTGACACGGATACAATCACAAGCAGGCCACACCAGGGAAAGAGACCCCCAGAGCCTCTGCATCAGCTGTAGGGCCAGTGTCATCTGGAACTAAGCTCACAGTCTGGTGAGAAGGCTGAGCCCTTGGCAGGGGGGGAGATAACAGGGATCTCTGCTGGTGCTGAAGCAGAACTTGGGTTTTTCAGCCCTGCTGGGAACCAGGAGGTAGGCTTGAGTAGCAGTGGCCAAGGTGGGGAAGGGGTGTAGACTTGTTAGAGTGAACAACCACAGCACGCAAAGTTTTGCTGTCTGGTTAATTAGCACATTGGCTGGGGGTTATATAGGGATGAGGGAACAGGTCAGGCAAGGGAAAAACCTGCCCCTTCTTAAATCATACCACCTGGGACCCCCTGAAACTTGGGATAGTTAAGCCTGGAAACAGTGCCCTACTTTAAGGAGATAAAAGTCAAGTAAAAGACAGGCAAGATGAGCACACAGAGAGAGAAGAGGACCATAGAAAGTTTCTTTAGCAAGAAGGAAGATCAAGGTAAACCTCAGAAGAGGATAGCAACATCAGGGTTCCTACACGCAAAGCTTCCAAGAAAAATATGAATTTGTTTCAGGCCATAGAAGTGCTCAAAAAGGGCTTTGAAGATAAAGTCAGAGAGGTAGAGGGAAAAATGGAAAGAGAAATGAGAGTGATGCAGGAGGGTCATGGGAAAAAAAGTCAATAGCTTGAAAAGCCAAATTGGCCAAATGGAAAAGGAGGTACAAAAGCTCTCTGAAGAAAATCATTGCTTAAAAATTAGGATTGAGCAAACAGAAGTGAATGACTTTATGAGAAATCAAGACACAATAAAACAAATTCAAATGAATAAAAAAAATTAGAGGGCAATATGAAATTTATCCTTGGAAAAACAGCTGACCTGGAAAATAGATCCAGGAGAGACAATTTGAAAATTATTGGAATACTTGAAAACCATGATCTTCTAGGAAACTGTCAGAAAAAATTGCCCTGATATTCTAAAAGCAGAAGGTAAAATAGAGATTGAAAGAATCCACCGATCACCTCCAGAAAAGGATCCCAAAAGGAAAACTTATGGCCAAATTCCAAAACTCCCAGGTCAAGGAGAACATATTGCAAGCTGCCCAAAAGAAAGAATTCAAGTACTTTGGAGCCACAGTCAGGATAGCACAAGATCTAGAAGAATCTACATTAAAGGACCTGAGGACATGGAATGTGATATTCCACAGGGCAAAGGAATTGGTATTACAACCAAGAATTACCTATCCAGCAAAACTATGTATAATCTTTCAGGGGGGGAAATGGGACTTCAATGAAAAAGAGGACTTTCAGGTATTCATGATGAAAAGTCCTGAATGGAATGGAAAATTTGACTTTCAAATTCAAATTTCAAGACCCTAGAGAAACATAAAAAGGTAAACAGGAAAAAGAAATTAAGATAAATGTTAAAAGGTTAAGCTGTTTACATACCTACATGGAAGATGATACATCTAACTCATAAGAACTTTCTCAGTATTAGGGCAGATAATAGGAATAAATTTAGACAGAGGGCACAGGTGGGAATCGATTATGATTTATGGTATATGATTGTAATGGAACATTATTGTGTCATAAGAAATGACAACCAGGATCATTTCAGGAAAACCTGGAAAGACTCATACAAACTGATGTATAGTGAACTGAACAGAACCCGGAAAGCAGTGTGAACAGTGACAGCATTATTGCTCTATGAGCAACTGTGAATGACTTAACTACTTTCAGCAATACAATGGTCTAAGACAATCCCAAAGGACTAATGATGAAGCATATTATTCATCTCTAGAGAAATAACTGATATTGATTGAACGAGCTAAGTTTCTTTATCCCAATGAACATATATGTTATTACCTCTTTGAATCAAATCTTTTTTTTTTTTTTTTTTTTTTTTTAGTGAGGCAATTGGGGTTAAGTGACTTGCCCAGGGTCACACAGCTAGTAAGTGTTAAGTGTCTGAGGTCGGATTTGAACTCAGGTACTCCTGACTCCAGGGCCAGTGCTCTATCCTCTGGGCCACCTAGCTGCCCCTCTTTGAATCAAATCTAATGAGAGTAGGGTTGAAACAATGTTCACTCCTCCTTTCTTTCCCTCTATTTTATTGGGGTTTTTTCACCTCTTCATATGATATAATTCACCCCATTCCACCTCCCCTTTCCTCTCCTCCCCATAGACTCCCTTTTTAACCCCTTAATTTTCTTTGTATCATCACATCAAATACAATTTATATTTATACCCTCTGTGTAAAGTCCTTCTCTCTGACCAAATACATTTACAGTTCTTAAGAGTTATGAGTATTATCTTCCCGTGTCAGGATATAAACAGTTTAACCTAACTGAGTAACCTTTTTTTTCCCCTCTGTTTACCTTTTTAAACTTCTCTTGAGTCTTGTATGTTAAGATTGAATTTTCTATTCAGTTCTGGGCTTTTCATCAGGAAAGATTGAAAGTCCCCAATGTCATTAAATGTCCATCTTTTCCCCTGCAAGAGAATGCACATTTTTGCTGGGTAATAGATTCTTGGCTGCAATCCAAGCTCCTTTGCCTTCCGGGATATCATATTCCTAGCCTTGCGGTCCTTTAATGTTGAAGCTGCCAGGTCCTGAGCAATCCTGACTGTGGTTCCATGATATTTAAATTGCTTCTTTCTGGCTGCTTGGAGTATTTTCTCCTTCACCTGATAATTCTGGAATTTGGTTACAATATTCCTTGGAGTTTTCCTTTTGGGGTCCCTGTTTTGGGCTTCTTATGCAGGGGTATAGGTGCTGTGTGACTGACTTTTTACTCTGAGGCCTTTATAGTGCGTGCAGTTCGCCCCCCTGCACTTCCTGTCTGAGTGCACTAGGTCAGTGTGCTTGATCCCGGCTATCCTATTCGTGGCCCTCCAGCTGGCAACTTGCCCTCTCAGCTGGTGCAGGTAGGTTTTCCACCGTCCTTCTTAGCCACCAGATCTTTGAGCCAGGCTCCAGGGGCCTCAGTTTTTTGGCTGTGGCCCACAGCTCCTGCTGACTTGCCCCGACCCCCTTGGCACTGGGCTGCTGCCCTGCACTGCGCCTCTCCTTTGCCTGAGTCAGACCAACCTTTTCTTGATGTCTTCTAAATTATCTCTGGTTGGAAGACTGTGTTTCTCTGTCTCTTTGCAGGTTCTGTAGTTTCAGAATCCATCCAGAGGCTCGATTTAATGTTCTTTTTTGAGGGAACAGAAGGAGAGCTCAGGCATCTTGCTGCTTCCTCTCCGCCATCTTCCTGATATTGATTGAACACAGACTGAAGCATGTTATTTTTGTGCTTTCTCTTTGTGTTTTACTCTAGTCTTTTTATGTAAAATTACTAATGTGGTAATGTTTCACATAATTGCACATGTATAACCTGTGATGTTTAAAATCTAAATTGTGGTCGCCTTAAATTAGAAGCTTCAGCACCAGTCTTTGGGCATTAAACATTTATTAAAGCATACAGATATTTATAAGGAGTTCAAAAAGTTAAGAAAAAGAAGTCCTACCTAGCCTAGAGTTCCAGCCTGGTTGGGATCTTCCTCAAGTCCTCCTCCATGAGCCTGCTTTAATCAGGAACTCTCTAGCAAGCTGATTGTGGAAGCTTTTCATAGGTCTGGAACAGAGGCGGTCCTTACACACTGCATCAAGCTCATTGGTTGGCGTCATCCAAATCCATTTGTTTTGAAGGTGTTCTCAAGTTGAATTCACAGTCTAGCTTCTGAGAATAATACCTTCTTAAGGGATAGCCAGGTGTGATAACAATCCAGTTAACTTGAATAGGCTAATCAGCAGTCAATTACTCTCACTTGATTCAATCAGTCTAAATTAATCTCCAGGTGGGTCTTTGAGTATCTGCTAAATCCCATTATTTCATCACATTCCTCCCTTTTTTTCTTCTAGGAACAGGTGTTCCTTGATGAAACAAACTTGTACTGATTGCTTAAAACCTTGGGGAGGGGGAAGGGGAGGGAGGGAGAGAATGAGAGTAAGGTAGAATTTGGAACTCAAAACTTTAAATAAATAAAAGTTGCAAACAACAACAACTATTGTGCCTACAAGAGAGCAGGGAACCTGGTCATAATCCTAGGTCCAGATGTATAAGCTCTGGTGGTTATAGGGGAAAAAGGTCCCATTCTCAGCAAAGTACAGGCCAGGAGAACTTTGACTACACCTCTCCTTAGATTATACTACCCTGTAAGCAGTAAAAACCTACAGACCCCCAGAGTTAGCTTTGAAAACAGAAGCACAAAAGAACTAAAGCTTGGGAGAGACCAACCTCCAAATTGGGAGCAAAAACCAGCTTTTAAATAAAGTCAAGAAATAAGATGGAAAATGAGTTTTAAAAAATCCAAAAGAATGTGACCATAAAAAAGTTACTATGGTGACAGGAAAGAGCAAGGCAAACTCAGAAGATAACAATGTCAAATAGGTGATAAACAAAGCCTCACAAAATTGATTTAGATGCAAGACCAACAGGAATTCTGGAAAATCAAATAAGAGAGGTAGAAGAAAAAGAGCGATGAAAAAATTTTGAAGAGAGAGTCAATTGTTTGGGAAAAGAAGCTCAAAAATTATGGAGAAATTAACACCTTAAAAAACAGAATTGTCCAAATGATAAAAGAAGCACAACCATCCAATTAAAATAATGCCTTAAAATGCAGAATTGGACAAATGGAAAAAGGTATAAAATTAAGTGAAGAAAAGAAGTCCTTAAGAAGTAAAATTGATAGAAACACAACAGCTCACTGAAGAAAATAATGCCTTAAAAATTAGAATTGGGGCAACTGAAAGCTGTTGAGACATCAAGAAACAGTAAAACAAACAAACAAACAAAACACATCATATCCATGACAAAATAGAAGAAAATGTGAAATATATCATTGAAAAAACAACTTATTTTAAAATTGATCAAGGAGAGAAAATTTGATAATTATTAGATCACTTGAAAGCCATGATCAAAATAAGAGACTAGACATCATATTTCAAGAAATTATCAAGGAAAACATCCCCAACATAATAGAACCAGTCAGTAAAATAGAAATTGAAAGAATCCACGAATTACCTCTAGAAATAGACCTCAAATTGAAGGAATGAAGTAATATAAATATTAAACATATATGCACAAAATGGCATAGCATCCACATTCTTAAAGGTGTGTTTAAAATTTTAAAGGTGGGTTCTAATCTGTTCCCGAGTTTTGGGGGGAACTGGCTAAAATCATTGATAAATTCACCAAGAGTTTAGGCTTTTAAGGATTTATTAAAGCTTGTATCTATTTGGTATAGACAGAGAGACAGAAACCTTTCCTTTCCGAACAGCCCACTTAAAAATTCTGCCACCACACTGATGTTTCAAACCAAAAGAGGAAGATCCTCTCTGCCAGCCTTCGCTTTCTACTTCCTGTCCTCCTCCCAGAAATGAAAGGTTCTTCAAGCTTATTGGCTGAGAGTGGTTTCAAATTGGAATTGCCATACTTAGTAGTTCCTCATTCACTCCCAATTCAAACACTACTAAGTCAATCAAATCAGACCACTGGGCAGCTACCAAATTCCATTATTTTAACACAAAGGAAAAATTAAATGAATTATAGTAGGAAGTAGATAATAAAACTATCCTAGTAAACTAATTTAACTTTCTCATCTCATAACTATATAAATCTAACCATAAGACAAACAAGAAAAGTTAAGGATGTGAATAGAATTTTAGAAAAGTTAGATATGCTAGACCTCTAAAGAAAATTGAATTGCAATGGAAAGATGCATACCTTTGTCTCTATGTGGTACCTTCACAAAAATTATCCATGTATTATGGCATAAAAAACTTGCAACAAATGAAGAAAAGAAGAAACATTAAATTTATCCTTTTCAGGTCATAAAAATTATATTCAATAAAGGCTTGGGGAAATAGATTGAAAAATTAATTGGAAACAATAATCTAATCCTAAAGAATGAAGGGGTCAAAGAACAAATCATAAAAAAGTAAATAATTTCATTAAAGACAATGATAACAATGAGACAGCATACATAAATCTGTAAGATAAAGTCAAATCAGTACTTTGGGAAAATATATATCAACAAAATAGGCAAAAAGCACATCACTGGATTGAGCAAGCAATTACAGAAACTAGAAAAAGAACAAATTAAAAATTCCCAATTAAATACTCAACTGGAAATACTGAAAATAAAAGGAGAGAGTAAGAAAATTGAAAGTAAGAAAACCATTGAATTAATCAATAAAACTAGGAGTTGGTTTTATGAAAAAAAATAGGTAAACCATTGGTTAATTTGATCTTTCAAAGAAAAAGGAGAAAATCAAATTACTAGTATCAAAAATAAAAAGGAGAAATTTATCACCAATGAAGATGAAATTAAAACAATTATTAGGAGCTATTTTGTCCAATTATGTGCCAATAAATCTAACAGTCTCAGTGAAATTAATAAATATATAAAATATAAATTTTTCAGATTAATAGAATAGGAAATAGAATACTTAAAATAACCACATCATAGAAAAAGAAATTGAACAAACCACTAATGAACTCCCTAAGAAAAATTCCCCAGGACCAGATAAATCCACTAGTGAATTCTACCAAATATTGAAAGAACAATGAACTCCAGTTCCATATAAAATATTCAGGAAAATGGCAAAGAAATAATCTTACCAAATTGCTGTTATGACACAAATATAGTGTAGATACCTAAACCAGAGCAAGAAAGAGAGAAAGAAAACTACAGAACAATTTCTTTGATGAATATCAAATGGCAAATATTTAAATAAAATACTCAAAAAGATTACAGCCCTATACCACTAAGACACTGTGACCAGGTGGGACTTATTCCAGGAATGAAGGGCTAATTTAATACCAGGGAAACTATTATCATAATTGACCATATCAATCACAAAACCAAAATAAGAATCATATGATTATTTCAATAGATGCAGGAAAAGCTTTTGACAAAATACAACACTCATTACTACTAAAAACATTCTAGTGTTTTTAGCATAGGAATTAATGGAGTTTTTACTAAAATGCTATGTAGTATCTATCTAAAACCATAAGCAAGCATTATCCATAATGGGGATAACCTAGTAATCTTTCTAATAAGATCTGGAGAGGTGCAAGTATGCCCATTATCATGACTATTTTTCTACATTTTTCTAGAAATGCCAGCTATAGCAATGAGAGAAGAAAAAAATTGAAGAAGTTCAAACAGACAATGAAAAAATAAATCTATAACTCTTGGAAAACCCTAGTAATCAACTAAAATTAATTGAAAAAATTAGCAACTTCAGCAAGGTTGTAGAAAATAAAATAAACCCACATAAACCATGAGCATTTCTATATATTACCAACAAGAACCTTCAGGAAGAGATAGAATAGGATTTTCCATTTAAAAAGATGTACGGGGGGGGGGGGGAAGGGGCAGCTAGGTGGTGCAGTGGTTAGAGCACTGGCCTTGGATTCAGGAGGAGTTCAAATCCAGCCTCAGACACTTGAAACTTAACTAGCTGTGTGACCCTGGGCAAGTCACTTAATCCTCAGTGCCCTGCAAAAAAACCCAAAACAAACAAAAAAAAGATGTACGGGGACAGCTAGGTGGCATAATGGATAAAGCACCCACCCTGGATTCAGGAGGACCTGAGTTCAAATCCAGCCTTGGACACTTGACACTTACTAGCTGTGTGACCCTGGGCAAGTCACTTAAACCCCATTGCCCCACAAATAAATAAATAAACAACAAACAAACAAATAGATAAATGAATGAATGAATAGATAAATAGAACAGAATGAATGAATGAAAGAATGAGTGAATGAATGGATAGATAAATAAATAAATAGAGAGAGATAAATAAATAAAATAATGCAGACAATATTTGGGAGTCTACCTGCCAAGACAAATGCAAGAACGATAATGCAATTATAAAGCTTTTTTGTTGTTGTTTTGTTTTGGTTTAGTTTGGTTTTTTAGTGAGGGAATTGGGGCTAAGTGACTTGCCCAGGGTCACACAGCTAGTAAGTGTTAAGTGTCTGAGTTCAGATTTGAACTCTGCTTCTCTTGAATCCAGGGCCTGTGCTCTATCCACCGCGCCACCTAGCTGCCCCTATATAAAACATTTTATACAAATAAAGTCAGATCTAAACAATAAGTTAAATATCAATTGCTTATAGGCGCAATGAGTCAATATGATAAAAAAAATCATCATTTTAACTAAATTAATTTACTTCTTCTGTGTCATACCAATCTACTTACCAAAATATATTTATAGAGTTGGGAAAAAATAATTTATCTGGAAGAAAAAAGGCCAAGAATATCAAGAGAATAAATGAATAAATTGAAGTAAAGTGGCTTAGCAGTACCAGCTCTCAAACTGTAGCACGTTTGCCTCCTCAAGAAGGTGATAAAAGAGAAAGGGAGGGCAAGAATATGGAACTCAACATTTTTTAAATGTTAGGAAGACTTTTGTTTAAATGTAATTGAGAAAAATGAAATAAAACTTAAATGAAAAAAATTGGTTGGCCCCCCAAAATAAGGATGGTGTCTCTCAAGGAGTGAATCTTACTCTCAACCAGAAATAATTTTACATGGAGAGGCCAGATCTCCCTCCTCCTACCTGAGGCTGACAAACCTCAAAACCGAAGTCTTAAGGAGAAATTCCTATTAATTTTAGGTTAAAGATCATTGCCTCTTCTGAAAGAACAGCTAAACTGAGAACCATCATATTCAACAAATCCATACATTGGGGATTGTAGCTTCCCAGGGATTCTATTGGATCAACATGCCCATCAGAGCCATTGTGAAAATCTCAGCAGCTAAATTACTTCCTTAGCTTAGTCTGATAGCAACAGGCCAGATGTCATTCCATCCATTTGTTCTATCCTGGCAGGGGTGGTGGGGAAGTGGGGTCAGCAAAAATACTGTCACTGTGAAGAGCAAGTCCAAGTAAAATGATATGCACTGGGAAGAATTTACAAAACCTCACAAAACAGTAAGTCAGCCATCATGTTTGCAACACCTCACACAAACTTCATAGAGGCTTTCAAGAGAAACAACAACAGTTGATCCCTGCTTTTCCAGATTTGTGAGCACCTTAGCCCAACTGCTCCCACACTGGTGGCTCACTGCCATTATATTTTAGATTTATGTTTTTCTTCTCTTCCACTCACTTTGTGTGGGTGGAGAAAAAGGTAGGGCAATACCACTGAGATTTCTGGGAGAATTGTTGTTTTTTATTCTTGCTATGCCATTTGAGTAAATGCCTTAAAATAATTTAGTTTAATAGTTGATTGTTAATGGGAAGCACCTTGATGAAAGCTTGTGAGCTACAACATTATGAATAGTCACCCATGCAAATACCCCTGGAGCCCTCTGTAGACCCAAATGTTACTTTCAGTGCAAGTTGAGGGAGTTAACCCAGAGAAGGTAATGTGTCTTTCCCTTCCTTCTCTCCTCTCCTCTCCTCTCCTTTCCTTTCTTTACTCTTGTTTTTGTCTTGCTGATGAGGATATTGAAGATTTCTCTGCTTCCTTTGGGTCTTCTCAACCAAAAATTAATAGGGTTAACACCCACTGATTAGTTACAATACCTCTATATAAGTGAGATACAACAATAACAAAGAGATTATAATCTGTTTCATTTTAACTTCTGTAATAAAGCGGCTTTTGAAGGACCACCCCTTTTGGGGAGGAGACCTTGACGAACAGCCGTGCACCTCCTGCTGCCCGGGACAGCATGGCCAAGCACATGATACTTCCGAAACTTCCTGGACGCCAACTTAAAACTGGGTAGTAGGGGCAGCTAGGTGGCACAGTGGATAGAGCACCGGCCCTGAAGTCAGAAGGACCTGAGTTCAAATCCAGCCTCAGACACTTAACACTTACTAGCTGTGTGACCCTGGGCAAGTCACTTAACCCCAATTGCCCCACAAAAAAAAAAAAAAACTGGGTAGTAGAACAGAAGTTGGCTCACTCTGTCTTGTTCACACTAGTGGAGATGGCATGCTTCTGGTGATCAGCTCTGGTTCTCGGCCTGGCAGGCAGTTTTGGGATTCGGTGAGTTTTATAAAAGAATATAGACTATGCTTAGATCTAAGACTATTCATTTGTATTTCTACTTTCCTATTTCCCTAATTGATATCACCTGTTTGTTGTCTAAACAATAAAGGCTAATCCCTCTCTAATTAAAGCTCAGAGGCTTCTTTCTCTTACTGGTCTGGGAGATATATAAGGGAAAAGTTAAAGAGGAGTTTAATGCTCTTATATCCAATTTTAAATCTCACAGTTCCAAAGATCTAAGGGAGGAGAGTTTCAATGATCTGAGGGGTCAAAAGAGACAAAACAAAATGCATTTTCTTTATGACTAATGTCCTTCTCAGAGAAGTGCCACTCAGTGAAGAAAAGTACATGACTATCTACATATATAATAACTTATATTAATATGTCTTTACATATATTGTGTCATTTGATCCCCTAATAAGCCTTTGAGGTAGATACGATTACTAACCCCCATTTTACATATGTGGAGAAGGAAATAGCAAACAACTCCAGTATTTTTGCCAAGAAAATCCCAAAGGAGAGTCCTCCAGTGACTGAAATGACTCAACATTTTACAAATGAGGAACAGAAAGGTCAAGTGACTTTGTAAGATTATACAATTAGTAAGAGTCTGAGTCAATATTGAAATTCAAGTCTTCCTGATGAACCCATCTCTGAACCTACTAAACTAAGCTGATTTTCTCCTTTATACCTATATTGGAGAAAGAATCTTAGATACCCTAGTTTATTCTTTGCTAAAGCCATGATTGATTGAAAACAATGTGAAAGGACCTTATTCCCATAGAGGTTAAAATTAGGAGGAATAAAACAAGCAGCAATTTCTAACAAAAGTGATAGTAACAATCACAATAGACAAGTTGCACAGAGTTTGTCCTCTTCTGAGGAAGAGTAGATAACAGCCAACATGATGTTTTGTTAGAAATGTTGGAAGGTCCCCAGTGCCTGAAATTGCCATTTACGAACTTATTTTTGGTAAAAACATCCTTTAAATACATGTTATCTAAGAAAAGTAATCTAATGTAATTAACTGACATATAAAACAAAATTAGTTCATCAAATTGGAGAGCATAGTCCTTATAAAATGAGAGGTTGGAATAGACAGGAAAGGGCTGAAATATGAAGGGCTATCTGGGGTGTTAGGTGATGGATGTTAAGAGAGCACAATAAACTTAAGGAGTAATGAAATGTGACACAATTACTCAGGGG
Organism: Dromiciops gliroides; assembly: GCF_019393635.1. Lineage (NCBI taxonomy): Eukaryota > Metazoa > Chordata > Mammalia > Microbiotheria > Microbiotheriidae > Dromiciops > Dromiciops gliroides. The sequence goes on along the minus strand of NC_057861.1, from coordinate 390,290,212 downwards.
TATTACAAGTTGAGGAAGCACCATTATCCCCTTGGGAGTTGCTATAAATGAGTCATTAGGCACACAGTAAGAATTCTTCAGTTATCCCAAGGGATAAACAGATGCCAAATAGAACACCTGAAACTCAGCACACTTCTTAGTGAGGAAGTAGTAGATTTTAAATTACTCGCCCACATTCCTGTGCTGTCATGCTATCTTCATATGAAAATAAATGGAAGTAATAATAATTTTTTGAAATGTGGCAAAATTAGCTGTACTGCACCTGTCAACCATTTTCATACAATTTCCCTTCTATCACACACTGTCCTCATCTCATCCTCCTAAATTTCCAACTCTGGTATTACCACAATCAACCAGTTAAGCCACAAGCACTTCATATGTGCTTAATAATAATAATAATACAATTAACAACACCTGAATGTTTACAAAGCCCTCTAAAAATGTATCATTTTATCCTTACAAAAGTCTGGAAACTAGGCTGGAAGCTGGGCATACCAAAAAATAAAAGTAAAACAATACCTTCCCTTAACCAGGTGACATTTTTGAGAGAAAAGAAATGTCTATGTATAAATATATGCAAAATATACATGAAATAAAAGGTAATTGGGGAAGAGATGGAAGGCACTGTCCCCTGGGAGATCAGGAAAAATCTATGGGTTTTGAGGCATTTAAGCTGAGCTAAGGAGGAAACTAGGGAATCCACCATGAAATGAAAAGTTATTCAAGGTATGAGGAAAAGACTAGATAATTAATATCTGATTATTCTAGGTACTTATGTCAATACTGTCCCCACCTAAACCACGATATGAACCACTATAAACATCTTGTATATACAAGAGAGGAAGAATGAATATAAATCTGAACTTGGAGTTCAGAATTTTTTGTTTAGTTATTTCAGTCATGTGCAACACATTCTGACCCTGTTTGGGGTTTTCTTGGCAAAGATAATGGAGTGGTTTGCTATTTCTTTCTCCAACTCATTTTACAGATGAAGAACTGAGATAAACACAGTTAAGTGAGAAGATTTGAACTCAGGTCGTCCTAACTCTAATCCTGGCACTTTATCCATTGTGCTGCCTAGATGCTCTGAAATTCAGAAAACTTTAGGTTCAAATCTTACCTAGGAAACTTATTAGTTGTATGACCCTATCATTGCTTGATTTAACAATCACTAACACTCTCTGAATTTCAACTTCCTAACCTATGTTGGGGCCAAATTTAATATGGGGAGAGTTAATTGGGTGGCTTGCCATAATATTGGGGTTCAGAAAATAATGAGGTACCTCTAGGTCCAAAATTTCCTCCCTTCCAAACTGCCTTTTTTAGTTATTTCTCCCAAGCCAATTAGAAAGGAGATTAACAGCCTCCTTTCCACAAACAAATTAGGTTTTATTAATGGGAATAAAATACACAGCAAAGGTGAAATTAATTAAGCCCATGACAAGGGAATAGGGAAAGAAAAATGGATAAGCTCCCTGGCTCTAGAAAAGACTGACACAATCCCCAAATTTGCTTCCAACTCAGCTAATTCAAAGAGCTGGACTTGTTTTTATTAACTCACCACCTGGGATTTGTAGTTTCAATAGGAAACAGCTGTGCAGCCCCTCTGTAGTCTGCTCTCCAAGCTCACCGACAGGAAATACAAGTTCCCCTCAGCAACTTCAGATTAAGGAATTGTCAAAGAGGAAAAAAAATTTTTTTAAAAAGTGTTTCCATCTGTTTTCAGATACTATCAGTTCTTTCTCTGTAGATGGGTTGCAATTTTCATAAGGCCTTCTGGGTTATATTGGATCATTGCCTTGCTGAAAATAAAACTACATGCTTCTCAGAAGATCATCTTACACTATTGCTATTATTTTGTGTATAGTACATTTCACTCTGCTTCAGTTCATGTACGTTTTTCCAGGTTTTTCTGATAGTATCCTGTTCATCATAACCTGTTTATAGTACCTTAAACTTGACAGAGAATTTTCTTCATAATAGCCCAGCAAAGTAGGTACCATATGTTTTGCCATTATAATCAATCATCATAACTATTTCCCTCCATCCTACTCCCTTCCCATGATATTTACTCTAATTTCTATCTTCTTTTAACCTATTCCTCCTCAAAAGTGTTTTACTTCTGACTGTTCCCTTCCCCACTCTGCACTCCCTTTTTTCACCCTTGCTTACTTATCCTCTTCCCCTCCTACTTTCCTATAGGGTTAAATAGATTACTCCTCCCAATTGGGTGTGAATGTTATTCCCTCCATGATCCCACTCTGATAAGATTAAGGTCTTTGAGCTAATTCTGTGTTCTAATTTTTTCTTCCTCCCTGCCTCCTCAACCCTCCTTATGAAATCCAGCAATACAATATGTCATACTTGTGAAGTTATGCAGACTATCTTCACCTTCCTCAAAAGTGTTTTGCTTTTTACTGCTCTCTCCCCCAATCTGCCCTTCCCTACTTCCGCCTCTTACCTCCCTCCCCTTCCTCAGGGCAAAAATATGTTACTATACCTACTTAAGTATGTATGTTAGTCCTTCTTTGAGCCAATTCTGATGATATTAAGGTTCACTCACTCCCCAATACCCTTCCCCTCTTCTCCTCCCCTCCATAAGTTTTTTTCTCTTTTCCCTTCATGTGAACTACCTCTCTCCAGAGCATCTCTCCCCTCCCCCCTCCCCCATTCTATTTCTCCTACACCTTGGCCCTATTTTAAAGATGTCAACATAGGCTAGTTAGGTGGTACAGTGGACAAAGCACCAGCCCTGGTCCCAGGAGGCTCCAAATCCAAATCTGGACCCAGACATAAAACACTCCACCCTGTCTGCCCCACAAAGAACAAAACATAAATGCTTTAACTATTTCATCTCTTCTTATTCAGTTCAGACCTGTGTCTTCTATGAATTCCTTACTGAGATAGTTCTTATGAGTTCAAAGTATTATCTTCCCATGTAGGAATGTAAATAGTTTGATTTTTTAATATCCCTCATGAAGATTTTTTTTCCTGTTTACCATTTTATGCCTGTCTAGGGTCTTGTATTTGAAAGTCAAATTTTCCATTCAGTTTAGGTCTTTTCATCACAAATTCCTGAAAGTCCTCTTTCTCATTGAAATCCCATTTTTTCCTCTGAAAGTTATTTTTAGTTTTGCTGGGTATGTGATTTTTGGCTGGAGTCTCAGTTCCTTTGTCTTCTGGAATATCATATTCCATGCACTCCGGTCCTTTAATTTAGAAGCTGCTAGATCTTGCTTTATCCTTATTGGAGCTCCACAGTATTTGAATTCCTTTTTTCTAGGTGCTTGCAATATTTTCTCCTTGATCTGGGAGTTCTGGAATTTGGCTATAATATTCCTGGAGGTTTTCCTTTTGGGATCTCTTTCAGGAGGTGATTGGTAGATCCTTTAAATTTCTATTCTAGCTTCTCATTCTAGAATATCAGGGCAATTTTCCCTCACAATTTTGGTCATGGTTTTCAGGTAGTCCAGTGATTTTCAAATTCTCTCTCCTAGATTTATTTTCCAGGTCAGCTGTTTTTCCAAGGAGATATTTCGCATTGCCCTCTATTTTTTTCATTCAGTCGGATTTGCTTTACTCTGTCTTGGTTTCTCTTAAGGTCACTAGCTTCCATTTGTTAAATCCTAATTCTTAGGCAATTATTTTCAGCAGATAGTTTTTTAATCTCCTTTTCCATTTTGTTTTTCAAGCTGTTGACTTTTTTCTCACGACTCTGCTGCATTGCTCTCATTTCTCTTTCCATTCTTTCCTCCCTTTCTCTACATCTTCCTTCTATCTCTCCTACTTTCTCTTCAAAGTCCCTTTTGAGAGTTTCCATTGCCTGAGACCAGTTCATATTTTTCTTGGAAGCTTTGGATGTTGGAGCTTTGACCCTGTTATTATCTTCTTATTATGAGGTTGTATTGTGGTCTATCTTTCCCCCAAAGAAGTTTTCAATGGTCTTCTGCTTTCTCTGCCTACTCATCCTGGCTTACTATTTCTTGGCTTTTAACTCCTTCTTAAAGTGTAGCTCTCCTTCCAGGACACACTGTTTGAGCTACAGTGTGGCCCAGGGGGTGATTGGGCTTTTTCTCAGCCTGCCTGGCCTGTGAGTAACCAAGGCCACTTTCTCTTTAACCCAGAAACAGAAGTCTGATTGAACTCTGATTCTCTATGGTCAGAAGCTTGGCACACCTGTGACCCTCCCCCACTTGGCCAAGACCGCTCAGTTCAGCCCACTGGTTCAAACCCAGGGTGCTTTGCCCCAACTCCAGCAGAGACTACCTCCATTTCAACCTGACCTACCACCAAACCCCCTAACCAGTCCATGATCAGAGACTCAGAAGTTGCTGGTGCTGAAGACTCTGACAGACGCTGGAAGCACTGTCCCTGGCTGGGTCCAGACTGCCCACTGAGCTGTTCAACCTGATCAGTAGGGGATCGGAATTGCCCTCGTTTTCTAAGAAATAGTTTCACTCTGTTTCTATGTGCATTAGGCTGCTCTAGGTTGGTTTTTTTTGCTTCTTTTTGTTTTGTTTTGTGTGTTTTTGTTGTTGTTTTTTTTAACCAAATTATTTGAGTGTGAGTGGATGGGTTTATCCAGAGCTTGTGGGAGTCACAGCCTCTCCTCTGCCATCTTGGCTCCACCTCCAATTAGACTTATTCTGTTTGGTCCCAAGGAATAGAACAAAGAGCAATAGGGGTGGTATTTAAGAAAAAGCAAATTTATACTTCATGTAAGGAAGAACTTTATGACCACTAGAGTTGTCCAACTATGAAATGGGCTATTTAGAGAAGTAGTGGGTTCCTTTTCCTTGGAAGTCTTCAAGCAAAGGCTGTATGGCCACTTATTTGGCCTGTTGTACTTGGTTTTCTCCTTTTTTTTTTAAAGTAAGGCAATTGGGGTTAAGTGACTTGCCCAGGGTCTCACAGCTAGTAAGTGTTAAGTGTCTGAGGCCGGATTTGAACTCAGGTACTCCTGAATCCAGGGCTGGTGCTCTATCCACTGCACCATCTAGCTGCCCCTGGTTTTCTCTTTTTAAAAATCAGTTATTTTTCAATTAAGAAACATTTATTTTCTCTCCCTCCAAACTCTCCCCAAGCCCATTTAGAAGTTAAAAGAGAAAAACAAAACCTCAAGCATGAATTGGATTAGATGGATATTTAGTCCCCTTCCAACCCTAAAATTCCATGAATTCTCCATTCCTTTGTCACCTCTAGAATGCCTACTACATCATGAAGTGTCCATAAAGTGGGTGAATTAATCGATCCTAATTACCAGTTTACATTAATATAAAATTTCAAAGAAAATATATACCCTAAATAAATACATTTCTATGTGAGAAGTCCATCTGCCAGCACACCTGATTAAAGGGAAAGGAAAGCACATAACCAGGCTCTGAATGAGGTATATTTTTATCACAGTGCTCCCAAGACTCATTTGACCTCACTCTGGTTTCTAGTCTGCTTGTGACACTGGACAGGCCTTTCTTACATATTTTAGGCTATGAAGGGTTTAGATAATTCCAAAAGGTGAGAGAGAGAGAGAGAGAGAGAGAGGGAGAGAGAGAGAGATCTATACACATATACATATATTTATAGATCTACATCTACATATGGGTATATGTGCAGATATAGATATAGATATAGATATAGATATAGATATAGATATAGATATAGATATAGATATGTGTGTGTATGTATGTGTATATATATGTATATATGAGTAATGTCATATGTATTTATCTCTAGATATGTGTGATATATATGAAACAATACTGTTATTCTTTATACTAATGTGTGAAATAAGTCTCATTATTTTAACTTCAGGTCACCCTGAGTGAAAATAAATAATATAATTGCTAATTCTGAGCTCTATCTCCAACTCCTTCTCCTTCCCCCACTTCCTCATCTTCCTCCTCTTCTCCTGTTTTGCTACAGAATCCTCAGTGGCAAAAACTTTCACTCTACCTCTGAAAGCATGTAAATTTGCACCAGTGGTGAATAAAAACTGGTCTAGTCAAACCAAATGGACACAAAAGAACAAGGATGCCAAAAGTAAAGCCCATACAGCTGCAAATCATATGGTAACAATGAAGATCTCATAAACCTAAAGAAGAGAAAGAAGAAAAAAACACTTTTTTTAAACTTTCCTTTTTTGCTCATCACTTATGTACAGGCTTTGTGAGATTATAATCTATAGGCATAACACTTTTTTTTAAAGTTACCTTCATTGGATACAACTGAATGGTGGTCACTGATGGTAATAAGGCATCACTGTCTCTTATCTATCTCTATCTCTTACTCTTTCTCTCTCTCTCTCTCTCTCTCTCTCTCTCTCTCTCTCTCTCTCTCTGTCATAAAACTGTGTGTGAGAAGAACACCTGTCTTTTTAATTTTTTAAAAAATCTTTGTGTCGGTATGTCTCGGGTATTTAAAAATTACAAAGCTGGTTTATTTACGCAAAGCATGCCTATGTCTAGAACACTTAGGGAACGACAGTGACTTCATGTTCTCTGAATTGCGCAAGAAAAAAAAACAATTAGACAAGTTGAAATGCACATTTGAAGTAATTTTATTATCATCATTATTTGGGGATCTTTGATGTTATTGTGTGTGGAGGGAAAGTTGTTGTGGAATACTTAATTCAGAAATGTACCTCAACTTAATGTTAGAAAAATACTGAAGTGGGAGTGGGGGCCTGGGCATCATGCTTTTGCCAGCATACTCCAACCTTTTTAAGTCTACTATGTCTGAACTGTGATTTCTTATTTATTATTTTTCCTTAGTTGGAGCAAAATGCATGGTCTCTCAACCTGTGAAATGGGAATGGATTACTTATTAAACCAGATTAAAACTGTTCATTTCACAAGGGAGTACATGTATGCCAACTGGGAAAATGATGACATCATTCCAGCGAGTCTTTACAAAATGGGAATGGATTGCTTTTTCCAAGAATTAATCAAGTAATGTGTATTGCTTTCTTATCGGTGCATCTTAAAAGCTGGTAAGGATAAAGATACTTAACTGAAGATAATTATGTGACTGTCAGAGCTTCCCAGCAGACCTCAGATAGCCCCCAGCCAATTGGCTGGCTACTCTGACAGTCACATGACTGCCCTCACTAGGCTTCCAATCATTATAATTTTGCCAGGCCCATGTAGGGGTCAGCGAGTGGTGATGAGGTGAGGTGCCAGCACCATGGCAACAGCTACAACCAGTGGGTCGAGCACCCTGCCATTTGCAGAGCCCCAGAGTCCAGTGTGCGCCGAGGATTTTTTTTTAATTCTAGCCAAAAGATGGAGTCATAAAAACTTCAAATAACAATTAATTCTTTACAATAGAAAAAGGCTAAGATGCTGTGGTTCTTTTTAAAGACTGTTTTTTTGTTTTGTTTTGTTTTGTTTTTTGCGGAGCAATGAGTGTTAAGTGACTTGCCCAAGGTCACACAACTAGTAAGTGTCAAGTGTCTGAGGTCGGATTTGAACTCAGGTCCTCCTGACTCCAGGGTCAGTGCACAGCACCACCTAGCTGCCCCCTTAAAGACTTTTTAAAGAGAGAAACATCCACTAGAGGATTGATCTTAAGAAACAAACTGGGAAAAGTGAAAAATCAAAAGAAATAAAAATTCCCAAGATATTTATATTTATAACTTTCTTACTGGTCAGCCTATTGATAAGATAGTCATAGATTGTTCCCATTTTGAGTTTCACTTTATCTATTGTAGTTGCCATTAGAACTTAAATAAGGCAGATGTATATATGCAGAAGCAGCCTGCTAGAGTGGATATTATATTGACCATGGAATTAATAACAGTAAGATCATGCCTTGCCTCTGACAGTTACTACTTGAATGATTCTGGGGAAATTACTTAACCTCTCAGAACCTAGGCAACTTTTAAAAACTATATGTAGGGGCAGCTAGGTGGCACAGTGGATAGAGCACCAGTCCTGGATTCAGGAGGACCTAAGTTCAAATCCGGCCTCAGAAACTTAAAAACTATATGTAACAGAGCAGTTGAGCTGTTTTGTGAGAGGGAGTTTCCACACCAGAAATTCCCTACACTGATGAAACTACAGGTCTGAACAAGAAAGAGAAGAATGCTGCAAGCTATGTATACACTGCTTCATACAATCTATCCTAGGCTTCACAGAAAGCCTATTGATTTAGTTCTGCCCTCATGAACTCTCTGAGGCCAGGAACTGTCTCAACTTTGTTTTTCTTTCTCCAGTACCTAGCACAGTGCCTACCACACAATAAGCATTTAGTGATCACTTGTTGATTGATTTATTAATAAATATTCTCACCCTATGTTTGTATTTACTGTAAGAGTGCTTCCAAATTCTTAGACTGCATAATTGTAGCTTTAAACAAATCCTGCCAAATTCCTATCATGTGGAAACTACTTCCTGGATTTATCACAGAAGCACAGTAATTTTATGCCAAGTATGGCACCAACAAAGAAATGCATTCCTGTTCAAGCCATACGTTTAAATACATAGGCACATAGCTCTTTTTGTGCTACTGTAAAGCCCCTCAATGGAATATGAAATATAGTAATTCTAGAAAAGAAGATGCCTGCCCCCTTCCCTATCATTCCAGGTTCACTGTTGGACCAAGTATGTGGGAGTCCGTGTAACAATGGAAACTGATTGAAGGCAAGCATGAAATATTACTGGATAAAAACCTATAAATACATGGGGGGAACACAGCAATCTTGCTGAAAGGAACAGAAACTAAGCAAACACAAAATTAGCTTAAACATATTTCCATTATTGGATAAAGTTTATGATTACAAAGGAATGCTAAATTTGTAATCAAAGGCTCAGGGTTTGAGGCCTAGCTCCTCTATTTTTTACCTCCTGAGTGATATTGGGAAAATTACTTCAACATGTCCTCAATTTCATCACCTGTAAAACAATGGAAATGAAATAAATGACTTCTAATGTCCCATCTGGCTTTAAAGTCTAAATGTTCATATTTGTGGCATATTTTTTATCATACCTGGCCACTTTCTGTGACTTAGGTAACTCTTTAAATCTCTTTTCCATATAGGTAAAATTAAATAGGCAAGCAAGATGGTCTTCTAACAGGTCTCTTCTTTCTGAAATTCTGCAACCTACCAAACCTCACCAATTAAAATGTCTTTCTAATTTATGTATATATATATATATATACATATATATATATACACACACACATATGTATGTATATTTTACCTAAAATAATTTTTTCAATCTTTAACAGAGAAAATGTTCTTTAAAAATATTTTGGCTTGAACATTCATGTGTATTTAGTGGCTCATCCACTATGCAGATGTACCAAGTTGCAGTTGCTAAGATTCACAGATGGCATATCAACAGTAAAGCCCACAGACAGATTAAAGGGGATAAAGTTTCTTAATCTGACCTTGAGTGCTTGACCAAAAACTATTTTGTTGAGCTCAGTTTCATCAGTCATCATCTCCTTTCCCCCTACCCACAGCCTACCATGTTCAGGCCTAACTCTTCCTTGTTCTGCAAAAGTTCTGCTCCATTCCTTTTTACCTCTTTTGCTGCTGGTAAGTCATTATATGTTTTTAAATTTTTTTCCATTTATTTAGAATTTTATTTTCCCTATTTACATGTAAAACCAATTTTAGCATCCATTTTAAAAATTTGTGTTCCAAATTCTCTTCCTACCCCCACCCCACCCTACCCCTTAAGAATGCAAGGGGGCAGCTAGATGGTGCAGTGGTAAAGCACCGGCCCAGGATTCAGGAGTACCTGAGTTCAATTCCGGCCTCAGACACTTGACACTTACTAGCTGTGTGACCCTGGGCAAGTCACTTAACCCTCATTGCCCTGCAAATAAAAAAGAATGCAAGCAATTCAATAAAAGTTATACATGTATAGTCATGCAAAACATTTTCATATTAGGTTGTAAAAGAAAACAGACAGGAAAAACTTAAGAAAAGAAACTAAAAAAGAATTATGCTTCAGTCTGTATTTAGACACCACCAGCTCATTCTCTGGAGATGGATCACATTTTTCATAAGTTCTTCAGAGTTGTCTTGGACCATTGTACTGCTGAAAATAGCTAAGTGATTTACAGCTGATCATCTTACAATTTTTCTATTCTTTTGTTTACAGTACATTGTCTTTGCATCAGCTCACTTAAGTCTTTCCAGGTTTTTCTGACAGTATCCTGCTCAACATTTCTTATAGTACAATAATGTTCCATCAATAATCTCGTCCCACAATTTGTTCAGCCATTCCCCAATTGATGGGAATCTCCTCAATTTAGAATTCAACTTTTTGGTTTTTATCTCTTTTTGGATATTTACCTAGTAGTAGTATTACTAGGTCAATAGTTCCACATTGCTCTACAGAATGTTTGAATCAGTTTACATCTTCACCAACAGTGCATTAATGTCTCATTTTCCCCATATCCCCAACAAAATTTGTCATTTTCTTCTATTGTCCTATTATCCAATCCAATAGGTATGAGGTAGTACCCCAGAATTGTTTTGACTTGAATCTTTCTAATCAATAGTGAGTTAGAGCACTTTGTTCATATAGCTATAGCTTTGAATATTTCATCTGAAAATCTTCATATCTTTTGACCATTTATCAATTGGGAAATGGCTCTTATTTTGTTTTATTTTCTTGTTTTTGGTTTTTTTTTAGGGCAGTGGGGGTTAAGTGCCATGACCAAGGTCACACAGCTAGTAAGTGTCAAGTGTCTGAGGCCAGATTTGAACTCAGGAACTCCTGAATCCAGGGCTGGTGCTTTATCCACTGCACCACCTAGCCACCCCAGGCTCTTATTTTAATACATTTTAATTAGTTCTCTATGTGTTTGAGAAATGAGGACATTGTCAGACAAATTTGCTTCCAAATTTTTTCACAGATACTATTCCTAAGTGTACTACCCTCCATCCTATTCCCTCCCCATGATATTTACTCTATTCTCTACTTTCTTTCACCCTGTCCCTCCTCAAATGTGTTTTGCTTCTGGGGGCAGCTAGGTGGTGCAATGAATAAAGCACCAGTCCTGGATTCAGGAGTATCTGAGTTCAAATCCAGCCTTAAACACTTGGCACTTACTATCTGTGTGACCCAGGGCAAGTAACTTAACCTTCATTGTCCCACCAAAATAAAATGAAATAAAATAAAAAATAAGTGTTTTGCTTCTGACAGTTCCCTCCCCTAATGTGCCCTCCCTTCTATCAACCTCCCCATCCCTGTCACATCCTACTTTCTTGCAGGGTAAGATAGATTACTTTATCCAAGTGAGTGTTTATGTTGTTCCCTCTTTAAGCCAAGCCTGATGACAGTAAGGTTCACTCACTCCCCAGCACTTCCCCCTTCTTCCCCTCCACTGTATAAGCTTTTTCTTGCTTCTTTTATGTGAGGTACTTTACCCCATTCAAACTCTCCCTTTCCCTTTATCCCAGTGCATTCCTCTCCCAACCCTTAATTTTGTGTTTTTTAAAGATATCATTCCATCCTATTCAACTGACACCTGTGCCCTCTGTCTAAATATACTCCATCCAGTTGCCTTAATAATGAGAAAATTCTTATCAGTTACAAGTATCATCTTCCCATGTAGGAATGTAAACAGTTTAAACTTTTAATATCCATTATGATTTCTTTTTCCTGTTTACCTTTTTTTAGGCTTCACTAGAATCTTGTATTTGAAAGTCAAATGTCCTATTTAGCTCAGGTCTTTTCATCAAGAATGCCTGAAAGTCCTCTCTTTCATTACATTCCCATTTTTCCCCTGAAGGATTATGATGAGTTTTGCTGGGTAGGTGATTCTTGGTTATAATCCCAGTTCCTTTTCCCTCTGGAATATCATATTCCAATCTCTTTTATCCTTTAATATAGAAGCTGCTAGATCTTGTTGTATTCTGACTGTGGCTCCACAACACTTGAATTGTTTCTTTCTGGATGCTTGCAATACTTTCTCTTTGACCTGGGAGCCCTGAAATTTGACTATAATATTGCTAGGAGTTTTCATTTTAGGATCTCTTTCAGGATGTGATTGGTGGATTCTTTAGATTTCTATTTCACCTTCTGGTTCTAGAATATCAGGGAAATTTTCCCTGACAATTTCTTGGAAGATGATGTCTAGGCTCTTTTTTTTGATCATGACTTCCAGGTAGTCTAATAATTTTCAAATTATCTCTCCTGCATATATTTTCCAAGTCAACTGTTTTATTCAGTGAGATATTTCACATTGCCTTCTAGTTTTTCATTCATTTGATTTTGCTTTATTGTTTCTTGATTTCTCATAAAGTCATTAGCTTCTATGTGTTCAATCATAATTTTTAAGGAGTCATTTTCTTCAGAAAGCTTTTTTGCCTCCTTTTCCATTTGGTCAATTCAGCATTTTCCTCAATGGCCTTCTGTATCTTTTTTACCATTTGGCCTAGTCTGTTTTGAAAACTGTTAATTCCTTTGGCATTTTTGTGTGTCTCCTTTAGCAAACTGTTAGCTTTTCCTTCATTATATTCTTGTATAACTCTCATTTCTCTTTCCATTTCTTCCTCTACCTCTCTTAATTTATTTTCAGAGTCCTTTTATGAGTACTTCTATGGCCTGAGACCAAGTCTTCTTTTTCTTGTAAGTTTTGGATGTAGGAGCTTTGACTTTGTTATCTTCTTCTGAGGGAGTATTTTGATCTTATCACCATTGAAACTTGGTATGTTCAACATTGTTTTCTGTTTACTCATTTTCCCAGCGTATTTCTTGAATTTTAATTCTTTGTTAAACTAGGGCACTTGTTTCAGGGTGTACAGTGCAGTGTCTCAAGCTTCAGGGGCTTTGTTCAGCTGTTTTCAGAAATGCTTCTAGGAATTTGTAAGTTTTTAGTTCTTCCAAGGTGGTATGATTTAAGGAGAGGTATGTTTACCACTCTCCTACACTGTGCTCTGGTCTGCTTTTCTGCCCTGGAACTATGAACAGAGTCCTGATTTACTGTGGCTGCAAGCTCTTGTGCTTGTGCTCCTCCCCGTCGTGGGACCAACACCCAAGACTGTGACCTGGATATGAGTACTGGCAAAAAAAAACAGAGTCCTGCTTCAGTGCTAGAAAAATGATCCCTCTAATCTCTTTCTGGCCAATTATTCAACCCCCTTAACATCTGTGGATTGAGTTGAAAAGCAGTTGCTGATGCTGCTGATTGAGAGGCTCCCAAGGCCTGCTTGTGGTTTACTGTGGCTGGGTATGTGTGTGTGCTGGCACGGCCTGCACCAGGCTGCACTCCAATCTCACCTGGTACAACAGACCTTTCCTGCCAACCTTCTAAATTGACTCTGTTTGGAAAATAATTTCAACCTGTCTTTTTGTGGGTTCTGCTGCTATAGGAATTGTCTTACAGAATTATTTGAAGGTATTTGGAGGGGTTTTGGGGAGAGCTCAGGTAGGTCACTGTCTTTCCTCCACCATCTTGGCTCTGCCCCTAGAAAGTTCCCTATTAAGTAATTTTACAGACAAGCCCAACTGTTCATGACCCCATTTCTGGTTTCCCTGGCAAAGATACTGATGTAGTTTGTGTTTTCCTTCTCCAGCTCATTTGACAGATGAGGAAACTGAGGGAAACAGGATTAAGTGACTTGCCCAGGGTCACACACCTAGTGTCTGACACCTGATATGATTATGGGAAGATGAGTCTTCCTAATCCAGCACTGTATTCCTTGTACCACTTTTGGCCCTCTATACCCAACTCAAGCCTTGCTTTTCTTTTGCATTTCCCCCATAGACCCAGCCTACACTGATTTTTTTTCTTTGTTCTCATATTTCTCGATACTTTGCATCTATACCAAGGAATAATCACTTAATTATATTTTGATAATTATTCTGTATTGTGTGTGTGTATTTGAGTTTGCCTACTTAGATCTACTTATATTTACCAAACTCCTGGAGAAAAGAATCTGTGAGATATTTCTTTTCAATTTCCTATACTCAAGAGTGTGTTGGTTGAATATTTAACAATCAATTCTCTTAGAGGTAAGTATATACATCACACTTTTAAATTTAATCTGGATTATTAACACTTTCTCCATAATTTTCTTAAATTTATAATATCAACAAAATAGCAAACCAAGCCCTGACCTTTGGCAATTTTCTTTTTTCTTTTCTTTCTTTCTTTTCTTTTTCTTTCTTTTTTTTTTTTTGCGGGGCATTGAGGGTTAAGTGACTTGCCCAGGGTCATACCGCTAGTAAGTGTCAAGTGTCTGAGGCCAGATTTGAACTCAGGTACTCCTGAATCTAGGGCCAGTGCTCTATCCCCTGCACCACCTAGCTGCCCCCTGTAGCAATTTTCAATGTCTGAATGCTCTCACTGAAAATTAACCAATCAGATCTCAAGACCTGATTTGACTCGGCTCAAGACTATCCCCACCTATGCCATCTAGCACAGTGAAAGTAGATCACAGAACCATAGAACCATAGAACTAGAGATAGAAGAGACCTCAGAGATCACCTTGTCCAACCCCCTCATTTTACAGATAAGAAAACAAGGGCTGAGAGAGGCTGTGAATTGTTCAAAGTTTCACTGGTACTAAACATCCTAGGTGGGATTTGAACCCAGTTCCTGTGATTCCAGATCCCCAGACCTTCCACTAAAGCAAATTAATCAACCCAAGGTATAGCTTTGGTCATGTCACAAGATTATAGGACCAGAGATCTAGAGCTAAAAAAGACATTCAGTCTTGTCAGCCCATCCATTCTTTTGATAGAAAGGGGCAGGTTCTTTTTTTATTAGCATTGTCAATTAACTAAGACCCAGTAATCATACCTGAGGCCAAAATGTTTTTGTCATTGTGCTCAGTTTTAAAACATTTCATAAAATCAGAGATCTAAAAGTAGAAGGGATCTCAGAGACCATCTAGCTCAACCACCACACATTTAGTAGATTAGGAAAATAAAGCCATTGAGTTCACATAGGTAGTAAGCATCAGAGGCAAAAATTTAACCAAAATCAGGACCTTTTCATTTTATAATGCTGCAGTTAGGAAAGTAGCTATTGGAGAGAGAACCAGAGACTCCTGCTCTGTTGAAGTTAACATGTGCTCGTGTAGCTTAGTCATTCATCATTCCACACTTCTCTTCTGCGATGCATCCATCTCAAAGGGACTTCTAAGCTCCCAAGGACAGCAATTTCTGTTGGCACTCAGTTACACCTAATACCAGAGATCCATTCTTTCAGATATGGAAGGCTGATTAAAATACAAATCCTCACAGGAGAGGTGGTATCTTGAGTTGTCATTGACTCGTCTCTCAACAGAGGACAGTTTAACAGCTAAAAGAAAGGCCCTCATGGCAGAACCAAGATGGCAGAGAGAAGCTAGGAAGTTGCTTGAGCTTTCCCATATTTCCCTCAAAAACAACATTAAATCAAGTCTCTAAACAGAATCTGGAACTACAGAACCTACAAAAAGAGAGACACAATCCTGCTACTTGAGATAATTTAGAAGACCAGGAAAGGTCTGTTTCACCTGAGTGAAAGGGGAGAGCAGCTCAGCACTACTTGTCTCAGCTGGCAGCTCACCTCAGCAAAGCTCAGCTCAGTGGGCAGCTTGGTACTGCTGCAACTCAACACAGCTGAAAGTGGGGCAGCTGAGAATGGGGCAGAAAAGAGCAGTAAGAAGCTTGCAACAGTGAACCCTCTGCCCCAGGAGCAGACTTCAACTTGATAAGTTTAAAAATAGCCTACAACATGAGCAAGAAACAAAAAGGGATCTTTACCATTGATAACTTCTATGGTGAAAGGGAAGACCAAAACTCAAACTCAAATGAGTTGGTCAAAATGCCTACAAGTGAAGACTCAAGTGGGAAGATGATCTTGTCTCATGAGCAAAAAGCCTTCTTTCAAAAGCTCAAAAAAGGCTTTTAAAAACAAAATAAATGAGGTAGAAGAAAAATGGAAAAGGAAATGAGAGAAGTGAGAGTTATACTGCAAAAGGAAGCACAAAAATTGACTGAGGAAAACAATTCCTTAAAAAATAGAATTGGCCAAATGAGAGAAAAAAATGGCCAAATGGAAGAAAAAAATGGCCAAATGGAAAAAGAAGTGCAAAAGCTTACTAAGGAAAATAAGGTCTTAAAAATGTAAATTGAGCAGATGGAAGCTGATAACTCCATGAAACACCAGGAATCTGCTGAGCAGAATTTTAAAAAATGAAAAAATAGAAGAAAATGTGAAATACCTCATTGGAAAAACAACTGACCTGGAAAATAGATGCAGGAGAGACAATCTGAAAATTATTGGACTACCTGAAAGCCATGATCAAGAAAAGAGTCTAGACACCATATTCCAGGAAATTATCAAGGAGAACTGCCCTGAAATTGTAGAATCAGAGGATAAATCATCATTGAAAGAATCCACCGAACACCTCCTGAAAGAGACCCCAAAAGGTACACTTCAAGGAATATTGTAGCCAAACTCTAGAATTATCAGGTGAAGGAGAAAATACTCCAAGCAGCCAGAAGGAAACCATTTAAATATCACAGAGCCACAGTCCATAGGATCTGGCAGCTTCAACATTGAAGTATTGCAGGGCTTGGGATATGATATTCAGGAAGGCAAAGGAGCTTGGATTATAAGTGACAATCAACTACCCAGCAAAACAGAGCATTCTCTTTTGGAGGAAAAGATGGGCATTCAATGAATTAGGGGACTTCAAAGACTTCCTGAGAAAAGACCAGAACTAAACAGAAAATTTGACATCCAAATATAAGACTCTAGAGAAATATAAAGAAGTAAACAAGGGTGGGGTGGGAGGGGAAGGTTGTCCAATGATGTTAAACTGCTTGCATCCCTATGAGGGTGCATAATACTTTTAACTCTTGGTATTTGTATCTCTGTTAAGGTATTGTTATTAAATCAACTTTGATGTGAAGATATAAGGAAACTTAAGAGGCAGAATAAAAGAAGACTAGGGGGGAGGAGAGGAAGGGGGAGGGAAAATGGGATTAATTACATCATATGAAGAGGCACAAAAAGAACCCATTACAACAGAGGGAAAGAAGGGAGGGGTGGGCATTGTTGCAACCTTACTTTCACCAGATTTGGTTCATGGAGGGAATAAAATACACTCCCATTTGTATAAAGAAACTTATCTTACTCTTTAAGGAAATAAAAGGGCCAGGGGAAAAAGGTGGTATTGATAGAAGGGAGGACACAAGTGATGGAAAAGGGGGCATGAAAAAGAAGGAAAGCTGATAAAAGGGAGCTCAGATTGAGGGAGGCAGTGGTCAGAAGCAAAATATTGGTCAAGTGGAATAGGGTGAAAAAAGGGGAAAAAGAGTACAAACAAAAGGGAAAAGAAGATGGGGCAAAATAAACAATAATTTTAACTGTGAATGTGAATGGAATTAATTCTCCCATAAAACAGAAGCCAATAGCAGAGTGGATTAAAAATCAGAATAATACAATATGTTGTTTACAAGAAATCCATCTGAAGCAGAGAGACACATATAGAATAAAGGTAAAAGGTTGGAGCAAAATATATTATGCTTCAGCTGACGTCAAAAAAGCAGGGGTAGCAATTCTTATCTGAGAAAAAGCAAAAGCAAAAATAGATCTAATTAAAAGAGATAAGGTGGGACAGCTAGGTGGCACAGTGGATAAAACACCAGCCCTGGATTCAGTAGGACCTGAGTTCAAATTTGACCTCAGACACTTGACACTTACTAGCTGTGTGACCCTGGGCAAGTCACTTAACCCCCATTGCCCCACAAAAAAAAGAGATAAGGAAGGAAACTACATCTTGCTAAAAGGTACTATAGATAATGAAGTAATATCAATACTAAACATGTATGCACCAAGTGGTGTAGCATCCAAATTCTTCGGGGAGAAGACAAATGAGTTAAAGAAGAAATAGAAAAACTATACTAGTAGAGGGTCTGAATCTTTCCCTCACAGAATTAGATAAATCTAGCCACAAAATAAATAAGAAAGAAGTTAAAGAGGTGAATAGAATGTTGGAAAAGTTAGATATGATAGATGTCTGGAGAAAATTGAATGGGGATAGAAAGGAATATACCATTTTCTCAGTAGTACCTGGCACATATTCAAAAATTGACCATGTATTAGGGCACAAAAGCCTTATAGTCAAATGTAGAAAGGCAGAAATAGTAAATGTATCCTTCTCAGATCATGATGCAATAACAATTACATGTACTAAAGCGCCATGGAAAGGTAGACTGAAAATTAATTGGAAACTAAACAATCACATCCTAAAGAAGGAGGGGGTCAAACAACAAATCATAGAAGCAATCAATAACTTCATCCAAGAGAATGATAATAATGAGACAACATACCAAAATCTATAGGATGCAGCCAAAGCAGTGCTTAGAGGAAATTTTATATATCTAAATGCTTACATGAATGAAAAAGAGAAAGAGGAAATCAATGAATTGGGCATGCATCTAAAATAGCTAGAAAAAGAACAAATTAAAAATCCCCAACTAAATACTAAATTAGAAATCCTTCAAATAAAAGGAGAAATTAATAAAATTGAAAGCAAGAAAACTATAGAAATAATCAATAAAACTAAGAGCTGCATCTATGAAAAAAACAATAAAATAGATAAGCCTTTGGTTAATTTGATTTTAAAAAAACAAAGAAAAAAATTATGAATGTCAAAAATGAAAGGGGTGATTTCACCACCAATGAAGTGGAAAATAAAGCAATTACTAGGAGCTATTTTGCCCAACTGTATGCCATTAAATTTGACAATCTAAATTAAATAGATGAATATTTACAAAAATACTAATTGCCCAATTTAACTGAAAAGGAAATAAAATCCTTAAATAGACCCATTTCAGAAAAAAAATTAATAATTCTTCAATTAACTCCCTATGAAAAATCTCCAGGGCCAGATGGGTTTACAAGTGAATTCTACCAAACATTTAAAGAACAATTAATTCCAATACTATACAAACTATTTGAAAAAATAGGTGAAGGAGTTCTACCAAACTCCTTTTATGATACAATTATGTTGTCGATACCTAAAACAGGCAGAGCCAAAACAGAGAAAGAAAATTACAGACCAATTTCCCTAATGAATATCGATGCAAAAATCTTAAATAAAATATTAGCAAGGTGATTGCAACAAGTGATCAGCAGGATAATACAGTATCACCAGGTGGGATTTATACCAGGACTGCAAGGCTGGTTCAACATTAGACAAACTATTAATATAATCAACAATACCAATAACAAAACTAATCAAAATCATATGATTATCTGGATAGATGCAGAGAAAGCATTGACAAAATACAACAATCATTCCTATTAAAAACACTAGAGCATAGGAATAGGTGGAGCATTCCTTAAAATAATAACCAGTATTTTCCTCAAACCATCAGCAAACATTATATGTAATGGGGATAAGTTAAAGAACTTCCCAATAAGATCAGGGGGGAAACAGGGATGTCCATTATTTCCTCTATTATTTAATATTGTATTAGAAATGTTAGCTATAGCAATAAAAGCAGACAAAGGAATTAAAGGAATTAGAATAGGCAAGGAGGAAACAAAACTTTCATTCTTTGCAGATGATATGATGGTATGTTTAGAGAATCCTAGAGAATCAGCTAAAAAACTTCTTGAAACAATTAAAAACTTTAGCAAAGTTGCAGGATATAATAAACCCATATAAATCATGAGCATTTCTATACATGACCAACAAAGCTCAGCAGCAAGAGATAGAAAGAGAAATTCCATTTAAACTAACAGTAGACAATATAAAATACTTGGGAGCCTACGTGCCAAGACAAACCCAGGAACTCTTTGAACACAATTACAAAACAGTTTTCCCACAAATAAAATCAGATCAACATAATTAGAAAAATATAAATTGCTCATGCACAGGCCAAGCTAATATAATAAAAATGATAATTCTACCTAAATTAATTTACCTATTCAGCACCATACCAATCAGACTACCAAAAATTATTTTATAGAGCTAGAAAAAATAATAACAAAATTCATCTGGAAAAACAAATAGTCAAGAATATCAGGGGAAATTAACAAAAAAAAATGCATAGGAAGGTGGGCTACCTGTACCAAATTTGAAGCTATACTATAAAGCTGTAGTCATTAAAACTATGTGGTACTGGCTAAGAAATAGAATGGTCGATCCATGGAATAGGTTAGGCACAGGAGACACAGTTGTAAATGACTATTGTAATCTACTGTTTGATAAACCCAAAGACTCCTGCTTCTGGGATAGGAACTCAGTATTTGACAAAAACTGCAGGGAAAACTAGAAGAGAGTATGACAGAAACTAGGAATAGACCAACATATTACACCTTATACAAAAATAAGGTCAAAATGGGTTCAAGATTTAGACATAAAGGGTGATACCATAGATAAATTAGGAGAGGAATTAATAGTTTACCTCTGAGATCTATGGAGAGGAAAACAATTTATGTCCAAACAAGTGATAGAGAATATTATGAAGTTCAAGATGAAAGACCTTGATTACATTAAAGTAAAAAGGTTTTGTACAAACAGAAGCAATGCAGCCAAAATTAATAGGTAGGCAGAAAAGTGGGAAACAAATTTTACAGCTAGCATTTCTGATAAAGGCCTCATTTCTAAAGTATATCAGGAACTTAATCAAATTTATAAGAATCCAAGTCATTCCCCAATCAAGAAGTGGTCAAAGGATATGAACGGGCAGTTTTCTGATGAAGACAAAGCTATCTATTGACATATGAAAAAATGCTCTAAATCACTATTGATCAGAGAAATACAAATTAAAACAACTTTGAGGTACCACCTCACACAGATCAGATTGGCTAATATGACAAAAAAAAAAAGAAAACAATAACTGTTGGAAAAGCTGTGGAAAAATTGGAATGCTAATGCATTGTTGGTGGAGCTGTGAACTGATCCAACCATTCTATAGAGAAATTTGGAACTATTCCCAAGTGCTATGGGATTGTTCATACCCTTTGGCTCAGTGGTACCACTGCTAGGTCTGTATACCAAAGACACCATAGAAACAGGAAAAAGACCCACATGTACAAAAATATTTGAAGCAGCTTTCTTTGTGGTGGCAACGAATTGGAAATCGAAGGAATGCCCATTAGTAGGGGAATGGCTAAACAAGTTGTGGTATATTAATGTAATGGAATACTATTGTGTTGTAAGAAACGATGAGCAGGACGATTTCAGAGAAACCTGGAGGATCTTACATGAACTGATGCTGACTGAGAGGTGCAGAACCAGGAGAACATTGTACACTGTAACAGCAACATTGTGTGATGAACAGTGGGGATAGACTTGGCTCTTCTCAGCAGTGCAACAATCCAAAACAATTTCAAAGAACTCATGAAAGAAAATATTTTCAACATCCAGAAAAAAAGATCTGTGAATTATGAATGCAGATTGAATCATACATTTCCTTTTGGACTGTTTTTTTTCCTTTTGTTTGAGGTTTTTCCTTTGTGCTCTGATGCTTCTTTCACAAGATGACTAATGTAGAAATTTCTTTGATGTGACTATACATATACAACCTATATCAAACTGCTTTCCATCTTGGGGTGGAGGGAGGGAAGGGGGGGGGAGAAAGAAAAGTTTAGAACTAAAAATCCAGTGTAAACAAATATTGAAAATTATCCTTATATGTAATATGTAACTAACTGGAAAATAATAAAAGAAAAATTTTTTAAATAAAAGAAAGGCCCTCACATACCTCAATGTGATACAGAAGAGTAAAGAAGCAGGATGAAATAATAAGGGCAATGAAATCAAGGGGGGATAACTAAAGAAAAAAATTGCCCTCTATCACAGTTTTGTCTAAGGCTTACCCAGCTACTGCCATGGTTGAATATTCAAGTTCTATAGAGTAATATTTCCATCAGCAGGCAGAAAAAAGAAGCACCTGACCTGGACAAACCAAGGCCAATGAAGCATGCTGTACAAAAAGCACCGATTCTAGGAATCACCAGGTGACAGCCCTATTCTGGAGGGGCACTAATTAAGAGAGGTATTTAAAGATGAGCTTTGGCAGCAGTTAGCCACTGGGGATTTCTAGACCAGATAATATAATTTCATTGCATCAGAATAAAGAGATTTGGGAATGGTCTCCAAAGCAGATAAACTTTTATGATCAAAATGAACCTTGAAAAGCCCTCATTCCATTCCCTCTGTATAAGTTATTTGTAAATCTCTCACATCTCTCTAAGTTCAAGAAGAGAACCAGGGAGTTTGTATTGTCTTTCCCTGGGATATAGTCATATAAACACCTCTGACATCATCCATATTTGGCTTTAAAGAGAAATATCACGGAGATTTAGGCAGAGTAGGAAAAAAGATTTAGCCAATGCCATAATATATGCCTGTAGACTAAGATATTTATATTAATTAATTTATATTAATCTTTCTACAGTTGCTTTCTCTCCTCTTGGGGGAGGGAGGAAGGAGGGGAAGGTTGTGAAGGTGGGACAACTCCAGTTGTCTTGATATATATCTTGCCAGTGACCCCAGGTGGTTCTAAAGGAGAAAATGAGACTGGTGACTTTGCACAGCCTTGCTTCACTTAAATCCAACTCACTGCAAGTCATGACATCACCTCCCCAATATCATGGTCATCTTCAAGAAGGAAGGACAAACAACAACCACTTTTCTCTATGAGAGCATCCCCACTCTTTAGGTCTCAGCTTTTCACTTGTTCTGCCATAATGGTATATTAAAAAGGAATGAAATATTAGTTAGATATAGGTACGAGTTATATACATACATATATGTATATGTATATATACATATAAACACACACACACACACACATATATATATATATATATATATATCAACTTAAAAGGAGAAATAACGGAACAGTTATAAAATTTTAGTGCTACAAAGACCATTAAAACATAATAATCGGGGCAGATAGGTGGCGCAGTGGATAGAGCACTGGCCCTGGACTCAGGAGTACCTGAGTTCAAATCCGGCCTCAGACACTTAACACTTACTAGCTGTGTGACCCTGGGCAAGTCACTTAACCCCAACTGCCTCACTTTAAAAAAAAAAAACATAATGATCAATGCTTGCATTTTGCAAAAGGGGAAAAAGTTAATTCACACATGTTTATGTAAAAGCTGCACCTATTACAAAGCACCCAATTAGGTACCAGGGAGAAAAAGCCCAAAGTGAAATAGAATCTACTCTAGTAGAACTTAAATTCTACCATGAAACCTTGAACACAAAGACAATTCCCCACCCCTTCCTCCAGTCACTCACCATTCCATTGATTAATCACCAGTGATTAATCTGACCCACTCACATCACCACTACCAATCCTCCCCATTCACTGACTCCTACATGGAATCCTCCATTGACTCCACACACTGACCTTCCCAGCCATGACAACTATCCCCCAGGAGAATTAAGTGGTTTAATTTTCCCATCAAAATACTAATCTAGTAACATTAACTCAAGGCACTTAAAGAAAATCCTCTCCCCTGATCCTCCATAGCCTTCTGATCCGCTTCCATTTTCCCTCCATTCCTCAAGGACTCAGGATTCAGTTGGTTTAGGAAGCTGTTGTCCAGTTGTTTTTCAGTCATTTCTGACTCTTTATGACCCCATTTGGGTGTTGTTTTGTTTTGTTTTTTGGGGGGGAAGGGGAGAAGGGAGCAAGATACTGAAGTAATTTGCATTTCATTTTACAGATGAGGGAATTAAGGCAAACAGGGTTCAGTGATTTGCCCAAGCTCACACAACCAGTGTGTCTCAAGGCTAGGTTTAAACTAAAAAAAAATGAGTATTTATGACTTCAGGCCCAGCAGTCTAACCACTGTGCTACCTAGCTGCCCCTTATTTAGCAACTATCAATGTAGAAACTCCCTCCATTGGTACAGATCGCAGTCCATGTATAACATTCTTTTTTTTTTTTTACAGGCATTGGGGTTAAGTGACTTGCCCAGGGTCACACAGCTAGTAAGTGTTAAGTGTCTGAGGCCGGATTTGAACTCAGGAACTACTGACTCCAGGGCCAGTGCTTTATCCACTGCGCCACCTAGCCGCCCCCATGTATAACATTCTTAAAGAATTGTCTAGAATTCATCTAGGAAATGTAAAAGGCATAATTTGAACTGCGTTCCTCTTGACTATAAATCTAGCATCTATAAGTCATTTTATTTCTCTTAATTTTCTACATCTCTTCCTAGATTCATCTCTTAGGGTGTATTTGTTTAGAATCAGAAAATTGTGGATTAACATTACAAGATTATAGATTTTGGACTAGAGGAGAATTTAAAAATGAAATAGTCCACCCCACTCATTTGTAGATGAAGGAATTGAGGCCCAAAGAGAGGAAATGATTTTGCCCACAGCCATAAAATAAATTAGAGTCAGGCAAATACACCTTTCTTAGCTTACAAAAAGTTCATTTTGCTCAGATTTTCTTTTTTTATCCACATAAAAAAGTTTACCTACAAAATCACAGTTACCTCTTTTCACTGTTGCTACATAACAAAGCACTCATACAATGAGTAATCTTTTATTTTCAGTGAAACACAAGTTTGCATATGCCATCTTATTTTAGAAATGAAGTCATTTGCAGCATATACCTGGGTGAATTTTAAACACTTTTTTCACTAACAACCTATTGAATCTAGTGGAAAGCCAATTAACCTATAGAGAGAAATAATTTTACAATTAACTATTCAATATGTTAAATAGTATATGCCCACCACCAATTTCTACACAGTTCCTTACAGATTATCATAAAAATCTTTGGCTTCCACTGGATACAGCGGGACGAGATTTCTTCTGCTTGACCCCAGAAGGTAGAACTAAAAGGAAGTTTGCAGAAAAGCTAATTTATATTTAATGCAAGAAAAATTCCCTAACAATTATACCTATCTAAAAAGGGAATGGGCTGCCATAGGAAGCAGCAACATTCCCTCCCTTTCCACATCCCAGAGGCTTTTGTTTTGTTTTTGTTTTTGCAGGGCAATGAGTGTTAAGTGACTTGTTCAGGGTCACACAGCTAGTAAGTGTCAAGTGTCTGAGGCCAGATTGGAATTCAGATCCTCCTGAATCCAGGGCCAGTGCTTTATCCACTGTGCCACCTACCTGCCCCCAGCATCCCAGAAGCTTTTAAACAAAGTCTAGGTGACCACTTGAAATGTTGTAAAGTGTATTCTCCTTGAGGTACAATTGGATAATCTCTGAGGCTCCTTTCACTTGCAAAATTCTTTGATTTAGCATTTCAGTAGCAAAAAGCCTTTCCTAAGGTGTTTCCCTCCTCATCCTTCTAGTGCCTTCCTTCTGCCAATAGCCTCCTATTTATTACCCTCTAATTGTTGTTGTTATGGTCCAGGACTTTCAGTCTTATGACCTTATTTGGGACTTTCTTGGTAAAGATATTGGAGTGGTTTGCCATTTCTTTATCCAGGCCATTTACTCTGTATATATCTTGAATGTATACATTTGTTTTGTTGTTGTCTTCCCCATTGGATTGTGAACTTCATGAGGGCAGGGCAGTGCTTTTGCCTTTCTTTTATCCTGAACACTTGGCATAGTGCCTGGCACATAGTGGACACTTAAGAAATGCTAATTGACTGACAATCAAAGAAAGATGACTTCAAAATATGTTTAAAAGCTCCTTGGGTATCACCAACCTAAAAACAAAGAAACAAAAACTTCCCTGCCACCAGCAATGCTGCCCAATTTTCATCCAATCTCTTACATCTTTCTTCCATGCCTAATTTCTAGAAGAGCACACACTTGCTGCTTTTACTTCTTTAAGACTCACTCATCATAGTCCTGCAAAATTTCATGAACCGGAATATTTCTTTCCAAGTTTCCAAGTTTCCAAGCTTCACACTTGAAAAATCAAGTTATTTTCTCTGAATTCTCATCAGCTTCAACATAAGTGCTGCATTTGACTATCCCTTCTTTCATCTTATTCTCCCCTCATTTGGCTTCCATGACAGTACTCTCTCCTACTATTTTTTCCTACAAGAATATCTATTTTCAATCTCTTTTCCCAGTTGTTAGTTGCTTTTCCTTTTCCTGCCTCCCCACAACAAATGAAATCCCCCCAAAAGTTCCTCTACCCTCAACTCTTTTATAATCTATTTTCAAGTATGTATACTTATTTGGTGAACTTATCCATGCCTTTGACTTCAGTTTCACTTCTATATTGATGAGTCCCAAGTTTATATCTCCAGGTCTGACCTATCTCCACAAATCTAATACCACATTACAAATTACCTATTACATATATTCATCTATATGTTTGTTGTTGGTGTTGTTGTTTAGTCACTTTTCAGTCGTGTTTGACTCTTCATGAACCCATTTGAGGCTTTCTTGGCAAAGATACTGGAGTGGTTTGCCATTTTCTTCTCCAGCTTATTTTACAGGTAAGGAACTGAGGCATACAGGGTTTAGTGACTTAATCAGGGTCACGCAGCTAGTAAGTGTCTGTGGCTAGATTGGAATTCTGGAAGATGAGTTTTCCTGATTCAAAGTCCAGTGTTCTATCAACTGCAACACCTAGGTCCCCCTTCACCTATATAAAACATATATATATATATATATATATATATATATATATATATATATATATATATATATATATATAAAATCAATCTGTCCAAACCTGAGCTCATCTTCCTCCCCGCCAAAACTTTTTTTTCCAGTTTCCCTATACATGGAGGTAACATCACCATCCTCCTATTACCCTTTTCCTAGCCTTCCATATCCAAATATTTGCCCAGTCTTATTAATTCCAACCCCACCCCCCTCAGTATCTCTTAAATATTTCCTTTGCTCTCTAATCCCACTGCCATTACCCCAGTCGAGGCCCCCATTACTTATCATCTGGACTATTGAATTTTTCTCCTATTTGGTTTTCCTGTCTTCAGTTTTTAGCTATTGAAATCCCTCCTCTACCCTATTATTAAGATCATCTTTGAGAATCATGTCACTCCTTTATCCAAAGACCTTCTACAGCTTTCCATTGTTCTGTAGCATTCAAGAACTTTCACAATCTGCCTCCAACCTACTTGTTTCACTCTATTCTTCTTCATGCATTCTAAATTCCATTCAAAGTAGACAGTCATTTTCTACTCTTTTCTGTGTGCACCCTTTTCGTGCATTTTTGAAGACCATCTTGAATCATAGGATTTAAAAACTTGAGCTTGAAGGGACCTCAGAGGCCATCTAGTCTAAACCTCTCATTTTACAGATGAGGAAAGAGAGACCCAAGGTGGTTATCTGATTTACTCAGTCACACAGGTTGTGACATCTCAGCTGGGATTTGAACATCTGATTCTCAAATTAAGCTCCACCTAGATCACACCCTTTAAATTATTGCAAGTATTTCTGAAAATTACCTATCTTTAACAAAATTTTGGGTCCCTAACAATTGTGAATCTTTCTGGCCTATGCAATTCCTTAATTTCCCAAGATAAAACCAATAGGGGAAAATTAATGTTAAAAAGATGGTTTCCTGGGGACAGATAGATGGTGCATTGGATAGAGCACTGGCTCTGGATTCAGGAGGACCTGAGGTCAAATGCAGCCTCAGACCCTTGACACTTACTAGCTGTGTGACCTTGGGCAAGTCACTTAACCCTCATTGCCCTGTTAAAAAAAAAGATGGGCTCCTAAAGCAGTAAATAGAAACTTACTCAAGTGCCACCTGGTGTCATACAGATGATATTGGGTTTTCAAGGTCTATGGTAGCAAAGAACAGACTCTGACACATTCTCCAAAGCTCTAAAGGCTTTAAGGGTTTCAATGGTAAAGGTATGAGTACATCTGTCCAGGTGAAGACAGTGAAACTTAATATACAGAGACTGACTGCTACTTCACAATTAAGAAGGCACAGTAACACATTAATTTTTAATTGCTTCTTTTAAAAAGATTTTTATTGATATTTTCTATTTTAACATCACCTAGATTTCCTACTATATCCTTATCTTCCCTTCCCCGTTCCCTAGACAATCAAACTTTATAAAAAAGATTTTTTTAAAAAGATGAAGCAGCAGCAGAAGAAGAAGAAGAAGAAGAAAACAGAAGAAAAATAAACTAAATCAATACATTGAAGACATATCTATCTCACATTATATGCATCCTCCACAGCCATGGAATGGCTATGAAAAGGATTAAGGGTACCTGTCTTTTCATATATCTTCTGTGGGACCAAGTTTGTTCTTTGCAATTTTGCAGCAACCTTTTTTTAAAATTGTTTTGAGGTTATTCTTTTCATTAACATTGTTGTAGTCTATAAACACATGCACATAAAAGCAAATGCGTATTCACATGCACATATACATATTCATTCCTATGTTTAGACCTACAAGCTATACATATGCATATATACATACATACATACACACAAAGTTTTTTTCTGGGTTAGTTTACTTCACTTTATATAAAAGCATGTGTTCCCATATTTCTCTGTAATTATCCTATTTATTATTTCTTATAGTATGGTAATACTCTGGTACATTGCCTATGAAACTTTTGATCAACATTGGAAATCATATTGCCTTCTGACCTCTTTTCCCTCAATTTAATCTTCTTCATGGGCAAGTGTACCACAAGGAAACCAGAGAGAATAGTAATGTGGGGAAATATAGGAATTGAACTTCTCATGGCAACAAATGTGCCTAAAAGTGCGTTTTCTTTAATATAAATTTTCAATTTTAGGAACACCCTGTTCCTCAAAATGCCTGAAGATTTTGGGGATGACCCATAATGAAGAACCACAACTGTTAAATAGTGACATTTGAAAATATTAGGAAATCCTGATATCTGAAAGGCAGAATGTTCTCTTAACAAGGTCGAGTTGGTTGAAGATTGCTCATCTCCCAGGACTTTCGACAAAGGACAAAAGAACAAATTCTCCACCGTCAGGTTGTGAAATGAGTGCTTTGAGGTAAAGCATAGGTTTCTCAAATTTTTGATAAGCACACCTGTCATGGGTGAGGATGCCATTTGTCATTTGTGTAGTTTATTTTATGCCCTAACAGAAGGCTGAGCAATAGTGTGACTGGTGTTTCTTTTCTTTGCCAGATTTCAGACATTCTGGAGAACATATTCAAAACTAACATAGATTCCTATCACTTCATTCTAAATTAAGAACGTCACAGAATCATGGCTTTTGAGCTGGAAAGGACAGTAGAGGCCACCTAATACACCACCCTCCATTTTATAGATAAGGAAACTGAGGCCCAGAGGTTCACAGTCACAGAAGTAGTTTCTGTTTCATGTCAGAGAATTGACACTGTTAATAATAGGCAACACATATAATGCTCAGAAGTAAACAAAGTACTTTTCATACAATATCCAATTTAATTGGCGCAATAATCTTAGAAGGTACATATTATTATTATTTCCATTTTATAGATGATAAGACTGAGGTATGGAGAAATTAAATGACTTGCCTCATAACTTTTAAACTTCAGAGATGACATGCAAACTCAAAATGACAGTTTGAGTTCCTAAATCCATGTCTAGCATTCTGTTATTACAATGTGCTACCTGAAGACTAGAGTGTCTGAAGGTCACATTCCTGGGTATACATCCACTGAAATAAACAAAATCATCTTTCAAAGCCCAAAAAGAAAACTAAACTCTTGCTGTGTAGATCATAATACTAAAACCCCTTAAAAATATGAAGCAATATAATTCTAGTGTCTTATGACTTCCAGTAATGAAACACTATAGTCTATTTAGAATTATAATTGGCCATCACTTAAAGACCCATGGTGAGTATAAGTAGACTTCAACACATCAGTTACTAGGAATTACAAAGGAGAACCAAAGTCAAAGATGTGATAAAGGAAATTTTAGAAGGAGATGACTTGGTCCTATAACTAGAGACAGCAAAGATCCATAACATTTTGGGTAGATTCCATAGGGTGACAGTATGGGCCAAGGGGATGCCCACAGAACATGCACAATAATGGATGTGTTGTGATTTGCAGCGATGAAAGGCTCTTCCACATTGATGGGAAGACAGATCCATGGACATACTGCAGCATACAAAATTGTTAGAATCTTACCTAATCAACTCTAATTATCATCCTCATCCATTTCATCCACTTCTTTGAATCTATAAGCCTTTCCTTCTCAGACAATTTGTCTAACCATCATGGGAGGATCCGTAGATGATACAACAGGTCTGCCCATTGTCATTTAAATGCATAAGAAATTGTGGTGTGCCTGATAATTTTCAAATAAAGACATTGTTCTTTGTTTTCTAGAAGCCTGTGACATTTGGAATAAAAAGAATGCAATTTGCTTAAGCAGCACTTTATTAGTTTTTGAAGAATCTAAGGTACATAGGGAGTCCACTTTTCTAAACTAGCTAGTAAAAGTTTATGCCTGTTCTCCATTTTTAGCAATTAAAGCCTCATTTCCTGTTTCCTCAGTGAAGACTCACTGGAAATGCAGTTTCCCCAGAGATAGCAATCACATATGACCACACCTCCTTTACACATGCACACAGAGCACAAGCTCTCCAACTGAGATGACTTAAGCTAAGGATCACACCAATTACCAGAAAATTTACAGCTGCATTATCTGTTGTGTGGCTGACAGCAGAATCTAGCTTTCAGTATTTACCAACAGAACGATGGTTGATTCCTGGATAATTAGTATGGCATCATTGCATAATGGCCTAGAAACCTTCATGAATCCTCTTTATTACTCCCAGTCTGACTTTGATGTGGGGACACGTTGGGCTGATTTACTATATAGAACTGCAGAGAAAATAATAGACAAAACAACAGCATATATCCTAAGTAAGATATCACAAAAGTCCTCAAGACCTCTGGCACAGGAAGTAGTCTTGAAGTTTTGTTGCCATTGTTGTTGTTGTTGCCGTTGTTGTTGTTATTGTTGTTGTTGTTGCCATTGATGTTGCCATTGTTGCCATTGTTGTTGTTGTTGTTGTTGTTGATGATGGTGATCTTTGGCTCCACTACAATATTCTTTCTGTCTCTTTGCCTCTCTCTTTGTCTCCATTTTTCTATTTTCATCTCTATGTCCCCCTCTTCTCTCTCCTTCTCTCTTTTCCTGTTTCTGCATTTGTCTCTGTCTCTTTGTCTAAGTCTCTCTCTCTTTTTGTCCCTCTGTTTCTGTCTCTCTGTCTCTGTGTGTTTTTGTCTGGAGAGTGGGTTAGGCAACTGATAGAGACAAAAGAGGGAGGGAAAAATAAGGAAAAGACTGAAATTATGGAGCAGTGGTGGTAGGGATAGAATTAGGACCTTGGAAATATTGCCTATGCCCACATCTTAGAGAGGGAAGATGTCTTCAAGTAACAGAGAATCCTAGAGACTAGTGATCACCATGCTGAGGCAGAAAGAGACAAAAAGACAGAGACAGAGACAGAGAGACAAACAGAGAGATGAAAAGAGAGAGAGAGACTTAGAGACAGAGACAAATACAGAGGCAGGAAAAGAGGAAAGGAGAGATAGAAAAGAGGAGGACATAGAGATGAAAATAGAAAGATGGAGACAAAGAGAGAGGCAAAGGGACAGAGAGAAAGATAGAGAAGCAGATACAGAGAGCAACACTCACACATCCTTTGACCTTCTGATAAGAATGAACCAAGATAAGCCTATTCAGAAACCAGCCCCAGAGAAGGCATCATATTTGGGAATTGGGATTTACATAAATCATTGAAAGTTACTGCAGCAGAGCCAATATGGTTATGATGTTTAAAATCTAATGTGGGTGCTCATCTGCTTCTCTGCCCCCCCCCCCAGTTTTGGGGGAAAGCTGGTTAAGATTACTGATAAATTCAGCAAGAGTTTAGGCTTTTAAGTACTTATTAAAGTGTATTAGAAGTTAGTGAAGCGAGAGAAGGTGAGAACAGATCTCTTATAGAATGGAAAACCCTAGTTTAGATCTATGTGGGATAGAGAGAAAACCTCCCTGTTCTCTGTCTGTGACCAAACCAAAGTCCCAAACGAAAAGAGGGAAGTTCCAGCAAGGGAGCCACACCTTCCTACTTCCTGTCTTCCTCCCTGAAAGGGGAGGTCTTTCAAGCTGATTGGTTGAGGGTGGTCTCCTGTTGATGTCTTAGTTCACAGCCTCTGAGAATAACACCACACTCAGGGCTGGCCAGGCATGGTCTCAACTTTATCAATCTTAAGTAGGTTCTCAGTCTCACCTAATTCAATCAATTCCAAATCAGTCTTCAGGTGGGGCCCCTGGGTGTCTGCCAAATCCCATTATTTTATCACATGGCAAAGCACTCCACCAAGCTCTCCTAACATTTGCCTCCAAACAACTCTCACATAATAGACTTTTATGGTCAGGTGGTGTTGGTTTTTGTTTTTGTTTTTGTCTGTTTTATTTTGCTCATTTTCCACCATATTTATTGATTTTTATCTTTATATGTTATAGTTCAGCTCTGTTGCCAATATAGGAAGGTAGGGACACTGTCCCAACCTTCAGGCTCTTTTGTGCTGCTTGTTTCAGAGCTAGTTATGGGGGTTTGGAAGTTTTTGATGCTTCCATGTGATGTGGAGAGAGATGTAGTTATTGCTCTCCTGATCTACATTCTGATCCTTGACCAGAAAGGGTTCATGATCCTTTGAGATTTCAATTTTTGCTGCTCCTCCGAACCCCTGCTCCTTCTTAACTGAAGGTGTTCACCACCCTTGAACTATGTCACAGAAGTGGATTTAGGCAATGAAGCCGCTAACCAGCATCTTCTCCTCTATCCAGTTCTAGTACAGGAGTCCCCAATTATCTCCTTCTAACCCATTGTTAGGTCATTTTCCCATATCTAGCTTGGGAGCTCCCAAAGCTACTGATACTTCTGTTGCCATTACTTAGTCCCATCAATTAGTGTTTTATCCAGAAGGGATCTGGGCGACCCTCTACCTCCATGTCACAGAACTCTCCTTCCAGCATTTTAAATTGTCTTGAGTTAGAAGAATGTCTTACTCTGATCTTTTGTTCTCTCAGTCCCTCCAGAATTTGATGTGATATGTTATTTTGAAGTTGTGTGGATGGAAATATTGGGATAGCTCAGCTGAGTCCTTCTTCTATTCTACTGCCTTAGTTCTGCTTCTGGAAATCTCTATTCATTTTTTTTTTGGTGAAGCAATTGAGGTCAAGTGACTTGCCCAGGGTCACACAGCTAGTAAGTGTCAAGTGTCTGAGGCCAGATTTGAACTCAGGTCCTCCTGATTCCAGGGCTGGTGCTCTATCCACTGCACCATCTAGCTGCCCCTCTATTCAATTTTAACAAGCAAAAATCACACAACTAGCAAAAGGCAAGTCTTGGATGAAAACCAAGGATATTAGTAGTTATGATTTACTTCAAAAATTAATAATTCAATATTCAAACATATACGTTTATAATATATAATGTTTGATTTTTAAATGGTTCTTCTACTGTGGAAGGGAATATTCCATAATGGGGGTAACATGGCAGTATCAGAATATAATAAGCAATTACTGGACCCACTATCACACATAGGTTTGCTGTTCTATAGCAACCTTATTTTCAAACAGAAATGCAATAAAAGGTAAAATGCAGCAATAATAAGGCACCAGCCAAGAAATATTTAGAATCACATGGATGGTGAATAACTTATCAAAAATAATATGATGGTTTAGAAGGCATTAATGGTGAAGACAATGTTGAAGAAAGGCCCATTTTTCTCTTCTCTCACCAGCCAAGTATACATTTTTAGGGGGGGTGGGGCAATAAGGGTTAAGTGACTTGCCCAGGGTCACTCAGCTAGTAAGTCTCAAGTGTCTGGAGGCCACATTTGAACTCAGGTACTCCTGAATCTGGGCCGGTGCTTTATCCGCAGTGCCACCTAGCTGTCCCTAAGTATATATTTTCAGATCCTAGAATGAAGCATGAAGTTTAATGAAGTTTAAAGAATGAAGTTTAGTAGGAAAATTGTACAATTCAATTAACCCACCTAATGAGTCGGTAATTTTTGCTTTATTTAGTGCTTATTTTTTACCTGTATAAAAGAAAGTGTTAAATGTATCCATTTATAGATGCTCATAATAGATCATACAGTTAAGCACACCTAAAAGTTGTAATTCTCTGCATCAAAGAAATTTTCATTATATCCTGTCACTTGTTTCTTAGATACTAAACTCCTCCCAAAGATGTAATATGGACTTTCCAGTTAACTCTCCATTTACTATCAGCAGCTCTGCTTAATTTCAACTAGAGTAAACTGTTGTGGCCCCTCCCTTGTCCTCCTTCCTTTTATTTGTTGTCTTCCTTCATTAAATTGTAAACTCCTTGAAGGGAGGGACTGTCTTTCTTAGTTCAATGCCTGGAACTCTGTTGTTATTTTGTTGTTGTCTTTCCTTCTCAAAGACCAAAATGACAACACTATGATGGAATGTGTCTGACTATCTGATCAGGCCAATATGAGCTTAAAAGGCTCCACCTCAAGTTGGAAACAAATACTCCATGTGAAGATTTGGGGTAGATTCTCTAAATTTGGACATTTCACTGCAATTTTACTTTTCTCATAGAGCATATCACCTTCTTTGATGTAGGCATGCCATGCTGGGTGGTCCTCTGCCAGTGTCTCCCTCATCACACAATCAACTCCAAAGTTCTTCAGAGAAACCTTGAGAGTGTCCTTGTAATGCTTCATCTGACCATAATGTGAGCACCTTCCTTGTTTAAGTTCTCTGTAAAATTTTCTTTTAGGCATTCAAACAATGTGGCCAGCCTATCAGAGTTTTGCTCTCTGTACTAGAGTTTGAATGCTTGGAAGTTTAGCTCAAGAAAGGACAGCAGTGTCCAGTATCTTATCTTGCCAGGTGATCTTCAGAAACTTCCTAAGATGACTCAAATGGAATAGATTCAGTTTCCCAACACAGTGCTACTATACTGTCCAGGTTTCACAGGCATTTAACAATGAGGTCAGCACAATGGCTCTCTAGACCTTCACTTTTGAAGTTAGTCTAATACCTCGTCTCTCCCACACTTTCCTTTGAAGCTTCCTAAACACTGAGCTAGCTCTGGCAATGTGAATGTCAGTCTCATCAATGTATACATCCCTGGAAAGTATACTACCAAGGTAAGTGGATTTATCCACAGTATTCAAAACTTCCTTTGCTACACCTGATGGTTCCACATATGGATGGTGTAGTACTGGTTGGTGGAGTATCTATGTTTTCTTGGTGTTAATTTTTAGGCCAAACGTAGCACAAGCAGCAGAGAATCAATCTGTACTTTGTTGCCTCTCAGCTTTGGAGGCTATACTGAGTGCACAATAATCTGCAAACAAAAAATCATGCACCACCTCTCCTTCTACTATAGTCTTGACTTGTAGCCTTGAAACATAGTAGGTTCTTCATAAATGTTCATTGAATTGAATTGAAATTACTATTTCTGGGCCAAGCCCTTCTTCAGGTTGCACTCTTCACTTTCCCAGTCTTTCTCTAGAAGTTCATTTCAAGTCATTTTTGGACTTCACACCCTGGAAGTAGCCCATACCCTAGCAGCCTATCCCTGAGATTGTCTGAATCTTTCCAGAATCTCCATTTTAAGGAATGTGTCCAGACCAGCCCTGTCTTCATTCCTTTCTAGGATACACTCTTAACTTTCCTGTACTTTATACTATGCCTCTATACTACTCACCTTCATCTCTGCCCCCTCTAGCCCTTTTCAGTTTTCTTTTATCTGTTGTCTTTCCTCATTAGAATGCTAGCACATTGAAGAGAAGGACTTCCTTTCCTCCCACTTATATTAGCATTGTCAACATTTAGTACAGTATTAAATGCTTATTGATTTGACTTATCACCTCATTCCAGAATGAAATTAAATACCTTTCTAGTCTGTCTCCTTTCTTCTAGCCTTGTCTATCTGATTCATCCTGAATATTATTGCCAAAGTAGTCTTCCTCAACATAATTGTCATCATAACCTTCCCCTTATGTTTGGAGAGTAGTTAATAACTTTCTAAATACTTTCCTATGCATCATTTCATCAGATCCTTACAAGAATCCTGGGGCTGGCAAGTTATAACTACATATTGTAGAGTTGGAGAAAGTGAAACTCATCTGATCAAGGCCACACAACTAGTGAGGGTATAGATTACCAGTAAATAAGATCTGCTTTCAAATTAAGCCTTGAATACTAATGAATTATGTGACCCAACCTCTATGAGCATCAATTTCTTTAGCTGTATAATGGGTCTAATAATGGCAACCATCTCATGAGCTTGCTGTGATAATCAAATGAGATTATGTAGAAAGCATTTTATAGATCTTAAAGCCTGTATAAAAGAGAACCCTTGTTATTAGTCAATATTTAGGTATTGTTAATATGTTTTGTTTTGTTTTGTTTTGTGGGGCAATGAGGGTTAAGTGATGTGCCCAGGGTCACAGAGCTAGTAAGTGTCAAGTGTCTGAAGCTGGATTTGAACTC
Organism: Dromiciops gliroides; assembly: GCF_019393635.1. Lineage (NCBI taxonomy): Eukaryota > Metazoa > Chordata > Mammalia > Microbiotheria > Microbiotheriidae > Dromiciops > Dromiciops gliroides. The sequence goes on along the minus strand of NC_057861.1, from coordinate 390,253,833 downwards.
AGGTCCTCTTGAATCCAGAACTCATGTTTTATCTACTATGCCACCTAGCTGCCCCAGGTATTGTTAATATGAATATATGGATCACCTGGATTTGATGGAGGTACCTTATTATCCAAGGGGAGTTTTATGAGACCCTGGATTAATAGGATTAATAATAGCAAAATGGGGGCAGCTAGGTGGCGCAGTGGATAAAGTACTGGCCTTGGATTCAGGAGGACCTGAGTTCAAATCCAGCCCCAGATACTTGACACTTAACTAGCTGTGTGACCCTGGGCAAGTCACTTAACCTTCATTGCCCTGCAAAAAAAAAAAAAGGAGCAAAATGTCCTTCAACTGAACTCCAAAACTGAACTCAGCTAGCACATAAAAGGCCCCACCTAGTGACTTCTTTTCCCTCAGGATAGTAAGTCCCTCTATTATGGGACCATCTGGGCATCCTCATCCTTGCCAAACCCTTTTTTGGAATCCTGTAGTCTTATCATGATGCTTCTGTATTTCCTCCATACTTGTTATAACTGAAATTGTTAAACTACATTTTGCTTCTGGGTTGATTTCTGTATCATATTATTGGAAATGACAATGCCCTGTGATCAATGAACTAAAACCTTATATACCCTCAGAAATGGGGAGTCCCCTGAGCTTCTCTCTTAGGAGGGAAGTCTCCACATGATCATGTGTTTTGTTATCTTTCTTCTTGGGACAATAAAATATTAAATTGGTATTATGTTTTTTCTATCTGTCTCTGATTTGTAGGAGAAATTAAACATTATTTCTCTGACCTGGTTCATTGTAGAAGACAGGCAGTTATAACATGCTCTCTTTCTAGTTATTAGGAGATATAATAATATAATTTATCTGATCTGTTTATTAATTTGTAGGAGAGATTAAACATTATTGCTCTGATCTGTTTGTAGAGACAGGCAGATACTAAAGCTATATTTTAGTATTCGACAGAAACTATCCTATGTCCTCAACTAAACCTTTATTTTCTTAATGTTGCTGGCCCTTTGTTAATGCCTCTATTGATTAGAACAGTGCCTTACACATAATCATTGCTCAGCAAATATTTGTTGATTGATTTACTCACCAACTATTCTTTAAACTTACTGTATTCACCTACTATAGTAGATGCTTGGAGGGCTACAGAGATGTTTAAGATATGAACCCCATCTTATTAGAAATTTTAAATGGGTAGGTGAGATGCCATAAAATCATAAGCACAACACTACATAATTATGGGCAAAATAGAATAAAGGAAACATAAAGCGATATATAGGTTCAGAAGAAAATATAAGCTCTGCTTTGTAGAGGTCAGAAAAGTTCTAATAAAGGTGACATTTATGCTAGATCTTGAAAAATGATTAATTATATGCTAGTTCTCCCATATTTGTCACTCAATAAGCCTTCTTCCCTGATGTAAAATCATCTTTTACTATAGAGTCCAACATTACAAGTTTCATTTCTTTGTTCAATTTATTGGAGCATCTTATATCACAAAGACTTATTCCTTTCAAAAGTGAGGTGTAATTTAAATCATGGTAACTACACTAAGGGAAATTCCACTTTAAAAGAAATGCCCTTTTCCCCTCTTGATGCAAGGGCTCCCTTTACAATGGGAATTATTATCCCATAATTTGTCTGCTTTACAAATTTATGTTCTATGAATAGGGATAATGACCCAATGGTTTTTAAAATAAAATTAACTACACCTTTTTCTTAGTGCTTATGAAAAAAGGCATTAAAATCTATTTGAGAAGTAAAAGAAATTTAGTGGAGTCCCTCATCAACCACAGTAACACAGCCCCTGATGATGGAAATCTCAACTCTAGGAGAAGTTATTCACTCACATTTTTAAAATGCAACATACTTACCTTTGACAACTAGAATAAATTCCTGATCACACAAGATATAAATAATAATAAAGGATAAAATGGAAAATTTCCATTACATCAAATGGAAATGTTTTAGCACAAAATCATGCAACTAAAACCTTCAGGGAGACAATTAAATGTCTGGGGGTGGCGGGGGGGGGGGAGGAGAAGGAGAAACTTTGCATCAAACTTCTCTGTTAAAGGTTTGATATCCCAGGTTTAAGAAAGAGATTCAAATATTTAACAATGTTAGGTGGCATAGTGGATAGAATGGACCTGGAGTCAGAAAGTCTTGAGTTCTAATACAGCAATTGACACTTAATACCTGCAAAGCCCTGGGCAAGGTATTTAACTTCTATCTGCCTGAATTCCCTCCCCTGTAAAATGAGAATAATAATATCCTCTGTATCCCAAAGTTATCATGAGAATAAAATAAGATATCTGTAAAGAACTTTGCAAATCTAAAAGTATTATATAAATTTTAGCTCCTATGAGAATCCCAATAATTTAAAAATGGTAAGAATGGACAAAAGAAATCTGAAAACTACAAGGATCTCCAAATTACAAATAATGAGAGAAATTAAAGTTGGAACAACTTTGAGTTTCAACATTACACCCATCAGATTGACAAAAATGAGGGAGAAAAACCAGAATGACAATTGTTAAAGGGTATATGGGAGGACAGTCTCACTAATATATGGTTGGTAAAGCTATGAGTTTATGCAAACATTCTGGAAAACAATTGGGAACTATACCCCAAAAAACATAACAGAAAGAGGGAAAATACATATATTTCTATGAGAACTTTTTTGTTGTAGCAGAGAACTGGAAACAAAAGAGGAGTCCATAAATTGGGGAATACTAGAAGAAATCATGGTATAGTGATATGATGAAATATAACTATGCTATGAAAAATAGCAAAATATCCAGATTCAGAAAGCTTGTGAAGACATTTATAAATTGATGCAGCATGAAGTAATTGAGAAGTACCAGGAGAACAATTTACATGACAACAACATTGGAAAGAAAACCAGTTTTGAAAAACAGAAGAAACATAATCAATGTGATTATTAGCCATGGGTCCAGAAGACTGATGATGGCTTATACTTCTTATCCCTTGAAAGAAGTGATGGATTATAGGTGTAGAATAAAATGACATTTTCAGATATAATCAATTTTGCATGTTCTTGTTGCTGTTTTGTTTAATTGTTTCAGTTTTTGTTATTTGTTTGTTTGGGTTTTTTTTGGCTTGACTATCTGTGTGACAAAGACGGTTTTTTACATATGGATAGGGATTATGAAATAATGGCAAAAAGAAGAAGAAAAATAAAACATCAATGGGACATTGTATGCAGAAGAGAGCAGAAGGAAGTTCAAACGGGACACAGACAAGCAAGATGATATTGAAATAACCCTCGTTAATTATATACTTTTAAATATAAGTTATATGAAATACAAACTCATGATTCTCTTTTCTGTTATGGTATTTGGAAAGGTTCATGAGGATATATGTTTGCCATGAGAATAAAAAGAGAACAAAATTAATAAGAGAGCAATTTTAAGAAAAAAATTAAAAGCATCATGTAAAGCACATGGATTCAAACCCTAAGTGAGAGTTTCTAAGAACAAAGTTTCACCGACATGATGACTTTAAGTCATTGCATCACAAAGTATTTTGCTCAGATGTTTATCTGATCTCTTTACTTAAAGGGGGGTCAAGGAAGAAGATCAAGTTCTAAGTTAACTCTAGTGAATTTGAATCTGTACCTAGACTAAACTCAATATCATATAATTTTAGGTCTTTATATACTTGCAAGTGAATTATGCTATCCTTCTTCTTTGGATTGGTGAGATCTAACAATATATTTCTCCTCTGCTCAAAAATCTTCATTAGTTTTCTCTTGAATACGATAAAGTAAAAATGCCTTTAAAGGCATGGCATTTAAAGTCCTTCAAAATGTTGCTCTGGTCAATATTTCCTGACCTGTTTCATGTTACTACTTCCCCTCATATACTTTGTATTCCATCTAAACTTGTCCAATTCATTTTATTATTGTAACACACAGGATCTACGTCCTACTGGGTCTTTCCCGGTTCCCATAATGGTGGTTAGTGATGCCCTAATCCTGAAATTATTTCTTCTGTATATATATGTGTGTGTGTGTGTGTGTGTATGTATGTATGTATATAGTACTTATTTATGTAAGTGTAGAATATATAATGTGATGTAATATTAGACTTTTTTCAATATCAACCTACTGAAAACTAATCTATACTTAATTTTGCTAGGCTTCCCCCTCCATTTCTAATTATTTGCTATAATCCCTAGGATGGTGAAGAATACACTGGAAAATTTAGGTTATATAAAAACAAAATATAAAAATAATTTGTAAGTACCCCCATTCAAATAGAAAATACATGACTCCAATCCCACAATATTGCTTACACAAAAATGGGAGGAACAGGGACAGCAAGGTGGCACCAGCCTTGGATTCAGGAGAACCTGAGTTCAAATCCTGCCTCCAACACTTGAAATTTACTAGCTGTGTGAACCTGGGCAAGTCATTTAACCCTATTGCCCCCCCCAAAAGATTTTTTTAAAATGGAGGAAGATTTTGGATAGGTGTGTGCTGTTAAATGTTTAACAACTGTGTCTCTGAAAGCCACACATCAAGTGTGTTTTTTTTTTAAGTTTAATTTTCAGTATTTTATAAACACTGGACTTGAAGCCAAAAGACCTTGGTCCATGGCTCCCCTCTATTTACTAGCTGTGGGAAAATCTGCACATCATCCAATCTTTAAGATTCTCAGTTGCCCCATCCATAAAATAATGATTAAGATTTTCATACACTACCTCAAAAATAATTGTTGGGAAAGTACTTAGTAAATTGTCAAACAATATTAAAATGTAAGATATTGTTAATACACATTTCTTCTGTTATTTCTAAATGCTTGGCTAGTCTAAGGAAATCCCCTGAATGAAGTGCATACTCTTATCTCTGCTCTGACTTCTCTTTCCTCCCTTCCAGATCTTCACCATATAGTTGACCAATTCAACCTCACATTATCCTCTAAATTTCAATCCCTCATCCATTTGTCTTGCCAACACTCCTCCCATTCCTGATTTACTCCCATCATATGCCTCCTCTCCCCCTACTTATGTGCTATTGCACCAAGCTGAAAGAAGTCATACAGCCAAGATTACTTCATACATTATGAATTGATGACATCCAATTTCAACCTATTCTAATTACAGGTAGGCTTGGGGGAAAAACATTTTTTGAGAAAAAGTGATCATTTACTTGAAAGCATTTTAAATAGCCTTCAGTAATGTAGCCACAGTATCACTTTGATATCCCCAAAGAAGAGGGAAGAAAGTATACAGGGAGGAGATAGAGAGAAACAAAGACAGAGAAAAAGCCAGGGACAGAGAGACAAAGACTATAAAATAAACAAAAAGACAGAAATAAGAGACTAGAAGAGAAGGGATGAAGAAAAAGTGATTTACCCTGGTGGAGGGAGTATCCACAATGGTGAAAGCACAGGTATGCTAAAGCATTTCAAATACTGAATACCTTCATCTCAAAGTGAATATCTTACATTTGGCAGCACCATAAATTGGACATTATATAAAGCTGCTAAACAAAAGCCAGAGGAGTAGGTATTCCAAATAAGATACCATCTTGCTTATTATGCTCTGCCCCCTTCTGTGCTTGCTGATTTTCTTTTTATTTTTCTTCATTGCACATTAGTAGGAGGGGAGTTATTTGTCAACTGAGATGTACTTTCTTGGTTTTCCAAATTCAAATTTATTTTTGCCTGCATGTGCTAATTTATGATTTATTCTTAAAAGTGACCACAAATAACTTTGGCTATGCCTGTTGGAAAATAAGAAGCTAAAGGCTGATGACTAGTTTTACATTTTTACTTTTTTTAGTAACTCCTAAAATTCCCAAATTTTGAGACTGTGAGCTTTAAAATTTTTATAACACTATTTTGAAGTACATTTTCCTTTGAAATCTAATATATTTTACTATATGTATTTTAAAACATTATTCTGACAGGTGGGGGAGAGAGATTAGCTTCACCAGGCATCCATGGCAAGAAAAAGAAGCCCTGCACTAAGATTTCTGGGACAGAGCCAGGATGGTGGAGGAAAGGCAGTAAGACGAAGTAAGAGAGGTAGAGGGAAAAGTCAGAGAGGTAGAGGAAAAAATGGAAAGAGAAATGAGAATGATGAAGGAGGGTCATGGGAAAAAAAGCCAACAGCTTGAAAAGCCAAATTGGCCAAATGGAAAAGGAGGTACAAAAGCTCTCTGAAGAAAATCATTGCTTAAAAATTAGGATTGAGCAAATAGAAGCAAGTGGTTTTATGAGAAATTAAGACACAATAAAGCAAATCCAAATGAATAAAAAAATAGAGAGCAATGTGAAATATCTCCTTGGATAAACAGCTGATATGGAAAATAGATCCAGGAGAAATAATTTGAAAATTATTGGAATACCAGAAAAGCATGACCAAGGAAAGAGCTTAGATATTATCTTCTAGGAAATTCCCAGGAAAATTGCCCTGATATTCTAGAAGCAGAAGGTAAAATAGAAATTGAAAGAATCCACAAGTCACTTCCTGAAAGAGATCCCAAAAGGAAAACTCCCAGGAATGTTAGAGCCAAATTCCAGAGCTCCTAGGTCCAGGAGAAAATATTGCAAACAGCCAGAAAGAAACAATTCAAGTACTGTGGAGCTACAATAAGGATAAAACAAGATCTAGCAACATCTACATTAAAGGATTGGAGGGCATGGAATATGAAATTCCAGAGGACAAAGGAATTGGGATTGCAACCAAAAATCACCTACCCAGCAAAACTTGTATAATCTTTCAGGGGGAAAAAATGGGACTTCAATGAAAAAGAGGACTTTCATTTATTCATGATGAAAAGACCTGAACTGAATAGAAAATTTGACTTTCAAATACAAGACCCTGGAGAAGCATAAAACTGTAAACAGGAAAAAGAAACTAAGAGGGATGTTAAAAGATTAAACTGTTTACATTCCTATATGGGAAGATGATACATCTAACTCATAATAAGAAATTTCTCAGTATTAGGACACATGATTGAAATAAATTTAGACAGAGGGCACAGGTGGAAATTTATTATGAAGGGATGATATCTGTAAAGCATTTATTTTTTTGTTTATCTTTTTTGAGGGGTGTTTGGAGTTCTTTGACATGCCTGGGGATGAGTAGTGGGTGAGTGTCTTACGACTTGGGTTTGATGTGGGATTGGGTCCTCCTGGGTTGAGGGTGTGGGATTTGTCCACTGTATCACCTAGCTGCCCCATGATGACATCTTTAGGGTAAAATTGAGAGGTGAGAGGAATGTAGTGGGGGAGGGGGAATGCAAGGTGTAGAATGGGGTGAAATCTCACATAAAAGAAACAGGAAAGGGCTTATGGAGTGGGGGAAGAGATGGGGGAGGAGCAGGGACTTGAATGAACCTCACACTCATCAGAATTGTTTCAAAGAAATTAATCCCATCAGAGTTAGCTCAAAGAGGGATTAACATACACACTCAATTGGGTGGAGTAATCTATCTAACACTTCAATTAAGTAGGAGGGGAAGGGGATAAGGAGGGAAAGGTGAAAGAAGATAGATAATAGAGTCAATATCATGGGGAAGGGAATAGGATGGAGGGAAACAGATAACAATAGTAATTGTTAAAAAGACAAAAGGAAAAAAATGTACAAAAATATTTATGGCAACTCTGTGGTGGCTAAGGATTGGAGATAAAGGGAAAGACCATCAGTTGGGGAATAACTGAAAAAGCTGTGGTGTGTGATTGTGGTGGGATATTATTGTGCTGTGGGAAATGATGAGCAGGATGATTTCAGAAAAACCTGGAAAGGCTTATATGAACTGATGTAAAGTGAAGTGAGCAGAACCAAGAGAACATCGTGCACAATGACAGCATTAGTGTTCTATGTGCAATTGTGAATGACAACTACTCTCAGCAATAAAATGATCTAAGACAATCCCAAAGGACTAATGAGAAAGTATACTATCCACCTCCAGAGAAAGAACTGATATTGAATGAACACAGATTGAAGCATGCTACTTTGCATTTTCTTCTTTTTTTTTACTCGAGTCTTGTTATATAAAATGACTAATATGGTAATATTTTACATAATTGCACATGTATTTCCTATATCCGATTGCTCACCACCTCAGGGAGGGGGAAGGGTAGGGAAGGAGGGAATGAGAGAAGGAAAGTATTTGGAACTCAAAACTTTAAATAAATAAATAGATGATAGATAGATAGATAGATAGATAGATAGATAGATGGATAGATAGATAGATGGATGGATATATTCATAGATAGATGGATGGATGGATGGATGGATGGATGGATGGATGGATGGATGGATGGATGAAAAGATGGATGAAAAGATGGATGAAAAGATGGATGAACATATGGATGAACTGATAGACAAAGAAACAAATGAATGAACAAATGAAGGAATGAAGGAATGAGTGAATAAATAAATAAGCAAATAGATGATAGCTATATAAACAAATACGTAATTAAATAAATAAATTGATGGATGGATGGATGGATAGATGAATGGATAAATAAATGAACAAACAAATAAGTAGATAAATAAATTAAAAATAAGCCCTACACTAATCACAGCTTTCCATTTGAAGAACAGGAAAGTGTCATGGCTTTTCCTTGGGATGGCTACATATATCACTTGGCAAGTCACTTCTCCTCTTGGTACTTATTTCCTCATATGAAACAGGAGATAACAGACCAAAAACATTTAAGTAATTCTCAACTTCTACCCTTCTAGGGCTCTGTGCAGCTTAATTAATCACTAACTATAATTTATTATTTGCCAACTATGTGCTACATACTAGAGAATAAAGACGAAAGGTAAAATGGTGTTTATACCTGAGGAGCTTACAATCTAGTTGAGGGATATAAAGTATAAGGGATATATAGTATGAAGGATACAAGTATAAAACTTGTACAAATATAGGTATATTCAAAATAGATGCAAGATGATTTAAGTGAGGAAGGCAGGAACAAGTAGGGGAATTGAGGAAGTCTTTATGTAATGTTTTACATAATTGCACAAGTGTAACCTATATCTTATTACTGACCAGCTCAGGGAGAGCCAAGGGGAAGGAAATAAGGGATAGAATTTGGAACTCAAAACTTTAAATAAATATTAAATAAATATTTTTTAAAATAAAGAATGCTATTTCATTGGGGAGAGTCCTTATATAACTGGTGCATCTCATCTGTACATTAAAGGGAACCAAGAATTCTGGGAGACACAGATGATGAAGAAGTATTTTCCAAGCATGCAGAACAGACAGTTCAAAGACATGGAGGTAGGGAATGGAGTGCTGGGCACAGAGACAGGAAGACTCTGCTTCATGAGTTCAAATCTATCCTCAGACACTTACTAGATGGGTGAGCCAGGGCCAATCATAACCCTGAAAAAGGGGGGAAAACTGAAAAAAAAAAGCTGGAAAAGGAAATGGCAAACTAATCCATTATCTTTACCAAGAAAATCTCAAATGGGACCATAGAGACTCAGATACAAATGAACAACAACAGGGGATACAGTACTTTTTATGAAAGCTAGCAAGAAGGTTATGGTTCTTTGACCTAGTCTTTATGGTTCTCTGGCAGTCCAGTAAAAAGCAATATAATTATCTCAGGTCCTTATAAAACAACAGATAAGCATCCTACCTCATTCTCCAAAATATTCTATCTTGGCACAGCAAGCATTGGATTATATTAGTTTATAAGACTTTCTCAAAAATATTGTCTAAGACAAGAAGTTTGAAGAAGAAACCACCCCTTTCCCTGGAGACAATTACAATGTATGAAAAATATTTTAAGAGTAATTAATGATTTACTTGAAAGAATTTTAAATAACCCCCAGCAATGAGGTATAGGCAGTTTGGGGAAGAGCAATTAAAGTATAGTAGGACATAGAAGAAGAACCCTGAATACTTTCCTGAGACCCCAGAGCTTAGCGTTGTATTTAGGTACACAGAATGTTTTTGTTACTTTTTTTGGTGGGGCAATGAGGGTTAATTGACTTGCCCAGGGTCACACAGGTAGTAAGTGTCAAGTGTCTGAGGCTAGATTTGAACTCAAGTCCTCCTGAATCCAAGGCTGGTGCTTTATCCACTGAGTCACCTAGCTGCCCCCAAAGATCACAGAATCTTGAGTTAGTATTTCCCTCAGAGATTCACTGGTCCTACCCATGCCTGACTAGAAATCACAGCTACTAAGTTTCTGACAAGTGGGCATTCATTCTATGCATGAAGGTCTCTGGTGTTTAGCCAATCACTACCCTCCAAAGCACCCCTTTCTACTTGTTAGGAACTTCTTTGTAAATCTACCTCTCAGAACCTTCCTCTTGTTGACCTGACTTCTGTCCTGTATGGCCAAATACAATACATCTAGCCTCTCTTCCTCATGGTAGCCCTTTTGATAGTTGAAGCCAATAGTCATGAACCCCATTACCTTTTGGTCTTCTCTTATCTAGGTTGAATATCCAATATTTCTTCATCTTTTGGCATGGTTTCAAGGTTTGTCATCCTAGCTCTCTTCTTTGGAAACATTTTCCTGTTTATTGACACCCTTTCTAAAATGAGGATCACAGAAGAAAACACAGTATTCCAGATGTGTTTTGACAAGGGCTGAGTACAGTATGAAAATAAAATCTATTATTCCTAATTCTCAGCTTGTATTAATGTGGTCTGTCTTATCATTTGGGTCTGTCAGATCACTTTGTTTAAGTTTATTGAAGCTGCCATCCACTAAAACCACCAGATATTTTTAAATGAACTATTGTCTAGTTATACTTACCTCCATTTTATACTTAAGTATCTAATTGACTTTAATATGTGTATACACACATATATTCTTTAAATTATATTTATTAGATTTTTCTGAAAACTTTCAACAAATCTTCCAAAAGTATGCGTGAGATTAATCCACAGTAATAATAATAAATCAACCATTGTATCAGTGAGTTCACTTTCAAGACTGCTCATTTGCCTGACTAACTTCATTATCTGGTACTCTTCAAAGAAAACCACCAGGTCCCTTTATAAACCTACAAGTTCACAAGGCTCAAAACAAATAGTTTCATTTATAAGGTAGTGGCATTCAAGTACTGCTCTGTCCCCATTTGTCCTTCACTCTTCATTTTCACCTGGAGCAGTTAGGCCAAATTATTCAAATTACCCAGGGCTACTTCTGGGAGAGATAGAGAATAGCACCAGCTGCTTCCTCCATGAGGGCTTAGAGACCAGGAAGGGAGAGAGGTGTTTGGTTTTTATTAATTTCTTCTTTGCAACTTCTACCCATTTGTTATTGATTCTTCTTTCTAGGGCCAAAGAAAACAAGTCTAATCCTCTTTCCACATGATAGCCCATTTCTCACTTTTTCTGTTTGTATCCCCAGAATTTAACACAATGGTTAACATCATAGTAAGTGTTTAAAATTGTTTTTCACTCACTCAGACATTCATTCAAATACTTGAATAATCATATACTTCTTTGAGTTGTTTCTTCTCCAGATTAAACATCCCCATTTACTCTAATTTACCCTAACATGACATGAACTAAAATCCTTCACCATTCTAATTGCCCTCTTTTGGACTTTCTCCAACTTATAAATTTCCTTCCTAAACTGTTGTACCCAGAGCAAAATACAATATTCTAGATGAGTTCTTATAAGGGCAGAGTACAATGGACTTAATTACTGGAAAGTATGCCCCTCTGAATGCAGCCCAAGATCACATTAGTTTTGTGGTTTTGTTTTTGGGTTTGTTTGTTTTTACCAATATATTAAACTACAGACTCTCACAATGAATTTGTAATCCACTAACTGCAACTCCTCGATATGCTAGATTTTTAAAAAGCAGAGAATTTAATCTATTTGGCCAGTTGGGTGATCTCTTACTATCTCCTTACTTATCCTTTATATCAATACCCTCTGTGTTAGTTATAGAAGTGAAAGTGGTTGGGAGCAACTAGGTAGCAGTGGAAAAAGCAATGGCCCTGGATTCAGGAGGACCCAAGTTCAAATCCAGCCTGAGACACTTGACACTTACTAGCTGTGTGACCTTGGACAAGTCATTTAACCCTCATTTACACACACACACACACACAAGTGAAAGTGGTTTCTACATCCCCTAATCATTTAAAGAATCTCGGCTAAAAATTAGACCAGGAAATTTCTATACTCCAGGATCAAATGATTTGTTTGCCAGGAAGCAAGAGTCTTATATAAAACAGTATGCACAAGATTACCATATTTATACATATGCATGCATGTATTATACATGCACATATATGCATAGTTTTATGCATATATTTCTGTATGATAGCTATATTCATAAATAAATATAAATCTATTCTATTACCCCTCCACATACACAGGTGATTTTATTTTTACTGGACTTTGAGTTCTATTAGTTGGGAATTCTCAATGAGGAATCTTCAAATGTAGATGGCACCTTCTCTGTCATTTATAGTCTCAGTTACTGAGGGTGGGACAGAGAAGTTGAGTGAGTTGCTCAGAATCACAAAGCTGATAAAATGGAGTTATGACTTGAACCCAAGTCTTCCTGGCTCTGAGGACAACTTTCTGACCATGATTTTGTGGTTCAGTCATTTTTCAATCATATCTAATTCTTCATGAGCCCATTTGGGGGTTTTCTTGTCAAACATATTGTCATGTTTGTCATGTCCTTCTCCAGCTCATTTTATAGATGAGAAACTGAAGTGTGTTAAAATAATGGACTTGGCAGATGCCCAGGGATCCAACTTGATTGACTTAGTAGTGTTTGAATTGGGTGTGAATGAGGAACTACTAACTACCCACTTAAAGGTGATTAGATCTTGAATTTAAATTTAGCCAACCCTGAGGAGAGTGTGTTCTCAGAGACTATGGACTGCCACATCAACAAAAGACTGCTCTCAGCCAATCAACTTGAAGAACCTCCTATTTCTGGGAGGAGGACAGGAAGTAGGAAATTGAGGCTGGCTGACAGGATCTTCCTTTTTTAGGTCGAGACATTGGCTTGGTGGCAGAATTTCACCTGGGCTGTTAGGAAAGGAAAGGTTTCTCTCTCTAGCTATACCAAATAGATCCAACCTTTAATAAATCCTTAAAATCCTAAACTCTTGGTGAATTTATCAGTGATTTTAGCCAGTTTTCCCCAAAACTGGGGGAACATATTAGAACCCACATTTAGATTTTTAAACAACACAGAAGAAAACAGAGGTAAATGACTTACCTAGGGTCACATAGCTGGTAAATGTCTGAGGCCAGATTTGAATTCAAGATGAGTCTTCTTGATTCTTTTCCTGGCATTCTAACTTCTATGCCACTTAGTTAACCATTTATGACCAAGATGTAGCACTCTCAATCTCCACCTCTTCGAGGATAAGTAAGCATACACCATGTCACAAAGAGCTTTTTTGAATGACTTCATAAATGCTTTTTCCACTACTATCTTTGGAACTCTAAGCAAGTCATCTCATTTTTTCTTGCCTTGAGGTTCCTCATGCATGAAAGACAGAGTTAGACAAGATGCACACTACTATTTCTTCCATTTCTAAGATACCATCTTCCACAATTTAATTATTCCTTTTCCTGGCTCTCCCACTCTTCACTTGTGGCAGTGAATATGTCAGTTCCCCTCACTGGGGCCATTTTCTCTTCTGTAAAATGAAGGGATTATATTAAGTGATTTCTAAAGTCCTTACTAGGCCTTAGATCCTAGATTTCTATGACTTTTAAGTTGGAAAAAAACTAGGAATAGTATTCGGAACTTACATAGTGAGATTCAACTTGGAAAAAACACAACTATTGCATCTGTGAAAAATAAAATAAACGAGAGTGTTGGCAGTCTGCTAAGTGCCTAGTGTGACCACGAAGTGAACCAGTTAATGTCTTTTAGCATTCCAACTGCTTGATGGGGTGGCTGTTGGGTTCAGACTAGAGCCGAAGAATGATCCTTGGGAATGGGGGGTGTTATAACTAGCCAAAACTGAAAATGGGACAAATTCAATTGGGGAGTTAGAGGGGGTGGGGAGGACAATAGGAAGGGGGAGATCCATAGATACAGAGGACAGTGTGACAGAGGGAGAGAGAGAGAGAAAAGCCAAGTCATAGCCAGGTTGTGTTGATTTAATAAGTGTAATGATTGGAATGATGCCACCTACTGGAGACTTGCTGTGGGAAAGCTCCCCCATGAGGAAAATGCCTCAGAGGCATTGTGGCTTTTCCTTGGAATCAGGAAATGACGTTTTCTCATGGGTGCTGTCTATCAAGGCTACCAGCCAATCAACTTGAGGAGCCTCCTATTTTCTGGGAGGAGACAGGAAGGAGGAAAGGGAGCCTGCGCGGAGAGCTCTTGCATTTTGGGGGTTCCTGACTTGGTGGTGGTGGCGGCAGAGGACTTCACAGGAAATTTGAGGAAAGATAGGAATGCCAGGCTGTTGGAATTCTGTTTCTCAATCTTTTTCTTTCTATTTTCCAATAAACCCTTAAAAACCTAAACTCGTTTTATCAGTGATTTTAGTCAGTTTCCCCCAAAAACTGGGGGAACAGATTAGAATCCACATTTAGAATCTTAAATTACACATAAGGAAGTGGAGAGGAAAGAGCATACTAGTTGAGAGTTACTGAAACTAAAAGTTTCTGTCATGAGCCCAAGCACTTTTAGGATGCTAAAGAGATACAATTAACTTTTCTCTCCTGCTTGTTGGCCAATTTGTGCCTTGCTATTTTAGTAGCACTTTATTTGGGTGAAAATTTCTCTGCAAATAAATTATCAGATTAATTGATGTACTTAAGTTCACATAAACTTTACTTAATGAATGAGCATAGAGTGGGGTGGAAACAATGTGGCTGAAGAAAGGCAGTGATTTCCATGAGTTTTCCTCAAGACCCCTCCAAATACCATCAAATAATACCATAAGACAATTCCTGGAGCAGCAGAACTTACAAAAGGAGATGGTGAAATTATTTTCCAAACCAAGACAATTTAGAAGTTCCATAGAAAAGGACTATCACATCAGGGTGAGAGTAGAGCACAATCCAGCATGCAGACCTAGCACCAGCAAACCAGAAGCAGGCCTTGGAAGCCAATGAATCAGGAAGAGCAGCAATTGTTTCTAATTCAGCTCACAGAGGGTAATGAGTTTGACAATTGGCCAGAAGGAGATTACAGGGGTCTTTTTGCTAATGCTGAGGTAAGCCTCTTTTGTTTTGCCCATACTCAGATCCAGGTTCTTATCTTGGGTGGCGGTGAAGAACTAATACATCAGAGCTTGTAGTCACAGTGAAGCTGGACAGTCTTTATGATTCTGGAGCAGAAAATCAGGCTTGTGGTTCCTTGAAGACCAGAGCACAGGTCAGGAGAGCAGTAAACCTACCTCTCTGTAAATCATACCACCTTGGAAAAAATAAAAACTTATAAATTCCTAGAAGTATCTCTGAAAACAGCTTCACAGAACCCTTGAAGTTTGAAACAATGTTCCTTCCACCCTGGAAACAGTGCCCTACTTTTTTTTTCCCCATATAAATATTTTATTGTTTTTGAATTACATTTAGAGATAGTTTTCAACATTTGTTTTTGTAATATTTATAGCTTCAAATTTTCCTCCCTCCCTCCCCACCCTTCCCCCTCCCCAAGACAGCAAGTAATCTATATGTACCAAAATAAGGTCAAAATGGTTATATGATTTATACATAAAAAGTGATACCATAGGTAAATGAGGAGAGAAGAAATTGTCTACCTCTCATATCTATGGAGAGAAGAATTTTTGACCAAACAAGAGATAGAGAATATTATAAAATGGAAAATGGATTATTTTGATTACATTAAATTAAAAAGGGTTTGTACAAACAGAAGCAATGCAGCCAAAATTAGAAGGAAAACAGACAATTTCTACAGCCAGTGCTTCTGATAAAGGCCTCATTTCTAAAATATAGAGGGAAACAAATCAAATTTATAAGGATGCAAGTAATTTTCCATTTGAGAAATGGTCAAAGGATATTAACAGGAAATTTTCAGATGAAGAAATGAAAGCTATCTGTTACCATGTGAAAAAATGCTCTAAATCACTATTGATTAGAGAAATTAAAGTTAACATAACTCTGGGGTACCACCTCATACCCAACAGTTTGGCTAATATGACAAAAAAGGAAAATAATAAATGTTGGAGAAGCTGTGGAAAAATTGGAACACTGATGCATTGTTGGTGGAGTTGTGAACTAATCCAAGCCTTCTGGAGAGCAAATTGGAACTATACCCAAAGGGCTATATGACTGTGTGTATCCTTTGACCCACTGCTAGGTCTGTATCCTAAAGATATCATTAAAAAGGGGAAAAGGACCCACATGTTCAAACATATTTATAGCAGCTCTCTTTGTGGTGGCAAAGAATTGGAAATTGAGGGGATGCCCATCAATTGGGTAAAGTCTGAAAAAGTTGCTGAATATAAATGTACTAGAATACTATTGTGTTATAAGAAATGATGACTAGGCAAATTTCAGAAAAAACCTGGAAAGATTTAAGTGGTCTGATGCTGAAAGAGGTGGATAGAACCAGGAAAACATTGTACACAGTAAAAGCAACATTGTGTAATTATCAATTGTGATAGACTTAGCTCTTCTCATGAAGACAATTACAAAGGACTCATGTTGGAAAACGTTCTCCATATCCAGAAAAAAGAACTGTGCTGTTTCTACGTTTTTGTTGTTGTTGTTGTTGTTTTCCTTTGGTTTTTTTCCCTTTTGTTCTGATTCTTCTTGCATAACATGTCTAATGAAAAAATATACCTAATGTAATTGTACACATAGAACCTATATCAGATTGCTTTCTGTCTTAGGCAGGGGGGAGGGAAGGGAGGGAAGGAAAAAAATTTGGAACTCAAAATCATATAAAAACCAAGTTAAAAACTACCTTTACATGTAACTGCAAAATAATAAAATACTTTCATGATTTTTAAAAAAGAGGTACAAAAAGCCAATGAGGAAAAGAATGACTTGAAAAGCCAAATTGGCCAAAAGGAAAAGAAGGTACAAAAGCTCGCTGAAGAAAATAATGCCTTAAATATTAGGATTGAGCAAAAGGAAACCAATGACTTTATGAGAATTTAAGAAACAATAGAACAAATACAAAAGAATGAAAAAAGAAGACAATGTGAAAAATCTCATTAGAAAAACAACTGACCTGGAAAATAGATCCAGGAGAGCTAATTTGATAATTATTAGAATACCTGAAAGTCATGATAAAAAAAAAATCCTAGTTATTATCTTCCATGAAATCATCAGGGACAACTGCCCTTATATTTTAGAATAGGGGGCAAAACAGAAATTCAAAGAATTCACTGATCACCTTCCTAAAGAGATACTGAAATGAACACTCCTAGGAATATTATAGTCAAATCCCAAATCAAGGAGAAAATATTGCAAAGAACCAGAAAGAATCAACTTAAGTGTTGTGAAATGACTGTAAGGATAACACAAGATTTAACAGCTTCTACATTAAAGGATCAAAGGGATTGGAATATGATATTCCAGAAAACAAAGGAACTGGGATTACAACCAATACTCACCTATCCAGCAAAACTGATTATAATTCTTCAGGGGGAAAATGTGCATTCAATGAAAGAGAGGACTTTCAGACATTCTTGATGAAAAGACCAGAGCCGAATAGACAATTTGACTTTCAGATATAAGAATCAATTAAAAGAATAAAAAGGAAAAAAGGAAAAAGAAATCAAAAGGGATATTAAATGGTTAAACTGTTTACATTCCTAGATGGGAAGATGATACCTATAACTCATACAAACTTTCTCATTATTTCTCATTATAGTATATTTAGACAGAGGGCACAGGTGTGAGGTAAATATGAAGGGATGATATCATTAAAAATAAAATTTAGATGTGAGAGAGGAGAAAGGGAGAAAGAAAAAGAGATGGAATGGAATAAATTATCTCACATAAAAGAAGCAAGAAAAAGTTTATGCAGTGGGGGCATAGATAGGGGAGGTGTGGGGAGAGTGAGTGAACCTTATTCTTATCAGAATTGGCTCAAAGAGGGAATGATGTACACACTCAACTGAGTATATTAATCTGTCTTACCCTGCAGGAAAGTAAGAGAGGAAGGGGATAAGGGGTATTGGTGATAGAAGGGAGGGCAGATTGGGGGAAAGGGAAGTCAGAAGAAAAACACTTTTGAGGAGGGACAGGATGAAAGGAGAGAGTAAAGTAAATGACAGAGAGAGGAAATAGGATGGAGGGAAATACAGTTAGTAATAGTAACTGTGAAAAATTATTGAAGAATTCTTGCATGATAAAGGCCTCATTTCTTAAACATACAGAGAACTGAGTCAGATTAATTAAAATAAGAGCCATTCCCCAATTTACAAATGATCAAAAGATATGAACAATTTTCAGAAGAAATAATCAAAGCTGCCTATAGCCTTATTGGAAAAAAAATGCTCTAACTCACTACTGATTAGAAAGATGTGAGTCAAAACAATTTTGAGGTACTAGTTCATACCTATTGGCTTGGATAATAGGATAGCAAAGGAAAATGATACATGTTGTAGGGAATATGGGGGAAATGAGACATTCATGCATTGTGGACTTGTAAACTAATTCAACCATTCTATAAAGCAATTTGGAACTATGGCCAAAGGGCTATAAAACCATTCATACTCTTCAACCTAGCAATACCACTACTTAGTCTGTATCCAAAAAGAATTTTTTTTTAAATTTACAGGACCCATATGTACAAAAATATTTATAGCAGCTCTTTTCTTGTGACAAAGAATTCAAAATTATGGGGATGCCCATCAATTTGGGAATGGCTGAATAAATTGTGGTATGTGATCATGATGGAACACTATTATGCTCTAGGAAATTATGAGCAGGATGCTCTCAGAAAAATCTGGAAAGACTTACATGAGCTTATGCAAAGTCAAATGTACTATGTATAAAGCAACAGCAATATGTACTATGTATAAAGTAACAGCTGTGAATGACTTGGCTATTCTCAACAATTCAATTGTGAGGCCCTTTCATAATACAAATGCTTTATAAGGTTACTAATTAAAGACAAAAGCAGATTTACAAAATTATGAACAAAACGAGCATATCTGTGATTTAAAGGGTTTTCTAAGGTTGGTTTGGGAGAACCACAGGAGGTCAAGTCAGAATCACAGCCAGGTTGGGGAAGGGCTGAGCCTGACTGCTCTGATAACTGAGTAGAAGCTACAAATGTAGGTAGAGAAAGCTGCACATGTCCTGAGAGGAGGGGAAGGGCAATTTGAATCAGGCTTGGTTTCAAACTCAAGCCTGGGTTCCCCTTCCCCCACTTCTAGGGCATGAAAGGCTTCTAGAGGCTGGGTAGTTGCCTCTTGGCATGCAAAATTAGAATAACCATTAGTGTTAGAATTTGGAAAAGCTGCAGGAGTCAGAGGTTTCTCTGAAAAGGCATGGTTGGGGGAGGGGGAGATCTTTATATTCCCTTGTGTGAGTACCTTGCTCGCTCTTCTAACAAAAATGAAAATAGAAAATCCACAAAAACAAAGCATTAACAGTATCTTATCCCCCCTGTTTGCCTGGTTAAACAGATGAAAATCAGGAACAGGGTACTTAGGGAGTTGAAAAATCCCATTTGAAAACTTAAAGGGAAAACAAACAGTAATTTAGAGTTTAAAGGGACAGGGTAGAGGAAATTTCTTACCCAACCAGAAGATCAGGAGATGGAGATTCAGCTGTCCTCTTCATGGTCAGCCATCTGTAAGGGGCTAAAATTCTAGCTAGTCTGTCTAAAATATCTAATGAGTGCTTGCCAATAAATTATAAGCTTTAGCAAGAGTTAGACTTTTAAGCATTTATTAAGGAGAATAAGAATTTGGTTGAGAGAGAAAGGCCTAGATTCATCTATCTATCAAAGGGAGAGCGCATCTTTAGCTCCACTCTCCACCAGAGTCCTCACAAAAGAGACCGAGAGCACCAGCCTCACCCCCTCTTTTTCCCACAAGCAAATGTCACTTCCTGATGCCAAAGAAAAGTCACATGTCTTGCCCTCAGGCACCTTCTTCTCATGGCGGAGCTTTCCTACAGAAAGTTTCCAGCAGGTGGCATCATTCCAATCATTACACAATGATCCAAGACAACTCTGAAGGACTTATGATAAAAAATGCTATCCATCCCTAGAGAAAGAAGTGATGGGATGTGAATACAGATTGAAACATACTTTTTGTTTTATTTAATTTTTCTTGAGTTCTTTTTGTTCACAAGCTTGTCTTCCAAGGGTCTTTATCCTCTTTAGACTGAGGCAAGTTATGATTCATGGATCAAAGATAGTTGGTTAGCATCATTCAGCTCTATTGGCAGACATGACTTGAAGGTTTTCTACATTAAAATGAACTCTAGGGATGACATCAAGGAAAAGAATGCAAAAACCCACACTTAAGTTGCTTAGAGCAAAGTCCATTATCTAGGTGAGGTTTAATCTCATCAGTCATTCAGCCATCTAGACAAAAGAATCTATATTTTTTCCTTTTGTTCCTTTGGATTTGTTCCAGATGAGGGTTGATAAATTTTCTCCAGGAGAATTGACTTTCAGAAGAGGAGTTGGGGGAGAGGACTGATCCCTGAATCCCCTAGAAAATTATTATCAATATTTATTTTCTCACAGAACATAGATTGAGAAACAGAAAGAACTTTGGATGTAGTCCAACCTTTTCACTTTACAGATGAGAAAATTTAGACCCCACATATGGTCAAATGGTTTTTCAGCCTTATTTGTGTCTTTAAAAGGAGTGGTATATATATGTGTATATATGTATGTGTTTTTGTATATATTCATTCATTCCTCTCTATCTTCCATTTATATTTTAGATATTCCTATTAGAATGGAAAGTCCTTGATGAAAGGGTCTGTTTTACAATCTATAGCATTTAGCACAATATCCATTACATATTAAGGGCTTAATAAAAAATTTTAACATTCATTCATATATAAATTATTGGGTACAGTCTTCCAAAATATGCTATTGTCAAGGTCAGAATTCTCTAGATCACTGAACAACTCTATTTCTGCTGAGCAGCCTCCATAAACAAGCATTTACAGAGAGATCTGCATGAAAGAATAATGTTTGAAGACAGAATTAGATGAGAGTTTGTCATGATGACTAATGGGAGGGATGATATAGCTAAATTCTATTTTGACATATATTCAAATATTTCATATTCCAATGTGTACCTATGGATAGATATATAAATATAGGAAATTTGGATTTATTTGACAGGAGAAAGCTTATTATTAAACATTAAAATGAAAGAGAAAAATTCATAGAAAACAAACATGATTATGAGAAGTGTTGGATTTGATTTATGAGCAAACATTAATAAAAATAAATGTGAGTAACCTGGCTGAATATTTAATGGATGTGAATACTCAGCAGGAAGAACTGTTTTGTTTTATATTTTACAGAAGGTGGAGAGAGAGAGAGTGAGAGACCTAAGAATAAACAGAAAAAACTAGAATGAATGGGAAATTCTTGATATAGATGCTTAATCTTAACTGGTAGATTATGTTGGCATTATGACAATAACTTAAATTTATATAGCGTCAGTTATGTTAAGCACTTTCCACCCAACAACCCTGTGAGATAGATAGTAGAGTTATGCTTTCTCCATTTTATGGACAAAGAAACTAACTTCCTCCTGGTCACATTATGACTAAGAAGTTCAAATCCAGTCTCCTGATCCTAGATATAAATATTTTTCCACTATACCATATTGTTTATTAGAACTATACTGAATATACTGAATCAAACACAATACTCATATTTGAGGGAAGCATTCTAGCTTTTACTGGTAACATGACATGGCAGATGGAGTATAATCTTATAGTAAGAAAATCATGAGTTCAAATCAAGTCTCTGGCAATGGGATTCCAGACAAAATCATTTAAGTTCCCTTATCCTCAAGAAAATCCTGAAATTTGATTTACTAAGTTACAGATGGGCTTGTAATTCCCCAGAAAGCATGAGAAAACTTATATGAATTGATACATAGTACAGCAAGAAGAACCCCCCCCCAAAAAAAACAGTCATACAAAATGACTACAACAATTTAAATGAAAAGAAAAAACTAAATGCTGTACAACTTTAATAATTGAGGTTATTCCAACAGAGGAGATGAAAAAATGTATTTCTCTCCCTTCTTTCCAGAGGTGGGGAACTCTGGATACAAGACATTGGCTGATATGTTGGTTAAGTTTGTTGAACTTATTTTTCTCTTTGTTACTCTTTGCTATAAGATATGGTTTGCTGCATAGGGGAAGGTAATGTGATTTAAAAACAAAGGACAGCAATAAAAAATCAAAAGAATAACAATCATTGGAAACTTTTGTAAGAGGAATTTTAGTCTACTGGTGATGTGGAAGTCAGATTACAAGAAACTGAAAATTGAGAGAGAGGTTAAGAAATAGAATTAGAGAAGGGAATTGTTTTAGGATTTAAGCTAAGAAAAATGGAAGAGGTATAGAAAAGTAGATTGAGAGGATGGCAGTGTCAAGTGAGAATTTTTTAAAGGTGTAGTATACCTATGTGTTTGGAAGCAGCTGAGATTGATCTAATCTCTCCAATGTGAGGGATTACACCAGCCCCTATTACATATGGTTGGGAAATTAGAGATGGAAAATCATAAAATGAAGGATTAGGAATTAGGTGACAATATATAGGATAAAAAGAAGGAATATTGGGTAATAGGGGTTAGCTGATAACATCCTTCCAAACTTTAATTTTCTATGGGTCCATAGTTGATGATAGGCTACTTAGGATTTGGGTAGACTAGGTAGATGAGGATAAGGGGAGAGGGTGAATGAAAAAAGAGATTCCTGGAGCAAAATGGAGAAGTCCAGGGTACTGGAGCCAAATGGCAAATGAAGGTAGATGTATCTGTAGCATAAGCTGCAGTCAAACCCCAATACACCATCTTAGCAGATAGGCTAAACCAGTTTGAGTGTAACTCATAGATCTCAAACCTGTCAGTGCATTAGGATGATGTTTAACTCAAACATGTGAAGACTTTCCAAGTGGAAAGAGCAGATAAGAACAATTTGTTCTATCAGTCACGTAGGCAGCTGAAGCAGGCATTGTAGAGCACTTAAAGCTTGGACAGGTATCCAAGATGCCAAGGTCCTGAGCTATCATCATTCATCTTGACTTTTGTCCTACCACTGGATTTCAATGACTCAGTAAGAGACAATGAGGCTGATGACTTTGTGCAACTCTCTGTCACTTTAATCTAATTCACACACACACATGTCAAGATGTCACCCATGATGATGGTACTCTTTGAAAATGGACAAGCATTAGCAATTTTCCAGAAAATCTCACTCTATTTTATAGGCCCATAATCAATGTGGATGATTTGCGAATACTTTTGGAAATACCTAGGCCCCAAATGCAAGGTTTCCCCTTAACTCCCCAGTTATTTACCAGATAGCATATTTCCTTGTGCCCCCAAATAATTACTGCATCTCTTAGGTGAAAATCTTTGTGTATTGTCCTGAGTATTTAGGATCTGCCCTTGATCTCATTAGTATGGCAAGATTCCAAGGACAGGGAACACGAAACTACAAGAAGAAAGCCACTCAAACAATTCCTGAGATGTATCTTTCTATCTGAGTCTCATCCATCATGCCTAACCCTGTTGTTGTTCAGTTGTTCTTCAGCTCTGTCTGACTCTTCATGACTTGGAGATTTCTTGGCAAAGATACTGGAGTGCTTTGCAATTTTCTTCTCCAACTCATCTTACAGATGAGGAAATTGAGGGATGCAGGGTTAAGTGACCTGCCCAGGGTCACACATCAATAACTGTCTAAGGCCAAATTTTAACTCAGGAATATGAATCTTACTGATTCCAAGCCTAGCTGGGATATCTTGAAATAGCCTAACCATAGCCCACCATGGCATAACTTATCATTGTGTTGACAATGTTTTCATTCACTGTCATCTTAAATTTCTACATTGACTGTATTCACCTTGAGCTGCTTACAAGAGCTCTTATTGTGCACCTCTAACGAAATAATCACATAGGAGACATCAAAAGACTTCTTTATCATCACTCTAGGTTTGCCCCAAACCTGTTATCATTGCTGCTTTGAAGCCATCTTCTATTTTCTTGGAGCCTGACATATAAACTCACAGTTCATCATGTCAAATATTAGCCTTAACATCATTTAAGTGTACCATCATCTAAAGGAAAACAATTCTATACTGTTTTAAACACATCAAGCTTAAGAAAATGTTGACTTATTATAATTATCCTCCATACATGAAGGTTAAAATTTGCATATCATGTAATGAAAATCCTCTCTAATGGAAAGACAAAGCCAGCTGCATGCCTTGAATAAAAGCATAGTTTTTTGCCTTTAATATCTATAAATAAGAAATGAGTTTAGAAAAGCTTTTCAAGTTTTAGGCTTCTTTTTTCTCTCTATCACTTTAATATTCAGATAAGTATGGGGTCCTGAGCTAGGCATAGTGGGAGGCATGTTAATCTAACCACATCAACCAACTACTGAATCATTTAGAGGGTTACTTCTGCTATATAGAATTCCCAAAATACCCATCAACAGCATACACTACCTCCAGTAGAATATAATATCTTTAAGACTAAGGATTGTATCTTTTTTTTGTCTGTGTATTTCAATGGCCTGATAGAGTACCTTACATATATTAATTACTTAATATATGTAAAATACAACTGAATTGAATTAACCCATAAAGCAGCTAGGTGTTAAGAAAGGACCTTACAATTGAGAATGCAGCTAATTAGTTGATTTTACTGTGGATATAGGTAAGAAAGTATTAGAGGTTTCCATCACAACCTGTGGGTCAGCCCTAATAAGTGGAGAATTGTCTTCTTTAGTACTCAATTAAAGGGTGATAAAAGTTACAAAAGCAGTAGTTATTAATTTATTCTCTTAAAACAAGTTTTCAAATTAGGTAGAGGATTCCAGAATTGCAAATCTTTAAGAAATTATATATAGCAAGAAAAGAGCAGAGCACATATTCTCCTTTGGATCATGCTATATCCCTCCACCACCCCTTTATCACTCCTTATAATCAAAATATTTTCTTTTAAAAAGTCAATGAACTGAAAGCTAGAGTAATTAATTGCCAAAGCTCTTCAAGCTTGGAATCTCATAGATGATTCTGACTGCCATAGACACAATTCTTTACTTCAACATAGCTATACTTTTGACTTTACTATTGAGCATCTTTATAATTATTTGTAGTGAGAAGGTGTGTGTGTGTGTGTGTGAGAGAGAGAGAGAGAGAGAGAGAGAGAGAGAGAGAGAGAGAGAGAGAGAGAGAGAGAGAGAGCTTTTCCTTGCTGAAGGATCTCATTACTATGTCTATTAATACTTAAAAACAAAAACAAAAGGGAATATGGACACCTAGGGAAGTTATCTACTTTCTAGATTCAGTATACATTACTCTTTTTCTTATACCTTACCATCTGATCAAATGGCTTTTGTCAGGGCAGCTAGATGGCACAGTGGATAAGTACCAGCCCTATATTCAGGTGTACCTGAGTTCAAATCCGGCCTCAGACAATTGACACTAGCTGTGTGACCCTGGGCAAGTCACTTAACCGTAATTGCCTCACCAAAAAAAAAAAATTTAAAAAATGGCTTTTGTATTGTTCCTCATAAATAACCCTTCATCTCCCACCTCTGTGCCCCCACACTGGAACTCTTTCTCTCTACACCACATCTTCTTAGAATCCCTAGTTTCTTACAAAACTCAAATGAAGCACCCCATTCCACATAAAGCATTTTCTGGTTCCTTCAGTTGCTAGTGCCTTCTCCTTCGAGGTTAACACACATCTATTTTGTACATAACAAAGTATGTACATGTTATCTCGACTGAATGTATACTCCTTTAAAGCAGGGGTATATCCTTTTTGTATTTATATATCAAATTAATATAATATTATATTAATAACTAATTATTAATATGTGATCCACCCTTTTCCTCCTATTTTTGTTAAGACCCAACTCCTCAAAAGGTCAGTCCATCTCTGAAGGAGCTGATGACTTTTAAACCACTTTGTCATTAAATGTCTACCAATCAGAGTTGATTTTCCCTTGTCAGTGGAGTTCACTTTCCAAAGGTACACACCTGCTTTAAGGCATTTCAGAGTCTCCCTTGGGGTCTTTGTTTAACAAGAGAAACCACTGACCAATTTATTGATTACAAACTAGCCTAAATAATAAATTGATTACAAATTAACCAGAAATTCTGTCTTTTCAGGGGTTTATTCATAACACATCCCTAGGATCTAGCACAGTACCTGGCACAAACTAAACACTTATTAAATTTTGTTTACTGATTGCTTCAATTTTACCCGCTTCTCCCCACTTCAGTGTGCAGCAGATTTTCTGCCCCAATGCTGAACAACCCCCAATGAGTTTTTCTGAGATTCAGGAAAAATAATATACTACTTCCCATTTTTTAAATTTAAGATGTCCTTTTTTTTTTATTTTGAACTTAATCATCAAAAATGTGAACTTGCCAGAATGCAAAGAACAAACAATAGAATTATATAGTTTTTCACTTATGTATAGTTTTTAAAATACATTAAATTTAAAACAATACTAACAACTGGATTTTCCTTCTTATTTATATCCCTTTCTGAACTTGTTTTTGTTTCCTTCTGTGTGCTTTTGAATGCCTTACTGATCTCATTTTTTTCTCTTTTTTTGTATTTATATCCCTGCTCACTTTCATAACCTCTCTTCCTCCTAAAAGAATCTCTCCTTTGTAACAAAGTGATATGAACAAGTCAAACAATCCAACACATTAGGCATGCCTAAAAATGTATGTCAATAAGATTCTGCAATTCTAGTCAATCCCCTTTCTGTGAAAAGGTGGGTAGCATGCTTTATCATCAGTATTCTGAAGTCATGATGAATGACATAATTGATTAGTGTTTTATAGCCTTTGTTTTTTTCTTTTGAATAACTGTGATTGTTGTATAAATTGTTGTTCTGTTTCTGCTCACTTCACTATGCATAAGTTGATATCAGTTCTTCCAAGTTTCTGTGAATTTGACATTATCATAATTTCTTATAATGAAATAATCATTTTCTATTATTTTTATATATCAGTTCATCTGTTCTCAGTTGATTGAAATATAGTTTGTTTCCAATTATAGCTATAAGGAAGAGTGTTTTTGTACATAAGGGCCATTTCTTTCTGCCTTTGACTGTGGGGAAAAGAAGTCATCTCATCTTATTCTTTGACTTTACAAGATGAAACAGCCAGAGAAGTTCCATGAAATGTCCATTGTTATAACAGGCAGGGAGATGCTAAGTAAATATTCGAAGCCAGGCCCTCTGATGTCAAGTCCAGAACACCTTGCATTGTTGTCTGTTATCTTGCTATCCATTTGTCCTTGGCAACCTTGAAGGGCAGTTCTGATTAAATGGTGGGGATAGGATTAGGAATAAAATGAGTGATCAAGAAATTAGAGATAGTGACTACAGCAAAGCAGAAATTGTGACTAGAACATTGATCTAATCATATTTCCCTTAAGATCATGCAGAGTCACCAGACAGATTTGTGTGTGCCTATTTTTGATTTCACCTTTTGTTGGGGAAGATGGTAAAGACAAAATAAGGAGGAAAATATTGACAAAAAGTCATCAATCAACAAGCATTTATTAAGTGCTTGCTACATTCACAAAAAATTTCAGTGTACATACTATGAATTGATGAGTATAGAGCAGAAGATAAATTATATAAAGAGCTTATTAAGAATTTTTAAATGAAATCAACATATACTTTTATACTTGTTGACTTTAATGAAAAGATTAGAAAAGGTGAGGATGGGGGGTAATACATGGGAAAATATGATTCAGGTGAAAGAAATGAGAGGGCAAAATGCTTGTTTTGGATTATGCAGAAACTTTCCTACTCTATGGCAAAGATTTTCTCCTTTAAATAAATGGATAAGTACTGTAAATAGTAAACACCAAATGTTATCACAATTGACTACATTTTGAGACTTAAAAAAAACTTTTATGGAGGTAGGAATTATCCCTGGGTTACCAACTACGCACAGTCAGACTACACTCATTAGAGCTATGATCGAAATTTATAATAAAAAAGAAGAAACAATAGTAATGAGAAAAAGATATGGCATGCAATTAAAATATTTAACTCAATTATTTAAATAAGCTATTAAATTTTTTAAATGGAAAACAATATAAATCACATGGACAACTATAATAATTTCATCCAGAATTTAAACCAATGCAAAGTAATTACCATAAAAAGACTAAAAAGATTCCATAAAGTATAATAATCAGCATGCATCTGACTTCCTTGCCAAATGGAGAGAGATGGCAACCAAAGGCCAAACCAGCATGGGATATAAGCTCATTTACAAAATTATACAAAGAAGGATGATAAATGATTATGAACTGTGTCATCTCATGAAGCAGAGAGAATCAATAAAGGATAAAAGAAGTTTAAGAAAAGCTTGTTAAGACATCTAACTAAGCAAATTCATCCCAACATAGTCAAGTATGAAAAGAGAAAGATGATTACAATGGATGAAAAATCCTTAAGATTTGCAAAAATCATTTCAACAAATTGCTTTCTCCGTCAAAGAGAGTAGACCCACCACAATTGAACCCTAATATCATAATCCTTGAGATGCTTACAGAGGAACTATAAATAGTATCAAGGAGAACAAAAAAATGGGAAAAGCAGTCAGATTATAATACATACACACATGAGAGAGAAGAGAAGAGAAGAGAAGAGAAGAGAAGAGAAGAGAAGAGAAGAGAAGAGAAGAGAAGAGAAGAGAAGAGAAGAGAAGAGAAGAGGATAGTTAGGTGGTGCAGTGGATACAATGCCTAGGCTGGAAGTTCTGAGTTCAAATCTTGCCTTAGACCTTATAAACTGTGTGATCCTGGGCAAGTCATATAATCTTGTTTGCCTCAGTTTCCTCATCCGTGAAATGAGCTAGAAAAGTAAACGACAAGTCGCTCTAGTATCCTTGCCAAGAAAACCCCAAAGGCTGTCACAAAGAGTTGGCCATGACTGAAATGCATGAACAACAACAACAAAATAGGTGATATCTGCTAGAGGAGACAAAATTTTGAGGGCATTGAGAAACCAATTTATAAAGTATATAAAGGAGGTGAAGGTACTAAAAGTGTTAGAAAAATTTCAGATCGAAATAATTCCAAATTAAAATGATAGAGAAAATATCAAAAACTATTGATCTGTTCACCTTCTCTCCCATATATAGAAAATCTTTATGTGGTCCATCTATATACAAATTGAAGGTATCAACAATGATGGTATTAGTAGGGAATAAATAGACTTTTGCAAATAATATTCAACAGTGGCTCCCAACTTTGCCATTGCAGAACTAACTAAAATTTAGAGAGAAAATAAGATCCCATTGTGCTTATTATTGGTTGACTATATAAGAATATTTGACCCAGTAGGATAAAACACTTTTTTACAATAGGATGTTTCTCATCCAGATATTAACATTATTCAGGATTAAACATCAAGAGAGATATAAAACTGGGAAACAGCAAAATAATTCATGACTGAAGAGATTTAGCACAGAATCTATGTCAAAGAGATTCCTTGTGTGAGATATTATAGATTTTTTTTTCCAGATGACATTGTGACCTTGATAAAGATTCTTCAAGGCTTTATCCTGTCCCCTCTTCTTTTTTCCTCTGTACTATCTTACTTGGTTATCTCAATAGCTCCCATGGGTTCAATATTATCCCTAAACAGATGATTGCCAGATGTATTTATCCAGCCCTAATGTCTCTTCTGAGCCAGTCACCCACCACCATCTTTTGCACATTTCTATATTTCTGTACTATAAAGCATCTCGAAACTCAACATGTTCAAAACAATACTCATTATCTTTGCCCTGAAACTCTAACCTCTTTCCAACATTTTTTTCATTCCTGTCAAGGGTACTACCAACTTCTGAATCACCCAAGCTTGTAACCTTGGTACTATCATTGACATCTGATTGGCACTCATACCACATTATTCAGTTATTGTCTAATCTTGTTATTTCTACTCTCATGAAATCTCTCATATATGTCTCCTTCTTTCCACTTACACAGTCAATAGTCTAGTGTAGTCCCTCATCATAATTTGCCTGCATGGTTGAAATAATTTTCTAATTGGTGTCTGTACCTTAAGTCTCTCCCCATTACATTTCATATGCTTCTCTTCTGCCAAGGATATTTTCTGAAAATTCAGGTTAAGTATATCATTTTGCCCCCATTCAGTAAGCTACAGGAGCTCGCGATTACCTGAAGAAAGAAATATAAAGTACTCCGGCATTTAAATCTCTTCCCAGGGTGTCCTCTTTCTGCCCTTCCAGTTTTCCTATACTTTAAACTCCTCCAGGCACTCTATGACACTGCTACCTTGACACAACAGTCTTTATTTAAACTCCTTTCATTGAATTCCCCTTATACCTAGGTTCCTTCTTCTTTGGTTCTACATCTTGATTTCCTTGGCTACTTTCAAGACAGCATAAATTCTATCTTCTTCAGGGGACTTTCCCTTACTAGTGCTTTTCCTCAAAGTGAGATACAGCTGTGCAAAGTCACCAGCCTCATTCTCAAGGAGATTCTGGAAGAGAGAGCAAGGTTGATGACTTTGCACAGTCTTGCCTCACTTAAGTCTAAATCACTGCAAGTCATGACAGCATCTCCAGATGTCATGATCCTCTTCGAGAATGAATGACAAATAGCAATCAACAACTTTCCCTCAAAGAGTAACTTCTATTTACACTGTATATATCTTGTATATATTTTCATATTTTTCTAATCTTAACATTTAACACAGTGCCTGGTATATAGCAAGTGCTGAATGAATGCTTCTTGACTGGTTAACTGACATTACATTAATTGTATCAAGCCCCAAGCAATTGTAGAGGCCCCTGAAAAAGATCTATAATTGCTATAAAGAATTTGCATGGTCCATCCACATTAGGTGAATACTATCTATTCCAGATTTCAATGTGCATATGAAAAGGCACTTTCTAGAGTGTGTCTATATCTGGGATGGTGGGTTGGATAATGAATTGAAAAGAAGGAAGAGAATAAGATGAATTCTTTTCAAGGAATTGGAAATCACTGTTTACTGACAGCAAGATTCTTAGAACAACAAAGACTCATCTATGCTTTACAAACATTTCACTGGTGATGCTATATAACAACAAAACCTGGAAAATTCCTGTCACCAGAAAGCTAATGATAAGAGTCACATGGAAGGCAATGGAAAGACACATGGTTGTTTTGAGCAAGCTCTACCACACAGTCCACAAGAGAGTCTAAAGAATAATAGGAGTAAAGGATACCATCAAAGATTGTCTCATGTATTTAAAAGATTGGTGATCATGTAGGAACAAGAGATGGCAGGTGGACAGCCCGTGCATCCCACTGGCACTCTTGTGTATTATGAGCTATCAAGGAAAGCCTATAGCACTATGGATGGAATCCCTGTGGATAAGATTGAAAAGGGCAGGATTGATGGTTGCCCAGGATGAGCAGACATAGATGCCTTGTGATCTGCATCCCTGGAGAGAACTCCCAAATTGATGTGATAACAAGATCCATTTGAATTTAAGAATTATATGTGCAGGCATTATAAAAAGAACAGGAGAAAAATAAAGACAAAAACAGTTTTTGCCATCCAAGAGTATACATTATAGTCTGTGAGATACCATGTAAATAATTAGGCATGGGCAAGATACATAGTATATGGAATATAATCTTGTGGAAAAAGGTTTTGCATCTATAAGGACTGGAAAATGTTTCCTACAGAAAGATAGCACTAGAGCTGAGTCTTGTAGAAAAACAGGGACTATCAGAAGAGGAGAAATGGAGATGAAGCCTTCCAGGTATGGAAGACAGCCCATGAAAAGGTACATAGATAAGAGATATAGAGTCCTGTGTGAAGAAAAACAGGTAAACTGGTATGACTGGATCAAAATATGTAGACGGGGGAAATATAAGAAAAGTATAAAGGTAGGGAGGAACCAGCTTGGCCAAAGAACATCATTGAAGATACTAAATGGCACTGATTTAATGTCATAGGTAGAGGGAAGTTTTACAAATGGCCCTCACTCCATTTCCAGGACAAATCATATCTTTCTGAGAGTCAGGGGGAAATAGAAGGAAAATGACGATATAGAGAAATATTCAGATGTAGAGGGGAGTTCAAGAAGTTCTCATTGTACATTCATTTTTCTCAGGAAAGTAAATGATGACATCATATTCTTAGAATAATGACATAAGTGTTAATATTGATGGTTTGAGGAGAATGGAAAAGAGAAATGCACTACAGAGACAACAAAAAAATGAATAAGAGAGCTTCCATTCTATTAGTAGTGACAAGATATGCATATAAATCTACAGATAATATAAACATATACAAATTAACACAAAAAACACAAGGTAGTAAACACAAGGTAGTTAGGGAGGGAGGGTGAACACCATTAGTTGGTGGGATCAGGAAAAGCTTTGTGTAGAAGGTGGTGCTTGAAATGTGTCTTGAAGGAAGTAAAGGAATATATGAACAGATTCTGGACTACTAAATATTTGATGAATGACTAATCAACTAAATACCAGATTTAGTTAGACCAGATTTAGTGCCTATTAAGTTGTTATCTTCATGAATATTAAAAACTACAAGGAAATATGGCTTGCCAAATAAGGACAACAAAAAAGCGAAATCCCCAAAGCATCTTAAGATTATTTATGGAAATTAATTGTCATTAAACCAGACTTGTGATGCCTCATACAATGAAGTGTCATCTTCAAGGCAAGCCATATTTATGGGATAAGTAAATTCAAATAACTGAGGCCTCTTGGAGTAAGCCTTCTTTTTTTCTATTTACCAATGACTAATTTGGAGCTATTCTTCTCTCTCAGAGATTGAGGACGATGCTACCACCCATAAGAAAAAAACACCAGGAAGGATGGTGTCAATAAGAAAGGATTTATCCCCTGTCCCCATTCTATAGACCCATTTTTCCTTCCATGGTACCTCTTTCCTCTCATAGAGAAAAGAATCCTAAACATGAATTTAGGAGCTATGAGTTCAAATCCCAATTCTGAACTATAATAGTTCTAAGAGAAAGGTAGGGTGGGGGTGTAAAATAAGAGGGAGAGCAGACTAAGAGGAAAAACAGTCACACAGAGAGAAGGAAAAATAGAAAAAACAGAATGAAATGCACAGTTAGTAATCATATCTGTGAATGTGAATGGGGTGAACTTACCATAAAATAGAAGCAGATAGCAGAATAGATTAAATATCAAAATTCAACGACCTGTTGCTAAGCACACTTGAAACAGAAAGACACCCACAGAGTTAAAATAAAGGTTTGGAAAAGAATCTATTATGCTTTAGTTGATATAAAAAAGCAGAGGTAACAATCATCAATCAACAAAGCATAAGCAAAAACACACCTAATTAAAAGAATTTCAATTGATGTATGATACTGGGCAGTTTCATGTAACTTGTTGGAATGAATTTACTCATATATCAAATGTGTAATAATACTTGTTATTATCTACCCCACAAATTTGTTTTGAGGAAAGGATTGTGTCAAGTTGTTCATAGAATTTTTTCTTTTATCATCCTTTGCAGGGGCTATTTTTGTATAAATTGTAATTACATTCAAAGTGGTACACTTATTTATGGTTTCTGTGAGAACTGCAGCGGCAACAACCATCGTGTTATGAGAACCATAATGACATGTGATCATTTTACTTTGATTTTATCATCATCAACATCATTTATGGTTCTATGTCACTGTCCCCAACCCACATAACCAATCATTTAACACCTTCAAGCTAGTTTGTATGTCAAACACTTGACTATTTCTTTTTAGCTTATAAATGTTCAAGATTTCTATAAATATTTGATTTCTATTCTCAGATAAAAAAATTAGAATTGGAAGATACCATGGAAGACATTTCATCCAATCCCATTTGTAAAAAAGAATCAAATGAGTTTCAGAGAAGCAAAGTCACTTTGCCAAGGCAATAGAGATAGTAAGAGAAAGAACCAGAATCTCTGGATATAAGACCCTCTCTTTTGAAATTATAGTTTTATATTATTTGAATATAAATAACACACTCCTTGCAACTCATATTGATTACTTTTTTGTGTGGGACAATGAGGGTTAAGTGACTTACCCAGGGTCATACAGCTAGAAAGTATCAAGTGTCTGATGCTGGATTTGAACTAAGGTCCTCCTGAATCCAGGGCCAGTGCTTTATCCACTGTGCCACCTATCTGTCCCCTCATATTGAGTACTTTAAAGTAAAATTTCACCCGTTCCCTTATCTCCCCCAAAAAGAAAAAAAGGCAGACACAGAGATAGGAAATTTTATCATTAATAAATCCAAAATATAAGCAAAAAATATTCTAAATTATTTCAGAGCCACACTGCCAGTCTCCACATCCAAATTATAAGGAGTCCACTTGATCAACAGTGCTTCATAAAAAAACAACCCCCCAAAGTGCGGTGAGGGAGGGGGCTGGGAGAAGAGTTGCCATGGTTACTACATTTAGAATAGCTTCAGTGTCAAATATATTGAGAAACAATCAGCAACAAGGGCCATGCACAAAATCAATGACAGATGGGTAGGAAAGTTAAAAATACCTGATGAACAAGAATATCCCACAATCAAAATCAGATTTCAGTATTTGTATAACTTTATTACTAAGAGAATGGCAAAAGGAAATAAATGAGTGGCTAGAATAACATTTAAGGTCCCATTTTCAGAATATTATTTCTGTGAAGTAGATCACCAGGCAGAGTGGAACAGTGAAGGGCAAAATATACTAAGCTAACAGTCAAAGCAGTTAGATATCAGGCTCTTTGATTTAACATATATTTGTCTTTGGACAAGTTACTTGGCTTCCACAGGTCTGTTTTGTCATCTATGAAGTGAGGAAGTTGGACTTGATGATATCTAAGGTCTCTCCTTGCTCTAAGTCTAGAATTTTATCTGGTAATTATACTACTCTGACAAATATGGATCTTTCAAGTTTGCAAAGGGCTTTACATTCATTATTTTATCTGACCTCCATGAACAAATAGATTCCCTTCTGGATCTTAAGAAATCCTCAGGAGAGAAAATATCACATATTATGAACAATCCCCAAAGCAGTGAAAGGAACCATAAAACAAACTAAATGGAACTATCAATGGATACTTAGGAAAGGAAAATCCAACAACCTTACTTAGCCACCGGTATTTATTTTTAAGGGCATTCGAGGTGAGCTCCTTCTTGTCCATGGTGTTTGTCAGTGTCATTCTCATTGATCCCATACCTTCCTATTTTCCTCAGTAGATTGCTTCCTCAATCATCTCTTCTCTCACTCTTAAACCTCTCCTTTTTCTTCCTGTCTTTAAAGTGCCAACATCTTATTCAACCTGAAAAAAAAACCCTCTTTGGACTGTACTAATCTTTTTAGCTATCTTACCCTATATCTTGCAACCCCCCTTCTCAGCCAAACTTCGAAAAAACTGTCTATACTGTGTTCATCACTTCCTAACTTCTCATTACTCCTCAACTCTAAAATCTTTCTTCTGACCTTATCATTCAACTAAAATTGCTTTTCCCTAAATAACCTGTGATCTCTTAAATGCCAAACTAATTACCTACTCTAAATCTTCATCATTTTGTCCTCTCTGCAACCATTGATAATATAGATCACACTTATGAATACTCTGTCTCTTTATGTTTTTGTGACATCTCCTGGTTGTATTCCCACCTGTCTGATTTCTCTTTATAAATCTTCTTTACTCTGTCTTCATACAAGTCACACCAACAAATGATCATCATTCTATAAAGCTCTGTCTTAGGCCTTCGTCTCTTCTCACTCTATGCTATATTGCTTGGTGTTTTCATTAACTTCCATAGGATCAATTATCATCTCTATGCCAATCATTCCTAAATTGATATATGTACCCCTAATCTTTCTCCAGAAATGCAGTTTTGAATCACCAACTGCCTTTTGGACTTGAATTAGTTGTCCAACAAGCATCTCAAAGTCAACATATCTGAAATAAAACTTTTGTCTTTCACCCAAATACCTACTATCCTTTAGATTTCCTATTATTGTAAAGGGAACCACCATCCATCTAATGAATCATACTCACAATTTTGGTGTCACCTGCAATGTCTCATTAGCACTCACTCTACATGTCCAAACTATTCACAAGTTTTGTGGTTTCTACCTTCAAAAATCTCCTCAATCCAAGATGTCAGAGTAGAGGAAACAGTTGAGCTTTCCCAACATTCACCTCCAAACAACTAGAAAATAAGACCTCAAATTAAATTCTAAAGCAGCAGAGCCAATGAAAGATTAGGGTAAGACTTTTTTTTGAGCCAAAAACAATATACAAGGTTAAAAGAAGAGATCTATGACACTACAATGGGACCCAGTCAAGAGTGACCTTGAAGGCAACACAATCTGTGGACCTCATATGTGACAACAGCAGCAGTAGCAACTTATGAAAATATCAAACCAGACTTGGTAAGGGAATCTGGAAATTGGTCAGAGAGAGACTCTAGGTGTCTTTTGTGAGAGAAATAGGCACAAGACAGAGCACTTCGTGTCAATTCCATTATTTATACCCACTTCTGGGATAGTTCCGGGATAAAAAGAAGCACTTGCAATCACAAGAGATCAGGAGCCCTGAAGAACAGTCTTGTTTTTGGGAAAGGGAACCTGAAGAACCACTTGCAGTTTCAAGGGATCAGGGGTACTGCCTGGATAAGGACCAGAGCACAGACCAGGAGACCAGTGACCACACATCTCCCCACATCACAACACTTTGGAAGTAATAACTTCCAACTCCCCAGAAATATCTCTGAAAACAGTAATGCAAAAAAACCTTGATGCTTGGGAAAGTGCCCACTCACTCACATTATAGGAACAGAGCTGAACTTTAACATAAAGTTTAAAGTCAAGAAATATGCGGGGCAGAAAAATCAAATGGTAGGAAAGGAAAGGAAAGGAAAGGAAAGGAAAGGAAAGGAAAGGAAAGGAAAGGAAAGGAAAGGAAAGGAAAGGAAAGGAAAGGAAAGGAAAGGAAAGGAAAGGAAAGGAAAGGAAAGGAAAGGAAAGGAAAGGAAAGGAAAGGAAAGGAAAGGAAAGGAAAGGAAAGGAAAGGAAAGGAAAGGAAAGATATATACACAACAAGAATTCCTGAAAGAGATAAAAATGATTTAAAAAATCAAATAAAAGGGGTAGAGGAAATTGGGGGAAAAGAAATTATAGCAATGCGGGAAAATAATTAAAAGGCAATTAATAGCTTGATAAAAGAGGCACAAAGAAATACTGCAGAAAAAATATCAACTTAAAAATAGTCTTGGCCAAATCATAAAAGTGAAATAAAAATTCATTGATGAAAGTATTCCTTATAAAGAAAAGTTTGTCAAATGGGAAAAGAGGTACAAAAGCTCACCGAAGAATTCCTTAAAAATTAGAATTGGGAAAGTAGAAGCTAATTACTCGAGACATCATGAAATAAGAAAACAAAGTCAGAAGAATGAAAAACAATAGAAGAATATGTGAGATATTTTATCAAAAAAACAAATGACATGGAAAAGAGATTGAGGAGAGATAATTTAAGAATCATTGAACAATCAAGTCATGAACAAAGAAAGAGCCTAGACATCATATTTCAAAAAATTACCCTATAGCCAAAGAGGAAAAGAGAAATAAAAAAAATATCTACCAACCACTTCCTTAAAGACATCCAAAAATGAAAACTCCCAGGAATAGTATAACCAGATTTCGAGCTTTCAGGTCAAAGAAAAAATATTTCAAGCAATTAGAAAGAAACCATTCAAATACAACAGATGAAAAGTCAGGATCACATAAGATTTCACATCTACTACATTAAAGGAGCATAGGACTTTGCATATGATATTCTGGAAGGCAAAGAAGGTAGAATAATAACCAAGAATGACCCACTAAGGAGACAGAAGCAAGATGGAGGATGAAAAGCAGTGATTCACCTAAACTCTCCCCCAAACCCTCCAAATACATTTAAGTAATGCAATAAGACAATTCATAGAGCAGCAGGCCCCATAAAAGGGTGGGTTGAAATGATTTTTCAGCTAAAAACAACTTGGAAGGTTGTCAGGAAAGGTCTGTTGTACCAGGGTGAGAGTGGAGCACAGTCCAGCATAAGTCATGCCAATGCAGACCCAGCCCCAGCAAACTAGGAACAATTCTTTGGAACCATTGAAACAGCAACTACAGCAACTACTTCTGGAATTCTCAACCCACAGATAGTAAGGGGGTAAATACCTGGCCAGGAGATTACAAGGGTCTCTTTGTTAGCACTGATGCAGGATTTTGTTACTTTACTCATATTTGGATATGGATCACAATCATAGGTTTCAGTCCTAGGGCAAAGAGGAGCACCACAATACCAGAGCTATACCAGTGTAGCAGAAACCCTCATCACAGTTTCAGGTCAGAAAAGAGTACATGTGGTCACTCACAGACCAGAGCACAGGACAGAAGAGTAGTAAACACTTCTTTCCTTAGATCATATCATCATTGAAGAATTTAAAACTTATAGGTTCCTAAAAATATCTCTGAAAACAGTTGCACAAAACCCCTGAAGCATGAGACAGTGTGTCCTCCACCCTGGAAGTAGAGCTCCATTTCAACAAATAATTCAAAGTCAAGAGGCTGGGAAAATGAGCAAATAAAAAAGTCTGACCATAAAAAGTTACTATGGTGCCCACAAAGATCAAAATACACCCCCAGAAGACAATAAAGTGAAAGTTTCTACATCAAAAGCCTTCATGAAAAATATTAATTTGTCTCAGGCCATAGAACAGCTCATTTTTTGAAAATCAAGTGAGAGAGGTAGAGGAAAAATTAGGAAGAGAAATGAGAGTGATACAAGAAAATCATGAAAAAAAGAATCAACAGCTTGGTAAAGGAGACAAAAATTATTGAAGAAAATAATACCTTAAAAACAGACTAGGCCAAATTGTAAAAGATGTAGAAAAGCCAAAAAGGAGAAGAATGGCTTGAAAAGCAGAACCAGCCAAAAGTGGGGGCGGGTAAGGCAGAAAAATTCATTAAGAAAAAACTGCTTAAAAGTAGAATTGGCCAAATGAAAAAGAAGATACAAAAGCTCACTGAAGAAAATAATTACTTATAAATTAGAATTGAGCAAATGAAGCTAATGACTTTATGAGGAATCAAGAAACAATAAAACAAAACCAAAAGAATGAAAAAATAAAAGACAACGTGAAATATCTCATTGGAAAAACAACTGATCTGGAAAATAGATCTGGGAGATAAAATTCAAAAATTATTGGACTCCCTTAAAGCCTTGATCAAAAAAAAAGGGCATTGTTATCATTTTCAAGAAATTATCAAGGAAAACTGCTTTGATATTCTAGAACCAAAAAATAAAATAGAAATTAAAAGAATCACTAATCACCTCTTGAAAGGGATCCCAAAATGAAAATTCTCACGAATATTATAGGAAAATTTCTGAATTCCCAGTTCAAAGAGAAAATATTACAAGCAGCCAGAAAGAAATAATCCAAGTACCATGGTATCACAGTCAAGATAACACAAGATTTAGTAGTACATTAAAGGATCAGAGGGCTGGGCAAATGATATTCCACCTACCCAGCAAAACTGAGTATAATCCTTCAAGAATAAAAATGGACATTCAATGAAAGAGAGGATTTTCAGGCATTCTTGATGAGAAGACAAGAGTTGAATAGAAAATTTGACTTTTAAATACAAGACTCAAGAGGAGCATAAAAAGGTAAACAGGAAAAGGACATCATAAGGGATTTAATAGGGTTAAATTGTTTATGTTCCTACATGGGAAGATGATGCTTCTCACTCATAAGAACTTTCTCATTATCATGGCAGTTAGAAAAAGAATATATGTGTGTGTGTGTGTGTGCATATATGTATATGTATGTATATGTGTATGTATGTGTATGTGTATATATGGGGACACAGATGTTGAATTTGAAGGGATGATATCTAAAAATATTAAACTAAGGGGGTAAAAGAGGAAGGCACTGGGAAAAGGGAAAACGAGAGATGAAATGGGGTAAATTATCTCATAAAATAGGCAAGCAAAAGCTTTTATAATGGAAAGGAAGATGGAGAGGTAAATGGGAATAAATGAATTGGCTCGAAGAAGGAATAACATGAGTATAGAAATTTATCTTACCCTTCAGGAAAGTAGGATGGGAAAGGGATAAAAGAAGGGGATGGTGATAGAAGGGAGGGAAGATTGGGGGAGGGGGTAGTCAGAAGGAAAACACTTGAGGAGGGACAGGGTGAAAGGAAAAATAGAATAGAATAAAGAGGATGAGGAATATGGTGGAGAGAAATACAGTTATCAATAGTAATTGTAGGAAAAGTTTTAAAGCAAGTTTCTGTGATAAAAGTTTCATTTTTCATAGATATAGAGAATTGAAATAAATTTGCCAAAAATAAGTCTTTCCGCAATTACTAAATGTTCAAAAGATATGAAGAGTTTTCAGATGAAATGATCAAAGCCATCTATAGTCATATGAAAAAAAATGATCTAACACTATTAATTGGAGAAATGCAAATTAAAACAATTCTGGGATACTACCTCATACTTATTAGATTGGCTAATAAAACATAAGAGGAAAATGACAAATACCAGAGGGAATGTGGTGAAAATGAGGCATTAATTTATTTTAGGTGGAGTTGTGAACTTATTCAACCATTTTGTAGAGTAATTTGGAACTATGCCAAGGGGGATAAAGAGCCAAGCACACTCTTTAAACTAGCAATACAACTGCTAGGCGTCCATCCAAAAGAAATTTTTAAAGGGGGGGGGGGAGGAGAGGCCTATGTGTGAGGAGTATTTATAACAGCTCTTTTCTGGTGACAAAGAATTGGAAATTGAGAGAATTTACACCACTTGGGGAGTGGCTGAACAAATTGTGATATGTGATTATGATGGAATAATATTGTACTATAAGAAATGATGGACAAGATATTCCCTGAAAGACATGGAAAGACTTACATGAAATGATGTAAAGTGAAATGTGCTATGTACAAAATAACAATATTGTAAGATGATCAGCTGTGAATGACTTAAGTATTCTTAGC
Source organism: Dromiciops gliroides (assembly GCF_019393635.1). Taxonomy (NCBI): domain Eukaryota; kingdom Metazoa; phylum Chordata; class Mammalia; order Microbiotheria; family Microbiotheriidae; genus Dromiciops; species Dromiciops gliroides. The sequence goes on along the minus strand of NC_057861.1, from coordinate 390,212,641 downwards.
AATACAATGATCCAAGAGAATTCTGAAGGAATTACAATGAAAAATGCTATCCATCCCCAGAGAAAGAAGTGATGGGATCTTAATACAGATTGAATCATATTTTTTCAATGTCATTATTATTCTTGAGGGTTTTTTTGTCTATGTTTTCTTCTGCCACATGACAATTATAGAAATGTTTTGTATGACTACACATCTATAACCAATATAGAATTGTTTGCCTTCTCAGTGGAGGGAGGGAAGAAAGGAAGAGAATTTGCAACACAAAGTTTTAAAAATGGATGGTAAAAATTGTTTTTACATGTAATTGGGGTAAAATAAAATACTAATTATTAAAAAAAGAATAACCCAACCAGCACAATTGAATATAATCCTTAAGTGGGGGAAAAGGATATTTAATGAAATAGAAGACTTTCAAGCATTCCTGATAAGGCCAGTAATGAATAGAAAATTAGTTTTTTATATATGACTTAAGAAAAGCATAAAAAATGCAAATATAAAAGAAAGCATATAAAATTTAGTAAGGTTAAACTATTTATATTCCTACATTTAAAAATGATGTATGCAAGTCCTAAGAACTTTATGATTATTAGGACTGTTAGAAAGACTCCACAAAGACAAAGGACATAAAAGTGAGTTATTTATATTGGGATGACCTTTCAAAAATAGATGGATGAGAAAGAAACATACACTGGGAGAAGGGGGAGGTTTAGAAGTTACTTTACCCAATTGTATGCCAGTAAAACTGACAACCTAAGTGAAATGGATGATATTTATAAGAATATAAATTGTCCAGGTTAACAACAAAGGAAAAATAATATATAAATAACTATATCTTAGAAAAATAATTGAAGAAGCTATAATTGAGTTTCCTAAGAAAAAGTTCCCAGGGCCAGATGTATTTACAAATGAATTCAACCAAACATCTAAGGAATAATTCATCCTAATACTATAGAAATTATTTTTTTAAATACAGAAGAGTCCTACAAAATTTCTTTTATGACCCAAATATGTTTTTGATATCTAAAACAGATAGAGCAAAAACTAAAGACTTATTTGCCTAATAAATATCCATGGATAAATTTTAAACAAAATGCTAGCAAGGAAATAATATCAATATATCCCAAAAATGATATACTATGACCATGTAGGATTTATACCAGGCTGGTTCAATATTAGGAAAATATAAACATAATTGACTTTATCAATAACAAAACAAAACAAAAACTGATGATTTTATCAATAGATTCAGGAGAAGCCTTTGACAAAATATATCATAGGAATAAATGGAACCTTTCTTAAAATGATAAGTAACATATTTCTAAAACCCATAGGAAGTCTTATCTCTAATGACGACAAACTAGAAGCCTTTTCAATAACATCAGAGGTAAAGTTAAGATTATTATTCAATATTTTATTAAAAATGCTACCTATAGCGATAAGATGGGAGAAAGACATTGAAGAAATAAAAATAGGCAATGAAGAAAAAAACTTTCATTCTTTTGCAGATGATATAATGGTATACTTAGAGAACCCTAGAGAATCATGTAAAAATTATTTGAAACCATTAACAACTTTAATAAAGTTGTAGAGTTATAAAATAAATGCATACAAATCACCAGCATTTCTATGTATTACCAACAAAACCCTGGAGGAAGAAATAGAAAAATTCCATTTTTGAAAAATGCAGACCAAGTAAAATACTTGGAATACTTCCAAGATAAACCCAGGGACTAAATGAACACAATTACAAAACACTTTTCACATAAATAGACAGATCTAAACAATTGGATAAATATTAATTGCTCACAGATATGCTGATCCAATATAATTAAAATGACAGACCAACCTAAAATAATTTAATTATTCACTTACATACCAATAAAACTGCAAAATAATTATTTTATTGAGCTAGGGAAAAAAAAGAATAACAAGATTCCTCTGGAAGAACAAAAGGTCACGAATACCAAAGGAATTAGTAAAACATAAAGTGAATGAAGGTGGCCTAGCAGTACCAGATTTCAAATTATATGACAAAGTGTTAATCATAAAATAATTGATTTGTAGTTTCTTTTATACTCCTCTGCTTTTATGTTCTCCTTTGTTTTAAAAGGGGAGACACGTCTATGATGCTCTCCCTGTGGTCACTCACAGTATTGCAATAAAACGGGAAACTGAGTCACTGAGTCTTGTAATTCTTTTGGGCATGACTCACTATCAATCTGATCAATTAAACCCATTCCACATAAGCTCTACACAGGAAGTCCTACTTCTCACACCTACCAACTCTATAAATTCCTTAGAAAATGAGGCAAGTTTGAGAATAGATCCTAAATCCTCAGGAAAGAAAGAAGAGCTTCTGCAGACCAGAGAGGAACACCAAAGTAAAACAGGACCGTGGTCAGCATCAATAAGCTTCATGAGGAAGTCCTCCTGGAGTTGTTCTCCCTGGTGCCAGGCTGGAAACTGCTGAGGCACTGCCAGCCAGTCTACAGCCTCTGGAGGGACCTCATCAACCAGGTGTCCCTGTGGAAACGCAAGTGCCAATGAGAGGGCTTCATCTCCAAGGACTGGAACCAGCCAGTAGCTGACTGGAAGGTCTTCTTCTGCCACTGCAGCTGTGAGAAGAGCCTGCAGAAGAACCTGATCTGCAACCCCTGTCATGAAGATGGGTTGAATTTTTGGATATATCAGGGGAGAGAATATTGTTGGACTGTATAAGACATACCTGGACCCTATGGAAAAGAGTTTCCAGACTTCTGAGTCAGGAAATGCTTTCTCCCGAAATATGGTGATTGTCTCAAGTTTCAGAGGGTGAACCTGAAAGCCAAGGGCTATTGCGAAGAACTGATGGACACAGTGAGGCCAGACATTGTGATCAAGGACTGGTTTGCTACCAGATTCAACTGTCCCTGTAACTACAACATCTATGTGCAGTTGCTATCTGATGACTTTAAAACCCTGGATACATTCGAGCTCTCAGAGGTAGTGGTTAATGGATGGAGCAACTATGAGTGGAGAGAAGTCTCCCACACATTCTCCAACTACCCCCAGGAGTCTATCACATCTATTTCCAACATGGTGGCATTGACACTCAGCACTGGGATGGGCCATGTATCTTCGAAGTCACCAATAGCAGCATTACCATTGGTCCTGAGATTACCAGGAAACCCAGTTGTACAGAAGAGGCAGCCAGATGCAATAACTAGATCTAGACACAGATGAACTAACGGTTTCAGTATCTTCCTACTTTTAGCAGCTTTGGGTTTCAATAAACACTGCTCTAGATTTTAAAAAAGAAGTTATAAAAGGGCATACATAGAAAGAAATTACAATAGAGTGGTAGATCAGTGGAATAGGTTAAGTATACAATATACAGTAGTAAATGACCAACCTAGTGTTTGATAAACCCAAAGTTCAAAGCTTTGGGGACAACAACTCACCATTAAAAAAAAATGCTGGCAAAACTGGAGAGTAGTTTGACAGAAACTAGGCATAGACCAACATTTTACACCATTTACCAAAACAGGTAAAAAACATAGATTTAGAGATAAAGGGTGATATCATTACTTAGGGAAACATGGGAAAATGTTACTGTCAAATCTATGGATAAAGGAAGATTGTATGACCAAACAAGAGCTAGGGAGGATCACAGGAAGTTTTTTAAAAAAGACAATTTTGAATATATGAAATTTAAAAGATTTTGCACAAACAAAACTAATACAGACAAAATTAGAAGGAAATCAGGAAACTGGCAAAAAATTACAAGTTTCTCTTTTCAAGGCCTAATTTCTAAACTATGTACAGAAATGAATCAAATTTGTAAAAATAAGAGCTATTCCCCAATTGATTAATACTCAAAAGATATGAACAGGAATTTTTCAGAAGAAACCAAATCTATAAATAGTTACATAAAAATGCTATAAGTCACTACTGATTAGACAAATGAAAGAAAAAATGATAAAAGCTGGAGGCAATGTGGAAAAATTAGTAAACTATTGGTAGAGCTTCTTTCTATTGCCCAGTGAACAGAAACCCTACTTCATATTCTAAGATATTTCCCCTAAAGTCTGAAAATATTTCATGTCTCTTCTACATTGTTTTGTAGAGATAGTACATGAAAATCATTTGAAAGAAGAGGATTTGGATTGATTTCTTTACTTTAAAAGTTTGACCTTTTTCAGAAAATGCCCAGTGACAGAAATGGACTCTTATCCTATATTCATTGTCATTAGTCACCCAAACCTAGTTAGAATTCCTTATCTTTTCATAAAAATATCCTTTAAAAATTCAAACATATTTTTATATTTTCTTTTCATCTTACAAAAAAGAAAAAATATTCAGAAAAGTTATGTATGCCCTTTTAATCGTTTCTTAAAAATACTTATTTTTTATTATGAACTTAACACCAAATAAAATGAGCATTTTCCCATATAAAAGAGAACATAAGAAGAGAATTATAAAAGAGATTATAAATCTCTCTTTTAGGTAGAATTTGCTTTTCCTAAATAATAATACCTAGCATTTACATATTTTTTTAAGGTTTGTGAAGTACTTTATATGTTATCCCATTTGTTCCCCACAACAACCATAGGGAAGTACTGGTATTTTCTTCATTTTACTGTTGATGAAACAGGCTGGGAAAAGTTAAGGGACGTGTCCAGGGTCCCACAGCTAGCCAGTGTCTGCAGCAGGATTTGAACTTCTGTCTTTCTGAATCTATGTCTGATATTCTATTCACTACCACTTTGCTGACTTAAGTATATAATACATTTCTTTAAAATTTAAACTTCACATGGAACTTTTAAAGCTGTGCTGTTGTCTGTGTTTCCTCCTAGCTTTCCTGTTCTCTTCCATGTTTAAAATCTCCAATGACTCTTTCCTTGGGGGGGCAGGGAACCCTATTGATAGTCCCTTCCCCCCACAAAAAGCCCACCATAAAAAAACCACACCTTGACACAGATATGCACAGACTCATATTTGCCATATCCCAAGAGTGTCTTATCCTGTACCTTGAATCCATCACTTCTCTGATAGGTCTGTGTTGGGGGGGGGGTAGTATGCTTTATCATCAGTCCTCTGGAATCACTATTATGATGAAATTAATTGTTCTTTTTCTGTTCACTTTAAAGTCCTCCTAGGTATATATGAAAACATCCCTTTCATTATGTCTTACAGCACAATAATATTCCTCTGTATTTCTATCTATAACCTCCCTAAGCTTTACTTTGCTCATCTTCAAAATGAGAGGATTTTACTAAATAGCCACTGAGATCTTTCAGGTCTAAATCCATGATACTGTAATACTTGGATCGCAACAGTGTCAGACCCTTCTTGTTCATCAGAAGGTCTCTGGCTCCCTGAAGTGTGGACTAGACCAGGGCTTCTTAAACTTTTTCCACTTGTGACTCCTTTTCAACTGAGACATTTTTATGTGACCCCAGGTATATAGGTATAGAAAATAGGTATACATTACCTTTTACTGTTGCCAAATTTTTGCGACCCCCACATTCAGTTAGGTGACCCATATGGGGTCACACCCACAGTTTAAGAAGCTTTTGACTAGACAGCTTCTAAGGTTTATTTCAACTCCAAATCTATCATGCTATTAAAATATGTGCATGAAGGGTCCAGGGCGGGCAGAGGCGGCCAGGTGGGGGTGTCCCGGCCCAGCGTCCGCCGCCCCCCGACCCCCGCCTCGGTCCTCCCGCAGATGCCCAGATTCACGGCGAAGGACGTGAACCAGCAGGAGTTCGTCCAGGCCCTGGCCGCCTTCCTGAAAAAGTTAGGGAAGCTGAAAGTCCCCGAATGGGTGGACACGGTCAAGCTGGCCAAACACAAGTTGCTGGCGCCCTATGATGAGAACTGGTTCTACACCCGAGCTGCCTCCACCGCCCGCCACTTGTACCTCTGAGGCGGGGCAGGGGTGGGATCCCTGACCAAGATCTACGGCGGGCGCCAGCACAACGGGGTCATGCCCAGTCACTTCAGCAGAGGCTCCAAGAGCGTGGCCCGGAGGGTCCTGCAGGCCCTGGAAGGCCTCAAGATGGTGGAGAAGGACCAGGATGGGGGCCGGAAGCTGACACCTCAGGGACAGAGAGACCTGGACAGAATCGCCGGACAGGTGACTGCTGCCAACACGAAACATTAGGACAGACCACACCGGATTCACTAATAAATTGCCTTGTTCATAAAATAAAATAAAATAAAATAAAATAAAATGAAATAAAATAAAATGAAATGAAATGAAATGAAATGAAATGAAATGAAATGAAATGAAATGAAATGAAATGAAATGAAATGAAATAAAATAAAATAAAATAAAATAAAATAAAATAAAATAAAATAAATAAATATAAAATAATAAAATAAAAATAAAATAATAAAATAAAATAAAATAAAATAAAAAAATAAAAAGTGCATGAGGTGCTCACCTCATAGCTCTCTCACTGGGTTTTTGGATAACTCCATTTTGGGGTTAGCTCATTTATTTCAACATGCCCTCACAATGGCAGGTTTAGTTTCTAAGTAAGGAGCACTACTGTGTGGTTAACTTTCTGAGGATCTTGGACTAACTCTATTTAGGGGAAATACCATGCCCCTACTGACCACTATACCTCTCAAATCCTCATAGGTATGCATATATTTACCTGAATCCAACAACTCTTTTGTAATATGTTTAGATTGTAAACTAACCTTTCCTTAACAACCAAGCAAAAGAAATAACATCACAAGGACTCATATATAAACATAAATACAGGAATGACACATACATTAAAAACAACACCGCCACCTAAATCTAGATCACATTTTCTGCCCCAACGCAGCAAGCATCTCTGGGAGAGACTTAGGAACACCTTTGAAAAAAGACCTTTCTGGGAAACAGATGAGTGAGGAATATACATTGGCTTGAGGTAACTCACTCCTCTGGAGTATGGGTATAAATGTCATAGGTCCATTGAGAAACATCTGGACCACATGAAATTGCTTCTCTACTGACTGCTTCACTTCTGCTTGTTGCCACTCAAGCTAAAAAATTCTTTTTCTCATCTACTCTTGGATCAATGAAACATTTACAATCTCTTTCAATTCATAATCACTCTTAAATGGGCTCTTAATATGCCTATCAGTTCCCTTTAAACCAGAGAACTCAGCAGGCTAGTTGTCTGAGCTAGACAGATAAGTCCAGTTAGTTATTCATTCATCTATATACTGCATTGACTAGTTTTTTAGTAATATGAGCTAAATACAAAACAGCTTCAAAGCCTGCCTTTCTCTTCTGCTTTTCCCTTTCAAGTCAAAGATGGTTGTTGTTGAGTCATTTTTCAGTCGTGTCCAACTCTTTATCACCACATTTGAGGTTTTCTTGGCAAAGATCCTGGAGTGGTTTGCTATTTCCTTCTGCAGCTCATTTTACAAATGAGGAAACTGAAACAGAGAGGGCTAAGTGACTTCCCCACAGGCACACAGCTAGTGTCTGAGCCTAGATTTGAACTCAGAAAAATGAATTTTCCTGACTCCAGTCCTGGAGCTCTTTCCACTGTGTAACCTACCTACCCTCCAGAAATGGTACAGATATTCTAAGAGGCTTCATCTCTCTCAGGTTGAGGTAGTACTGAAGGACAATAGCTGACACTGAAGCCCTTTTCCAATAAGATTGTGCTTCTCTGCAAGCCATCTTATAACTGAAGCCTTCTGTCAGCTGATTGCTTTAGATACTCCAGGAAAACTGGTCTTTCTACTCATTTTTTTTCTTTTAACCTTCACTTGCCAGATGCTTCATTCTTCACTCTTTTACTACTTTCAAAGTCTTAAATTATAATGTGTTATTCAGTGACTTGCAGTTTACTTCTGAGATTAAAAACTCACCAAATCTCCCATATAATTTTTAAATGTTACTTAATCATTCCCTAGTTTCAAAAGCATTCTATATTTTTTCATTTTATAAGTTTTACCCTCTTAAACTTTAACAATTATAGGAAAATAAACTGAGCTAACACAATTCCCTACAGCTATTTATTCTATATTCTTCAAAAATGACCAAGTTGGGTTTCTATCTTTTGTAAGTCTTTGTTTATACTTGAATTTTAGTAGTACTAATTGTAGAAATGCTTATTAAAGAAATGTTGATGTTCTACCTCACAAAATGATCAGTTTGGCAAAGATGATAAAAGAGGGAAATGACAAATATTGGAGGGGCTATAATAAAAAGAAGTACACTAGTGTACTATTGAAAGAGCTATGAATTGGTCTTGCTGTTCTGGAGAGGAATTTGGATCTATCTTTTTTTTGTGGGGCAATGAGGGTTAAGTGACTTGCCCAGGGTCACACAACTAATAAGTGTCAAGTGTCTGAGGTCTGATTTGAACTTAAGGTCAGTGCTTTCTCCACTGTGCCACCTAGCTTCCCCAGCAGTTGGGATCTATCATCAAGAAGTTATACAACTGTGCATATACCCTTTGACCTAGCTATGACACTCCTAGGCCTATACCCCAAAGAAATCAAAGAAAGAGAAAAAGGATATAGATACCCACATACACACAATATATGGGTGTGTGTATATCTATCTATCAAGTGACTCTTCCCCTATTGGGGAATGACTAAAGAAATGGTGATATATTAATATAATGGAATATCACTGTGCCAGAAGAAATGATAGAATGAACATTTTCAGAGGAACCTAGGAGACTTTTATGAACTAATACAGAGAAAAGTAAGTATAACTAAAACAATTTACCTAATGATAACATTATAAAGAAAAACAACTTTGAGAGAATTTAGAACTTGGATCTAGATATAAACCATGAATTCAAAAGAATGAAGTTAAAACATGCCACTTACCTGTTGGCAGAGAGGAAATGAATGTAAAATGCAGAAAGTAATATGCATTTTCACATAAGGTTTAATATGGGGATTTGTTTTAGCAGATTGTAGATATTTATTGAGGGACTGATTTTTAATTTTTGGTTTTGTAACTTATGTAATGAGGGGAGGGGGGGAGAGACAGATTAACAAAAACACTACTTGAGAGGCAGCTAGGTGGCACGGTGGATAGAGCGCCGGCCCTGGATTCAGGAGTACCTGAGTTCAAATCCAGCCTCAGACACTTGACACTTACTAGCTGTGTGACCCTGGTCAAGTCTCTTAACCCCCATTGCCCTGCAAAAAAAACCCAAAAAAACAAAAAAACAAAACAAAAAACCACTACTTGAAAAATAAAAATAATGAATTTTTTTTTAATTTAAACTTTGAACAGCATAGGTTCAATGCCAGCTCCCTAAAATACACTACTAGAGATCTGCTTCCAAAATTCCTCCAAAGCTTTAGCTCTTTAGATCCAGTCATTTAATTGATTCATAAATGATCCAACTGTATTATCATGTATACCATATCCCTTGATTTTGACCACATGTATACCTTGTCAGATTATGTCAAATTATTTGATGAAATTTAAGGAAAGAATTTTTACCTTAGACCTATGATTTTCTAGTCTTGTTAACCTGTTGAAAAGAGAAATAAGGTTAGTCTCGTATGATCTTTTTAATGAAGGGTTTCTGGCCCTTAATAATACACACTTCACTATCATGTTAATAATATGTTTGAGAATTTTACCAGGAATTTAAGTCCATCTCATTGAACTATAGCCTGTAAACTTTACCCTGTTCCCCCCCACACACACACCTTTTTTGTTGGTTTTTAAAAATCAGGATGATATAGCCTCTTGTCCAGTCTAATAGCATGTCTTCCATAATCTTTCAAAGATCAACATCACCTCAGTAGTTCATCTACCCATTCTTTCAGTACCTTTGGGAGTAATTTATCAAAGTTTGGTGCCTTGAACTCATTGGTTGCAACCAAAGGGTCTATTCATCACCTCATTAAATTCAATTTTGACTCAATTAACCATTTTTATTATATTCTTTCCAGTTCAAATAATATGCTCTTTGTAAGAGAAAAGCAAAAATTTTGTCTTTCAGCATAAAATATTATAATCCCATTCATACTTAAGAGTAGTCCATTCTTTTATGTGAGCATCCTCTTGTTCCATTATAAAGCACCTTTTTCTTGATTTTAGCTTACGACAACAGCTTAAGATAATTTGAGATCTCAGCACTCCTGACATTATTTGAAAAGCATGTACCATTTTCTTTTTTATATTCACCCTCAGTTACTTGTTCTTTAGGTGGACCCAGATCCAACCTTGCTAATATCTACAAGTTGACAAAATTATCAGAAGTCCATTGACAGGACACCATGGAGCACTGCTATGGCTACTAGGCAGGTAAAGAAACAGTGTAGATCTGAGAAGTGACCTGATAACCCAGACCTACAGCAAATCTACCTGAAAGTCAAGACACTGTGTCATGCAGGCAAGGGAGAAGTGCATCTAGCAGCCACACCATACCCAGAAATGAATTTGGCGGGACAAATGTTTCAAAGCAACCACTTTAATTTGGAATTGATTCTTGCCAGAAACTCAGCTGGTAGTGGAGAATATGCATTCATTTAAAGGGATATTTCTATACTTTGGTTCTTGCTATATCTTTTGAGTAAATATACTTTAGTAAAATTTAATTGATATTAATTATTGATTATATCAAGATGATATCAACAGTGTTGTATGATATTGAAGAGCTAATCACTCATGATGATATTGGAACCAATATACTGGATGGAAACTCATAAATAAAATTAGAAAACCTTCACCTCTCAGGAGGATTCCCTACACTCTAGAAAGGGGATAGATATAGATATAGAAATATTACAGTCTCACTAGAAAGGAAATTAGGGATTCTAAGAGGTGGTAGTGAAAAGAAAGTGTTTCCAGGGCTGGAGAGATACTGTGCAAAAGAGCAGAGATGGAGATGGGATGTGTTAGAGATGGCAAGTAGGCAGATTGGTCATATTGTGGAGTGCATCAAGGGGAGTAATGTGAAATAAATGCCAAATGGCAATATGTATTTTATTCTGTGGGCAATAGGGAAGCCTTCAAATTTTGGGGTGAGAGTAATAACATGGTCAGATTTGTTGTTTAGCAATATCACTTTAGCAGCTAACTATGTGTTAGAGGGATTAGAGAAGGGACAGACTTGAGGCAAGAATGCCAATTACAAGGTCACTATAAGACTAGGCAAAAAGCAATGATGGCCTGAAACAGATGGGGCCTATGTGAGTAGAAAGAGACAGATGACAGGAATCTGATAATCTGTGATTGAGGCTAAACAATTTAATTATAGTCTTCATATTCATATGCTACAATTTGACCAGTCATTACAAAAATTTATAAATATTTCATTCTTAGGTTTTTTTTTCATTACTACAAGTGCTGCTGGAAATATGTTGATATATAGAAAAAAACCACTCCACTTTTTTTTTTCTATCTTCAACCTCCTTGGGAAATATTAGGATATGTGTCTAATAGAGAGATCACTGAGTCAAAGGGTATAAAAAGTTTAATATCTTTTCCATAATTCCACATTTTTTCCATGACAGTAGGACAAACTTGAACTTTTCCAACAGTGCATTATTATTATTCTTTACACAGCCCCACCATTGGCTTGGCATTTTTTATTATTTTTGCCAATTTATTGGGTTTAATGTAAATCCTTAGAGTTGTCTTAATTTGTATTTCTCTTGGCTTGGAGTGTATAGAGCATTTTTTTGATGTGTTTGTTCATAGTAAGCCATTCTTTTTTTTTCTGGGGGGAGGGGGTAGCAATGAGGGTTAAGTGACTTGCCCAGGGTCACACAGCTAGTAAGTGTCAAGTGTCTGAGACTGGATTTGAACTCAGGTCCTCCTGAATCCAGGGGAAGTGCTTTATCCACTGTACCACCTAGCTGCATGCCATTCTTCTTTGGAAAGCTGTTCAAGCCCCTTAACCCCTTATGTATAGGATAATAATGAATATTGTGCTGATAAATGTTTAACAACTGGATCTCCAAAAATGTACATAAGACACATTTTCAAATATAATCTGTATTATTAACATTTTTCCATCACTTCCCTAGCTTTAGGCAATCAACAAAACAACAAATCAAGTCCTATTTGTAGCATTTGCTAAATTCTAAAATATAACATAAATGTATGAGCATTAAATGCATGAGCTAAAAAATTAACAATTAGCTCTCACAAGTTAGTTCAAACTGGCTCCAACAAACTCCTATTAATACCTCTTAATCTAAGGATGGTATGAATTAGAAGGAATTCTTCTGGAAGTGGTTGGACTAATTGTCCATTGAGGTATTTTTTGACCCTGAGATTCTGATACCATGCATGACCCTCACTGTTAGCCCTTGGAATTCAGCTGTTAGCAGAAGGTACCAACTAGTCAGAAATGAAGCCCCTACAGGGGTATGAGCCGAATACTGGGCAAAACAGCCCAGCAGGCCATATGTGACTTGCTAGAGTATTTTGCCCACCACTGAGCTATATCAAAATGAAGATTTGCCTAAGAAGATTACCCTGGCAGGAAGTTTCTTTGTTAAATGTTTCTAAAGCTTTCTTTAAAGCAATATAAAATTATATTTGTGTAGGGCAAATTGCTACTCTGCAGGTGGAGTAATTGCCACAGTTTTGTAGAATTTTTATACACACAAACTCACCATAAAATGGGGGAAATTCACATTCATTAGAGAGGTACGAATTTCCTTTGCCTTGCTTTTTAACTAGAGTCAAAAGATAATAAGGCCACACCATTCTGAGGTAAGGGTTGATGTATTGAAAAAGCAAGAAGTCAGGAAAGAAAGTTAAATGTTGAGAACAGAGACTAAAGTCTCCTAGGGATTATATTTTTAAAGAAAAAGTACATTTCACTTCCAAAGAGCCATAGAATGGGGGCAGCTAGATGGCGCAGTGGTTAAAGCGCTGGCCCTGGATTCAGGAGTACCTGAGTTCAAATCCGGCCTCAGACACTTGACACTTACTAGCTGTGTGACCCTGGGCAAGTCACTGAACCCCCATTGCCTTGCAAAACAAAACAAAACAAAACAAAAAAGAGCCATAGAACAATTATGTTTTTAATTAAATTTGTTTTTATTTTCAGGTCCAGAACAAACTTCAGGTTTGAGAAACCCAATTCCATGTTATAGAAATCTAGTTCCATGTGGTATTTCTGGTTGGTAATTTGTTTGCAGTGTTGTTTTTATAAAATTACCATGAAATAACTGACATTTTTGCTCTCTACTGACTCTTTTTAATTTCACTGTAAAGTAGGTGAGTAATATCTAATATAAGGCAACTAAAGCTTAGAGAAACTGAATGACTTACACAGCAGCTAATGGGTGAAAGGAGATGTTGAACCTAGGTCTCCTGATTCTAGATGCCAGGTTGATTCTAAAATACCACATGACCTCTAATGGGAGAATGGGCATTTGAGTTAAATTACTCCAAGGAAAGAGTTCTTAAATTGGACTCTGTGAACTATTTGTGTTTATTGTATGTATTTAAAAGCATTGTTTTGAGAAAAGACTTGTCCATCAACTTCTGTTGTTATTATTCAGTTGTTTTCAGTTGTGTCTGACTCTTAATTTAGGATTTTCCTGGCAGTGATGATGGAGTGGTTTGCCATTTTCTTCTCCAGTTCATTTTACAGAAGAGGAACTGAGGCAGAGCTAAGAGACTTGGTCATGGTCACACAACTAGTAATAAGTATCTGAGACCAGATTTGAACTCATGGCTTCCTGATTCCAGGCCATTTGCTGCCCCCTTCAAGCTCAAAAGTTAAATTTATCTAAAAATCCTTCTATTGATTAGCTTTCCATGCTATATTTTCCCTTTCTCCATTGTACTTGTAGTCAGTGTGGGTACATGCAGGTGTATGTGTGTGTGTGTGTGTGTGTGTGTGTTTCCTGCAACAACTCTTGACCTTAAACCTTCCTCTCCATTCTTTCTTTCTCTGTATTCTTTCACCACATCATGATAGTTGCTCCAAGCAGGGAAAATATTTTTGAATTCTTTTGTATTCCTCCAAAGACTTTGTTGGAGGGATGTGGGTATTGTGCTAATACTTTTCACACAACAGGTATTGATTTCAGGGTTTAGTACCATGAATTTCATTTTCTTCTCTGTAAAATATCCACAAAATAGAACACCTTTCCTAACAAAGGGAGAAATGCTTAAATTCCATAGGCTATAATGATTAACATATTTATGTATAGATTTTTGCATTGAACATATAAAACTTGGACTGCAAGTGCTTCTTCAATTAGATTTTTACCCTTTGTTACACTTAGAGAGACACTTAACACAGCATTCCCCAAACTTAATTTGGCTCTAAGACACTTTTGGGGCTTGAAAAACAGTGATAGCATTCATAAGTGAATAAGGCCAGAATGCCACAGTGTCACAGGGGTGGAGTAACAAGGAAACAGGGGAATTCACTGGGACCAGAGTTTGTAAACATTAATCATAATATTAGGGCATTAAATTTAATGCAGAGTTTTATTTAAGGTGAGAAAAAATCAGTTTCTCATTAAATCCTTTCATTTTTATTTATACATGGAAATGTTAATTTTATTAAGTTCATTGATATCTGTTAAATTCATGAGAGTTACAGAAGGAAAAAGTAAACCACAAGCCAGAGGTCCAGTTTAAATTATTTTCTCTTTTATATTCTTTTCTTTTTGTGGGGGATATGGGTAATGAAGAAGGCATAGTAAAGAGGGAGTAGGAGGGAGACAGAAAATAGAGGAAAGGGTGGAAAGTTGGTTGTAGCAGTGTTACCACCTTGATCCTGGCTCAGCAACATGGTGGCACAGCAGGCCAGTTGTGAGATCTGCCAGCACCAGCTGAGAGGGCAGGCTGCCAGCTGGAGGGCCACCAATGGGACAGTCATAACTGGGCTGGGCCATCCCAGTGCCTGGAACAAGCCCAGGGCAATGAGGAATCCACAAGCTACAGAGAACTCAGAGTAGAAATTCAGTGACATAGCCCTTATCCCCTAGCACAAGAAGCTAGAAACAGTGACACTTGTACCCCAGGAGCAGATCTCAACTTTAAAAACAAAAAAGTACATAAGTCATAATATGAGTAAGAAACAGAAAAGGGCTCTCTTACCATTGAGAGATTCTAGGTCAACAGGGAAGAGCAAAACACAAACTCAGATGAGGACAATACTCTCAAACAGCCTAAATGTAAAGCCTCAAGAGGGAAGATGAATTGGTCTCAAGACCAAAAAGCCTTCTTGGAAGAGCTCAGAAAAGATTTTAAAAATCAATTGATAGGGGCAGCTAGGTGGTGCAGTGGATAGAGCACCATCCCTGGATTCAGGAGGACCTGAGTTCAAATCTGTCCTCAGACACTTTACACTTACTAGCTGTGTGACTCTGGGCAAGTCACTTAATCCCAATTGCCTCACCAAAAAAAAAATCAATTTATAGAGGTAGAAGAAAATTGGGGAGAGAAATGAAAGCTATACAAGAAAATTATGAAAAAGAATCAACAGCTTGTAAAAGGAAGCACAAAGTTTCACTGAAGAAAACAACTCCTGAAAAAATTCATTTGGCAAAATAAAAAAGGAGTGCAAAAGCTTACTGAAGAAAATAATGCCTTAATAATTCGAATTGGACAGATAGAAGCTAATGACTACATGAGACACAAGGAATCAGTCAAACAAAATCAAAAGAATGAAAAAACAGAAGAAAATATAAAATACCTCATTGGAAAGACAACTGACCAGGAAAATAGATTCAGGAGAAATAATTTGAGAATTATTGGACTACCTGAAAACTATGATTAGAAAAAGAGTCTAGAAACTATACTCCAGGAAATTATCAAGGAGAACAGCCCTGATATTATAGAATCAGAGGAAAAAATTGTCATTGAAATAATCCACCAATCACCTCCTGAAAGAGACCCCAAATTTGAAAATTCCAAGGAAGATTTTAGACGAATTCCAGAATTATCAGGTGAAGGAGGAAATACTACAAGCATCCAGAAAGAAGCAATTTAAATTCCATAGAGCCACAGTCAGCATTGCATAGGACCTGGAATCTTCAACATTAAAGGATCACATGGCTTGGAATATGAAATTCTGGAAGGCAAAGGAGTTTGGATTGCAACCAAGAAGCAACTACCCAGCAAAACTGATCATTCTCTTTCAGGATAAAAGATGGTCATTCAATGAAATAGGGGACTTCCAAGGTTTCCTGTTGAAAAGACCAGAACTGAACAGAAAATTTGATCTTAACATACAAGATTCAGGAGAATTATAAAGAGGTAAATAGGGGGAAAAGTTATTCAATAAAGTTAAACTGTTTACATCCCTACACAGGAAGATAATACTTATAACCCTTGAGAACTGTATCTCTATTTCGGCAGACAGAAGGAGTATATATAGAGGGTATAAATATAAATTGCCTTTGATGGGATGATTTAAAGAAAATTAAGGAGTGAAAAAATGAGTATATAGGGAGAAGAGAAAGGGGGGTAGAATGATGTTAATTACATCATCTGAAGAATCACAAAAAACATACTACATTAGAGGGGGGAAAGGTAGGGATGAGCATTGTTTCAACTTTACTCTCATCAGATTTAGTTCAAAGAGGGAATAAAATATATTCTCATTTGGATAAAGAAAATTAGTTTATGAAGTGATATAATTACTAAACATGTATATGCCAAGTGGTATAGCATCCAAATTCTTAGAGAAGTTAAATGAGTTACAAGAGGAAGTAGATAGCAAAACTATACTAGTGGGGGATATGAATATTCCCCTCTCAGAATCAGATAAATCTAACCACAAAAAAAAAATAAGAAGTTAAAGAGGTGAATAGAATGTTAGAAAATTTAGATATCATAGATGTGTGGAGAAAATTAAATGGGGAGAAAAAGGAATATATATTTTTCACAGTGGTACATGACAAATATTCAAAAATTGACCATGTATTAGGACATAAAAATTTCATAGTCAAATGTAGAAAGGCAAAAATAGTAAATGCATCCTTCTCAGATCATGATGCAATAACAATTGCATGTAATAAAGAGCCATGGAAAGGTGGACTGAAAATTAATTGGAAACTACACAATCTCATCCTAAAGAATGAGTGGGTCAAACAACAAATTATAGAAACAATCAATAACTTCATCTAAGAGAATGACAATAATGAGGCAACATACCAAAACTTATGGAATGCAGCCAAAGCAGTGCTTAGGGGAAATTTTATATCTCAAAATGCTTACATGAATGAAAAAGAGAAAGAGGAGATCAGTGAATTGGGCTTGCTACTAAAAAAGCTAGAAAAAGAAAAAATTAAAAATCCCCAAGTAAATACTAAATTAGAAATCCTGATAATCAAAGGAGAAATTAATAAAATTGAAAGAAAGAAAAATATAGAATTAATCAATAAAACTAAGAGCTAGCTTATGAAAAAACAATAAAATAGATAAACCTGTGGTTAATTTGATTTAAAAAAAGAAAGAAGAAAACCAAATTACTAGTATCAAAAATGAAAGGGGTGATTTCACCACCAATGAATTGGAAATTAAAGCAATAATTAGGAGCTATTTTTCGCAACTGTATGCTAATAAATTTGACAAGCTAAATGAAATGGATAAATGTTTACAAACATGAAAAATGTCCAGTTTAACTGAAGAGGAAATAAAATCCTTAAATAAGCCCATATTAGAAAAAGAAATTGAACAAGCCTGCCAATGAACTCCCTAAGAAAAAAATCTCCAGAGCCAGAAAGTTTTACAAGTTAATTCTATCAAACATTTAAAGAGCAATTAATTCCAATACTATACAAATTATTTGGAAAAATAGGTGAAGAAGGAGTTCTACTAAATTCCTTTTATGACACAAATATGTTGTTGATACCAAAACCAGACAGAGCCAAAACAGAAAAAGAAAATTATAGACAAATTTCCCTAATGAATATTGATGCAGAAATCTTAAACAAGATATTAACAAGGAGATTACAGCAAGCAATCACCAGGATAATACACTATGACCAGGTGGGATGCATACCAGCAATGCCAGGCTGGTTGAACATTAGGAAAACTATCAACATAATCAACCACATCAATAAGAAAACTAAACAAAACCATATGCTTATCTCAATAGATGTAGAGAAAGCTTTTGACAAAATAGAGCACTCATTCCAAATAAAAAGATTAGAGAGAATAGGAATAGGTTGAGCATTCCTTAAAATAATATACAGTATCTACCTAAAACCATCATCAAACAATATGTATTAAATACAAAATAGATGATTTCAATTACATTAAATTAAAAAGGTTTTGCACAAACAGAAGCAATGCATCCAAAATAAGAAAGGAGGCAGAAAGCTGGGAAACAATTTTTATAGCCATTATTTCTGATAAAGGCCTCATTTCTAAAATATATAGGGAACTAAATAAAATTTATAAGAATGTAAGTCATTCCCCAATTAAGAAAGGGTCAAAGGATATAAACAGGCAGTTTTCAGATGAAGAAATCAAAGCTATCTATTGCCATATGAAAAAATGCTCTAAATCACTATTGATCAGAGAAATACTAATTAAACAACTCTGAGGTACCACCTGACACCTATCAGATTGGCTAATATGACAAAAAAGTAAAATAATAAATGTTGGAGAAGCTGTGGAAAAATTGGAACACTAATACATTGTTGGTGGAGCTGTGAAGTGATCCAGCCTTTTTTGAGAACAATTTGAACCTATGCCCAAAGTGTTATGGGACTATGAATACACTTTGACCCAGCAATACCACTGTTAGGTCTTTTTCCCAAAGAGATCATAAAAAGGGATAAGGACCCACATGTACAAAAATATTTATAGCTGCTCTTTTTGTGGTGGCAAGGGATTGGAAATTGAGGGGATGCCCATCAATTGGGGAATGGCTGAACAAGTTGTGGTATATGAATATAATGGAATACTATTGTTCTGTAAGAAACAATAAGCAGGTGAATCAGAGAAACCTGGAAAGACGTACATGAACTGATGCTGAGAGAGATGAGAAGAACCAAGAGACCATTGTACACAGTATCAACAACATTATGTTTTGATCAATGTGATAGACTTGACTCCTCTCAGCAATACAATGGTCCAAGATAGCTCCAAAGCACTCATGATGGAAAATGCTCTCCAAATCCAGAAAAAAAAAAAGAACTGTGGAATCTAGATGCAGATTTAACCATACTATTTCTACTTTATTTTGTTTTTGTTTTTTGAGGTTTTCCCCTTTTATTCTGATACTTCTTTCACAGCATGACTAATGCAGAAATAGGTTTAATGTGATTGAACATGTATAACCTATATCAGGTTGCTTGCTGTCCTGGGGAGGGGGGAAGGAGGGGAAGAAGGGAGAAAAATTTGGAACTAGAAATCTGATAAAAACAAATGTTGAAAACTATCTCTACATGTAACTAGATAATAATAAAATACTTTTATGATTTAAAAAAATGTGGTGTACCACAAGCTTAGTAAAAGCTCCATACTTGAAAATGCTTTTTTGAGACTTTCTGTTTTGAACAATTTCACATGCTAACAGGTCATAGATGTCAATCTAGAAAAAATCTTAGAGGATATTTAGTCCAACATCTTCATTTTACTGAGGAATTAACCAAAGTCCACAGAGCTTAAGCTAAATACCCAAGATCAAGCAGAGAGTAAAAGGCAAAGCCTGTATTTGAACTAGGGCCCTGTGACTTCAAGTTCAGAACTTTTTTCCATTATTGTGCCATGCTATTTCTTCTTCTTTTAGATTTAATGGTACTCAAGAAAGTGAAGAGCAAGATTTGTGCGACTTCACTCCAAGACACAAGACTACATAGGATTGGAGCAGAAACTAGAGCAGAAGCAAGGGAAAGGAGAAAGTCCTATAGCCTAACACTTTCCTCTTTCTAGTCAGAGAAATCTTTGTGAATCAGGGAGGAGGTATGGCTTTTTCTTAATGGTTCAATAGTATCTTAATTTTCTCAAGGGAGCTTATCCACCACCACCACCTCCCTTCCCCTCCCCCCCCACACAAACAAACATTTTACTAGAGATCCACAAAGACAGCAATCAAGAAACACAGGCATATAAAATTTGGGGCCTCTCCAAATTCTAGAAGGTATATTCTGTTCAGAATGACATGGGTTCCGACCCCACTTTAACCCCTTCTCTATCAAAATTTTAAATCTGTCTGATGACTGTTCACCTAGGAATCCATTTCACATTCTAGATTATGAATCAAGAGGAAATTGAATCTGATATACAATATCCCACTTTGCAGACAACTTTTCCTAGCTCACATTTATTTTATAAATTGAGGCATATCTGAACTAGATGATGGTGATGACGCATAATACAATTGCAGTCTGTTATGAGAAAAACTAAAAATTCCTTCAGGCTTGTGTGAATCTTTGAGATAGAACCAGCTCATTCACAGTAGAATTGTCTTAGGATGATGCATTGAATTAGTTCAGCTGTATTTTTTCCATCTACCACAATGCATTGTTTTCATTTTTCCTATTCTGTAGTCTCCATAAGATACTTTCAGCATTTGAATCTCTTAAACCTCTTCCCTTTGATTTCAATCACAGAAATATTTATCCTTTTTGCTGAATAACTTCCACGCTTTCTCATTGATATGATCCTATTTAAAAGAGAAATCATATCAAGCTCCTCCCAAACATTCAGGGTTCTTCATTTGCATCTCTAACAGTGACAAAATAAAAGACAGGATAGTATACATTATTTTGTGAACAATGGGTTAAAATCACATACACAGACACACATATATGCCTATATATTAATATATGCGTATGTATGTATATGTATGTACACACACATATATATGTATATGTGTATATATGTGTATGTATAAATAAATAAAATTAGAGGAAATTCAGTGATATCTCACTGATATAAAAGTTTACAATTACAAAGTACTTTGTATGGACAGCTAAGTGGTACAGTAGATAAAGCACTGGACCTGGCATCAGAAGGCTCTGAGTTCAAATCCAGCCCCCAACACTTGATACTTACTAGCTGTGTGACCTTGGGAAAGTCGCTTAATTCCAATTGCCTGAAACATCTGGCACCATCCCCAGTCATCCTGATATATATATCTTGCCACTCCACCCAGGTGTCTCTGGAGGGGAAAGTGAGGTTGGTGACTTTACACAGCCCTCCCTCACTTAAATCCAATTCACTACAAGTCATGATAGCATCTCCAATACCATGGTCCACTTTGAGAACAAAGGACACACAACACCAAAGTAATTTGTAAAAATTGTCTCCTTCCATCCTTCCATCCACTACACTGACCCTGTTAGAATCTCTGTGTCCTTGTGGGTAAACTGTGGGACTTGGATTCAGATTGAATGCCTGTGTGACCATGGATAAATCACTGTTTCTTTGAGCCTCAAGCAATTCTCTAAGTCTTATATACCAAAATATATAATAGGCATTCTATATTAATAGAGAGAGTTCCTAGACCTAGGGGATCACAGAACATTGATAACTTTTTAGATAATTAAGTCATTAATATACTTATTTTAAACTTGAAGAATCTCCCAAAGTCACCCATCTAGTAAGTGATAGAGCCAGGATTTGAATTCAGGTCTTTCTCTAAGAAAAAACATTTCATTGCACTGTTCTTTTAATTATGACCCCGTTATTCTTTTAAAGGAAGACCGGTGATTATATTTTTGGATGCGACTTCAGTTTTGTTTGGCAAATTAATTTGGCAAATTCAAATTTAAAATTTGAAGAGGAAAAAAATGAACCTTTATTGGATTTAGTGTTCATTTTAATAGATCAAATAAGAATTATTGTTCTTACCATTCCAAGAAAAAGAAACTTGATCCGCTGTCCTATTTCACTCCTTGCCACTCAAGGTGTGCTAAAATGAAGCAAGATTCAGTAGGGCAAACATACCTCTTAGTGTAGTGAGTGGTACAAAAAAACAAACTATACATCTTAAAATTCATTATATGGATATCCCATGCCACCAAAATTTTGTCTTCTTCTCAACCCTCTCAGAATATGTTTCCTTCCCTAAGAGTGCTTCCCATTCAAACTAATTCAGCCAGCTACATGGAACAGTGAATAGATGGAGCACTAGATCTGGAGTTAGGAAGATTTGAATTCAATTCTGGCCTCAGATACTTACTGGCTGGATAACTGTGGATGAATATATACGTAGCTTTCTCTAATGTAAAATAGGAATAATAATCATACCTACTTCCTAAGAATTTTTCTGAGGATGAAAAAGATAATATCTGTAAATTCCTTTGCAAGCTTTAAAGCCAGGAAAGTGTTAATAAGTGTTTAACAAAGGGCTTTGAAAAAGGCAGGACATTGAAGTTTAATCTGCTTTATTAAAACTTTCTCCATAATTGTCAAGTTTACAACAACTAAGAAAACAATAGAGTAAGCCAATATTTATTTGTAGCAGCTGCCAATTGACAAGGTGTAAATGCTTCTCTTTAAAAATTTAACTATTAGCGCTCTCTCTAGCCCATAAAACTAGTTTAAGCATAACCATGCATTGAGTAATGGAAAGGAATGAATAAATGACAAAGAAGCCTTCTCCCATAGTATCCCTGCCAAATGAAATTCATGCCTTTATTTAAAATATGTAAATATATATATATATATATATATATATATATATATATATATATATATATATATATATATATATATCTTTTCTATCCAAGAACAATTGAATTTTCATATTGGAAGGGTCATTGAGTCCTATAAAGATTTCTATAACAATGCACTTAGCACATAGTATATGAATTGGTGGATCCAGGTTCCAATTACATTTCTGTCACTTTCAAATTGTATGACCCAGGGAAAGTCACAATTTCCCTCATTTACAAAAGGTTTTCCCCTTTTGTAAAATGAATGGATTAGAAAGAAAGACTCTAAACTTCCTGACAGCACTGCATCTATGATCCTATAATCCTATGGAGGGTAAAACAACAGAGGAACAAGATTTTAGAAATATGTGACCTGATCCTACCACTGTGAAGAAATTACTTAGGTCACCTCTGGTGCGATGCATGAATCCTTTCATCAAGGACTATTTCTCCACCTGTCTTTTCTGGTACACTAAATGGACACATCTGAAGACACCCCAAAGAGTTAAAGCACTTCTGAAAAGGTGAGCTATTTCTACCTCTTAGAGCAATAAATTAGGGCTACAGAGCCCTATTCTTTGGAGCAGCAGGCCAGCTCTTTATCAGTAGAATGAAGCTGCCTACCTCACATTCATCCTCCATTAATGTCCCAGTCTCCCAGGGAACTAAAATCAGGACTTCAGATCAAAAGCAAACCTTTTAGGGATTGTGTTGTTTCCTAAGGATGGGGGGAGGGGAAGGAAGCAACTCTATTTGAGTTTTCACTGTTCTAAAACCCAAAGTTCTTGTTCAATTGTATCTGACTCATCATGACTACATTTGAGGCTTTCTTCACAAAGATACTAGAGAGTGGTTTGCCATTTCCTTCTTCAGCTCTTTTTATAGATGAGGAAACTGAGGCATTTAGGGTTAAGTGACTTGCCCATAGTCACATAGCTAGTAAGTGTCTGAGGCCAGATTTGAACTCAGGGAGATGAATCTTCTTGACTTCAGTCCCAGTACTACTTAGTTACTTCCCCAAAAACTTCACAAAGTGTATGCCAATTCAGGTAGCTGATATTTTGGGGCATATTCAGTTTGAGAAAGGGAATGATTTGTGTAGTTTTATTTGACTAAAAAAAACCTCCAAGAAGGCATTTGTCAAAAGTGGGGAGAGGTAGATAATGGAGAAGAATTCAAGGGCATCTACCTCTGATGCTGCTTCCAATGGCAGAAAAACCTCCTAAAATGACTTTTAAAATAATCTATCCATCACCAGTCCTGGAAAGAGATTCTATAAAATAACCCAAAGCATCAATCAAGAACCAGGAAGAAATGAATAACCCCAATCACTGCAACCCTATTTTCTAAAGCTGAAAGAATATTAGACATGTAGGCAAAGTTTCAGAGCTGCTGTTTTTCTCCCCCTGTTAAATTGTGAGCTTAACATTTAAGTTGACCTATGCAAACACAGGCAAGGATTATATTTCTGCTCTGAAATGTCTCCTTATTTCTAGATGTTATCCCTGACAACTAAGCTATAACTGTGTACCCTTCCTACAAACACTGCCTACCCTGCTTTGACACTCTTGATGATCCTCTATTTCTTGATCCTCTTTTCTTTCAGGTATAGACCACCATCTTACATCACATAACAAGATATGGTAAAAATGGGTACATGATTTAGACATAAAAGGTGATATCATAAGGCAATTAGGGGAGCACAGAATAGTTTACCTGTCAATTCTATGGAAAATGGAAGAATTTATGACCAAACAAGAGATAGAGAACATTATGAGAAGTAAAATGGAAACTTTTGATTATATTGAATTAAAAAAGCTTTCCACAAACAAAAACAGTGCAAAATTAGAAGAAAATAAGAAGGGGGGGGTGGAATTAGAGCAAGTATCTGATAAAAGCCTACTTTCTTATATCTAGAGAACTGAGTCAAATTTATAAGAATACAAGTCATTGCCCCAGTTGATAAATGGTCAAAGAATATAAACAGGCAGTTTTTAGATGAAGAAATCAAAACTCTCTATAGTCCCATGAAAAAATGCTCTAATCCATATTGATTAGAGAAATTCAAACTAAAATAACTCCCAGGTATCCTCTAACACCTATCAGAATGACTAATTAAAAAGAGGAAAATGACAAATGTTGGAGGGGATTTGAGAAAATTGGGACATTGGACTGTTGGTGAAATTGTGAACTGATCCAACTTTTGGAAAACAATCTGGAACTATGTCCAAAGGGCTATAAAACTATTCATATCCTCAGTTCCAGCAATGCCATTACTAGGTCTCTATTGTGATGTTTAAAATCTAAATTGTGGTCGCCTTAAATCAGAAGCTTCAGCTCCAGTCTAGAGTTCCAGCCTGGTTGGGTTCTTCCTGAAGTCCTCCTCCAGGAGCCTGCCTTAATCAGGAACCCCCTTTTCAAGCTGTTTGTGGAAGCTTTTTTATACATCTGGAACAGAGGCGGTCCTTACACACTGCTTCAAGCTCATTAGTTGGCGTCATCCAAATCCATTGTCTTTGAAGGTGTTCTCAAGTTGAGTTCACAGTCTAATTTCTGAGAACAATACCCTCTTAAGGGATAGCCAGGTGTGATTACAATCCAATTAACTTAAAGTAGGCTTAATTAGCAGTCAATCACTCTCACTTGATTGAATCAGTATAGATTAATCTCCAGGTGGGTCTTTGAGTATCTGCTAAATCCCATTATTTCATCACAATATCCCAAAGAGATTGTGAAAAGGAAGGAGGAGGAAGAACTACTTGTACTTTTACTTGTACAGCTCTTCTTATAGTGGTACAGAATTGGAAATTGAGAGGATGCCCATCAATTGAGGAACAGTGGAACAAACGGTGGTATATGATTGTAATGGAATTCTAATGTTCGATAAGGAATGATGAGTAGGATGTTCTCAGAAAAACCTGGAAATACACAAACTGATGCAACATTAAGCAAACAGAACCAAGAGAACATTATACACAGAAAGCTATATGGTATGGTGATCAACTGTGAATGACAGCTATTCTCAGATATATAATGATCCAAGACAGGTGCAAAGGACTCAAAGAAAAATGCCATCCACAGCCAGAGAAAGAATTAATGGAGTCTGAATTCAGATTGAAACATACTTTTTCATTTTTTTTAATTTTTTGGTCTGTATCTTCTTTCATATGACTAATATGGAAATATGTGTTGTATGTTTGCACTTGTATAACATATCAAATTGCTTACTGTCTCAGGAAGGGAGGATAAGACAAAGTAGGAAGAGAATTTGGAACTATTTTTTAAAATGAATGTAAAAATTGTTTTGCCTTTAATTGGGAAAATAAAATATTATCTATCAGATGCTCTTTTTTCTCTAGTTTTTCATGACATCTCTCCCAGTTCTCATAACTATTTGACTGTCTTTCTCTGTCTCCTTTACTAGATCTTTATTTAAATCATCTCTGCTAATCTTAGATGTCCCACAAGGCTCTGTCCAGGACCCTCTTCTTTTCTCACTCTAAACAAGTGCACTTGGTGATCTTGTCAGCTCCAGTGAAATCAATTATTTTTATCCTGATGGTTTTTTTCAATCTCCTTGTTCAGCCCTAATCACTCTGCTGACCTCCAGTCTCATATCTCCAAATGCCTATTGAATATCTTGACCTGGATGTTCTATAGTGATCTTAAATTTAATATGTCCAAAACTGAACTCATGATCTTTTCTCCAAAACGTTTTTGTCTTAAAATTTCACCTATTACTGTTGAATACTATTAGTCATGCTTATAATTTAGGCATGCTCTTCAACTGCTCACATTCTCTCACCCTTTATATCTAATGTGTTACCTAGGCATGTCAATTTGAACTTTCCCATATGCCTCCTTCTCTCCTCTGAAACTGCTACCATTCTGGTGTATTCCCTTATCACCTCATGCTTGGATTACTGCAATAATGGGTTAGTTGGTCTCCCTGTCACAAATCTCTCCTCCACTCATCTGTCAAAGTGATCTTGTTAAGGGAAAGATCTGACCATGTAATAAACACACCCCATACACACTCAATAAGCTCGACTGGTTCACTATCACTTCCAGGATCAAATATAATATAGCATGTTTTTCTTTTAAAGTCCTTGATAACCTGTCCTCCTGAACTTTCCAGTCATCATTTACTCTGTGACCCAGTGACATTAGCATCCTTGTTGTTCCTCTCACAAGTTATTCCATCTCTAGACTATGCATTTTCACTGACTGTCCCCTGTGCCTGGAATTCTCTCCCTCATTATCATTAACCCCTGCCTTCCCTGATTTCCCTCAAATCTCTACTAAGCTACAACCTTTTACAAGAAGTTTTTCTCAATTCTCCCTTAACATCATGCCTTACCTTTATCCATTCATTTTATCCAGAATATATCTTATTTGTATGCAGTTGTTTGTACATTTGTCTCCTTGAGATGAGAAACTTGTTTTTACCTTTGTGTTCTAAGCAGTTGTCACAGTATCTAGCATAAAACATGTACATAATAAATGTTTAAAGATTGACTAACATCTTATAGAATTTATCCAACAGAATGTATACTTGGGACAGATCATATATATGGACAATGAGTTGGGCCAAGAGTTGAAAAGGAGAAGAGTATTCTGAATTACTCTTTGGAAATTTCAAAACTGTGACCCCAAGCTTCCTTTCAAAGTGAAGGCCATCTTATCTTTTCAATAGAAACCTTTTTAATACTGCTATATGGAAGTAAGATATAGAATACCACTGCCTTCAGATTGCTAAAGATGAATATCTCATACAAGACAATGGAGAAACACATGATGCTTATGAGAAGGCTGAAAGACAGAATGAGGAACTACAAAGAAGTATAGGAATAAGGCTGATATCAAGGAATTGTGACAGGAAGAAAAGATAGGCCAACAAGAGTGAAGGATGACAGGCAGCCAGACTGCTCCAGTAACATTCTGGCAATCTTGGGAGAAAGTGAGAAAGGTTTCTAACACATTGCGGGGACTCCCTGTCATAAACTCTTAGGAAAACATGCACCGGCAGAATAAGCATGGATGGCTTATAATCTGGCATCTTTGCAGGGAATTCCCAAATAGAGGAAATCAGAGAAACATGTTAGTATTTGAGCAGTGCTAACCACTCAGATTGATCCCTTTATATCTCTCACTCTCACCTCATGGCCATCCCAATTCTTCTTCATTCATAAATATATCTGATATATTTTACTTCTAACTTAAAGTCCTTTGTCATATTTTCCAGCCTACTATGTGCCTCTCTATTGCCCTCTACATGCTATTATTTTTAATGCTTTTCAGAGTGTATAACTGCTAACATACAACAAATTAAATAGAATAGTGATAGTAAAGGTACGTGCCTTCGGTTTTGGGAGAACATTGGGGTTATTAAAAGAACCATACGATTTCCTGAAGAAACTATAATCTATTCAATTCAGGCAGGGCCCAAATTACTGTTCATTTTCACCCTCTGCCCCAGATATATATATATATATATATATATATATATATATATATATATATATATATATATATATATATATATATATGTGATAGGCAGATGATAGATATATAGATGATAGAGCTATATATTTATATCTATATTTACATATATGTGTGTACATACATCTATATGTACGTATGTAAGCATTTATGCATGATTTTCCTTAGTTAAGTCTTTCAGTAATCACTCTTTAAGCTGACTTTACTCTCCTCTCTCTTTTGTGTGAAATGACAGTGATCATAAATCTTCAGTCATCCTCTTAGGAATGATTTTACAAAAGAGTAGGTACTATAAAGCAGTGTTGCCTTTGCTTCTAATCTCTCTGCACTTGGCAAGAAAGTTAAGTGTTTTCTGATTAAAGCACTCTTTAAACTTCTCTTTGTCTCCTTGTTTTGTCGATTGATGTATGTTAATTTCTGCATTGAATTATAGTTTGCATATAAGCTATTTCTTACCTCTATTACTCATTTTTATTTTAATAACTTTGAGTGAGTTACTTCATTTGCCCATCATACTTTTTTTTTATCTTTGTTCTCTCTTTTAGTTTCGTACTAATTTTGTTTTTATTTTAATAGAGCCATGGTCTGACTATACAGAGAAAGCTGATTCAGGCATGTCTCATATCAATAATGAGTAATTTCCTGCCTACTAAAATTTAATCAGTTTTATTTGGAAGGTTTTATTTAGTTCTTCCTAGAATTTCCCTACCTGTCCATCCTTGGCAATGGAAATCATTAAATAAGTTGCAATCATTTTCGTTGTGGTATATTTGCTAATGTTTACCATGAGATTTCAGCATGAAATGACCAAATATACTATTAAAAAGATTTTTGTTGCTTTGGAAAACATTATAAAAGCCAACTCTCTTATTTCCTATGATTTACCTCACCCTGTGAACTTGCATGAGCCTCTCAATCTCTTACCTGCTTCCTTATTTACAAAATGAGGACTGATAATTCTTATCCTGCCCACTTCTCAGGATTGCTGTAAGTAAAATGGCATATCAATGTGATAGATTATTAATAAATACTACTTGTATTAAGTTGTAAGTTAGAAATATCATATCCTTTCCTGATAGATGCTTTCCATAGAAGACAATAAAAGAGAAAGCATAAAGGCAGTGCTTCGCACATGGTTAAAGAGAAGCATCAGATCAGTGAGAAACAATGCCAAATGGGAAATACTGGGTAGAAAAAGAGAAAACATATCTCTGATGCAACTTTGCCCATTGCTGATCCAGAAGAAGAGCAATCCCATCAGCAATCTGTTGATGTAAACCCTGCCAATGCACTTTGAATTTATTTTTCCCTTAAAGTTCAAAATATGCTTAGTACTAATAGGCAACATAGTATGGCAGATAGAGAACTGGCCAAGAAACTAGGAAGACCTGATATATACTAGCTGTTTGACTATAGATAAATCATGGTGCTAGAGAAGAAGCCAATATGTATTAGGAGAGGAAGCCTGTTCCTGGGAGGCCTCTACACTATCAAACTCAGAAGTTCAGTCCTTATCTCTATGTTCAGTATAGAGAAGGAGTCAATTTCTTTCTACTGTACCACACTTGATAAATATAAAATGAGGTAAGCATAGAAAATAGTATACTCAATGACAGCAATTATGTAAATTAGAACAACGAAAATGAAGCGTAAAAGGGTGTAATTTAAATGACCAAGTTTACTACTTCACACAACTCAGATTGGCTAATATGAAAGAAAAAAATGAAAATGTTGGATGTTTGAGGGGTTACAGGAAAACTAGGCAGCTAATCCACTGTTGGTGGGGTTGTGAACTAATCCAACCATTCTGAAGAACAATTTGGAAATATGCACAAAGGAATATAAAATTGCACATAGCAGGGGCGGCTAGCTGGCACAGTGTATAAAGCACCAGCCCTGGATTCAGGAGTACCTGAGTCCAAATCCAGCCTCAGACACTTGACACTTACTAGCTGCATGACCATGGGCAAGTCACTTAAACCCCATTGCCCCACAAAAAAAAAAAAAAAAAACTGCACATAGCATTTGATCCAACAATACCAGTGCTAGGTTTATATCCTAAAGACATCCAAAAAAAAGAGAGAGAAAAGGACATATTTGTGCCAAAGTATTTGTAGCAGCTCTTTTTATGGTGGCTAAGAATTGGAAATCAAAAGGATGCACATCAATTGGAGAATGCCTTAAGAATCTTTGATTGTAATGGAATATTACTGTATTATAAGAAATGACAAGCAGTATGATTTCAGAAAAACCTAGAAAGATTTACATGAACTGATGTATAGTAAAGTGAACAGAAGGTTGTACATAGTAACAACAATATTGTTCAAGGAAGAACTGTGAATGACTTAGCTATTCACAGTAATACAGTGATCCAAAATAATCCCAAAGGACGAATGATAAAGCATCTTATCCATGTCCAGAAAAATAACAGATATTGATTAAATACAGACTATTTTTCACTTTCTTTTTTCTTTAATTTGAGTCTTCTTATACAAAATGACTAATACAGAAATGTTTTATGTAATTGCACATGTATAACCTATATCTGATTGCCTACTGCCTGAGGGAGAGGGGAGGGTGGGAGGAAGGGAAGGAGAGAATTTAGAACCCAAAACTTCAAATAAAATCTATAATTAAAAATTTATAAACCAATGTGAACAGTAAAAAAAGGGGAAAAAGCAAGATAACAAAAATGTTAATAATGAAGATTAAACTAAAAATATGTCATGAAAGAAGAACAAGTTTAATCCTTCAAAAGACATGAAAATATAACATTTCCCTTCATTCTTTTCAGACATGGTACACTATGTGTATTTGACATATTACTGTCAGGGTCAGTTGACATGTTGATTATTTTTGCCAAACTACTTTTTTTTCCTCTCTTCTAAAAAATTCTTTGTTTGGAGAGATTGTTCACTAGGTAGGAGAGAGGGGAGAGATACATTTTTAAATTAAAGTGATGTAGAAACAAAAGTTATCCCTAATTTTTCTTTCAAAATAGCCTCAATTTACTCTCATGCCCTTGTTCCTCAGAAGAATTGGAAAGAGAACAGATGGTTTAAGCTCTCTTTCTCTGATGAGAATTCAAGTGGGGCAAAGGGTAGGGTAAATCAGTTCTGTCTTCAGGCTCAATTATTAGTGGATCTAAAATAGCAAATGACAATGCTAAACAAAAAAATCATTCAGAGTAAGAGTGAAGGAACTGTAAAAAGTAAGACTAGAGACTGGCCTCCCTTTTTGACATAAGATAATACATATAGAACTGGAAGATACTTTAAGTGGCATCTGGTTTAACCTTTTCACATTACATATGAGGAAACCAAGGCCCAGAGAAGTTAAATTGCTTGCACATTATCACAGAGGCAGTAAATGGCTAAACTGGGATTCAAACAAAGAACTTCTGACAGCTATAACTAGAAATCCATCACTCTTAACCTGTTCAGACTGATGTATCTAAGCACTTTCTCCATGATTTCTCAGTGTCAATAGATTTTGAGTCTTCTGCAGTAAGAATTTTTATCACTGTTTCCTATTTTCTCTTCTAATTTCATTCAGAAATACCACCTTCTCCCATGTATAAAAAGTACACTCAGAAATAAGCATAACCATCCCACCAAAAGTAAAATTCTGGAATTACTATTCACAACCCAATTATTTGCTCCCAATAAGCAACCCTATAATCTATTTTTTTTAGTGAGGCAATTGGGGCTAAGTGACTTGCCCAGGGTCACACAGCTAGTAAGTGTCAAGTTTCTGAGGCTGGATTTGAACTCAGGTCCTCCTGACTCCAGGGCCAGTGTTCTATCCATAGCACCACCTAGCTGCCCCACAAGCTATAATCTAAATTGTGTTTTATAATATAACATAATAAGCCCTGTACTTAGAGTCACAGGGCTTAAATTTGAAATTCAGCTTTTCCATTTATGATTTGGACAACTTCAGTAAAGTCTGTGGACTTCGCTTTCCTTATGTATGTGAGGTGACCTCTAAGGGCCCTTCCAGCTCTATTTCTATGATTTATTATGATCTTTATATTTACTTGAACTGAAATGGCATATTTAAAACATATAGATAGTATGTGTCATTGAGAAGCTAGGCAGGTTAAGCTGTCAATCATCAATTGAGTTCACAAAATCCAATTCACTCGCTTTACAAATGAAGAAACTGTGGCCCAGAGAAGTTAAATAACTTTTTTCCAATTGTTTAAAAGTAATAAGCAGGAGACTGGGGAAGGGGGAGCCAAGATGGCAGAGGAAAGTCAGGAAGTTGCCTGAGCTCTCCCAAGTTTCCCTAAAAAACATTAAATCAAACTTCTAAACAGATTGTGGAACTGAAGAACCCATAAAAAGAGAGACACAATTGTTCAACTTGAGGTAATTTAGAAGACTTCAGGAAATGTCTGTCTTACTTTGGCAAAAGGGGAGAGCAGTGCAGCTCAGCACAGTGCAGAGAGATCTGGACAAGTCAGCAGGAGTCTCTTGGCTATAGCACAAATCAATAGCTGAGGCTCCTTAGTCCTGACTCAGAAGTTTGGTGGAACAGCAGGCCATTTGTGAGACCTGCCAGCCCTGACTGAGAGGGCAAACTGCCAGCTAGAGAACCACCCACTGGACTGTTGTGACTTGGCCAAGTCATCCCAGCTCAGGGAGCAAGCCCAGGGTGGTGAGGAACCCACAAGCCCCAAAGTCCTCAGAGCAGAAAGCCAGAGACGATGCCCCTATCCCTATCCCCCAGCACAAAAAGCTTGCAACAGTTGCCCCTGTACCCCAGGAGCAGACCTTGACTTTATAAGGTTAAAAATAGTATACCATATGAGTAAGAAACAGAAAAAAGGCCCTTACCATGGAAAGGTTCTATGGTGACAGGGAAGACCTAAAACACAAATTCAGATGAGGACAATACTGTCAAAATGCCTACATGTGAAGCCCCAAAGGAGAAGATGAATTGGTCTCAAGACTGAAAAATTTTCTTAGAAGATCTCAAAAAGGCTTTTAAAATGAGAGAGATAGAAGAAAATGGGGAAAGAAATGAGAGTTACACAAGAAAATTATGAAAAAAAGCCCACAGTTTGGAAAATGAAGTACACAAATGCACAGAAGAAAATAATTCCTTAAAAAACAAAATTGGGCAAATTGGAGGGGGGGGGGATTTGGCCAAATAGAAAAGGAGGTGGAAAAGCTTACAGAAGAAAATAATGCCTTAAAAATTAGAACTGGGCAGATGGAAGCTAATGACTCCATGAGACACCAAGAATCTGTCAAGCTGAATCAAGAGATTGAAAAAATAAAAGAAAAAGTGAAATACCTCATTGGAAAGACAACTGACCTAGAAAATAGATCCAAGATAGATAATCTAAGAATTATTGGACTACCTGAAAACCATAATAAAAAAAGAGTCTAGACACCCTATTCTAGGAAATTATCAAGGAGAACTGCCCTAATATTATAGAATGAGAGGATAATATTGTCATTCAAATAATCCACCAGTCTTGAGGAGGCAGAGCCAAGATGACGGAGAGGAATCAGCAAGCTGCCTGAGCTCTCTTTCTGTTCCCTCAAAAAGAACATTAAATCAAGCCTCTGGATGGATTCTGAAACTACAGAACCTGCAAAGAGACAGAGAGACACAGTCTTCCAACCAGAGATAATTTAGAAGACTTCAGGAAAAGGTCGGTCTGACTCAAGCAAAGGAGAGGCGCAGCGCAGGGCAGCAGCCCAGCGCCAAGGGAGTCGGGGCAAGTCAGTGGGAAGCTGCGGGCCACAGCCTAAGAACTGAGGCCCCTGGATCCTGGCTCAAAAATCTGGTGGTCAAGAAGGACAGTGGAAAATCCTACCTGCACCAGCTGAGAGGGCAAGTTGCCAGCTGGAGGGCCATGAACAGGATAGGCGCCACTGGACCCACTGATCCTAGCACACTCAGAAAGGAAGTGCAGGGCGGATGAACTGCACACAGCATAAAGGCCTCAGTGTAAAAAGCCAGTCACACAGCACCTCTACCACTGCACACGAAGCCCAAAACAGGCACCCTGGTGCCCCCAGAGCAGACCTCAACTTAAAAAAATAAATAAATAAACTGCAATAATGAGTAAGAAGCAAAAAAGAGCCCTCTCCATTGACAGCTTCTGTATCAACAGGGAAGAGGCAAATGCAAACTCAGATGAGGACAATACCCTTAAATTGCCAACATGTGAAGCCTCAAGAGGGAAGGTGAATTGGACTCAAGAACAAAAAGCCTTCCTGGAAGAGCTCAAAAAGGATTTTAAAAATCAATTGAGAGAGTTAGAAGAAAAAATGTGGAGAGAAATGAAAGCAAAACAAGAAAACTATAAAAAAAGAATCAGCAGCTTGGAAAAGGAATCACAAAGATTGACTGCAGAAAACAATTCCTTAAAAAATTCATCTGGCCAAATGAGGGGAAAAAAAGGTGCATAATTTCACTGAAGAAAACAATGCCTTAAAAAATCCATTTGGCCAAATGGAAAAAAAAATTGCATAATCTCATTGAAGAAAACAATGCCTTTAAAAACTCATCTGGCCAAATGGAAAAAAAAAGGCACAATCTCACTGAAGAAAACAATGCCTTAAAAATTGGAATTGGACAGTTGGAAGATAAGGAATCCATGAGACACCAGGAATCAGTCAAGCAGAATCAAAAGAATGAAAAAATAGAAGAAAATGTGAAATACCTCATTGGAATGACAACTGATCTGGAAAACAGATCCAGGAGAGACAATTTAAGAATCATTAAACTGCCTGAAAGCCATGATCAGAAAAAGAATCTAGACACCATATTCCAGGAAATTATTAAGGAAAACTGCCCTGATTTTATATAAGCAGAGGATAAAATCATCATTGAAATAATCCACTGATCACCTCCTGAAAGAGACCCTAAAAGGAAAACTCCAAGGAATATTGTAGCCAGATTCCAGAATTATCAGGTGAAGTAGAAAATACTCCAAGCAGTCAGAAAGAAGCAATTTAAATATCATGGAACCACAGTCAGGATTGCTCAGGACCTGGCAGCTTCAACATTAAAGGACCACAAGTCTTGGAATATGATATTCCAGAAGGTAAAGGAGCTTGGATTGCAGCCAAGAATCTATTACCCAGCAAAAATGTTGATTCTCTTTCAGGGGAAAAGATGGACATTCAATGACATTGGGGACTTTCAATGTTTCCTAATGAAAAGACCAGAACTGAATAGAAAATTCAATCTTAAGATACAAGACTCAAGAGAAGTTTAAAAAGGTAAACAGAGGAGGGGGGAAAAAAAGGTTACTCAATTAGGTTAAACTGTTTATATCCCTAAATGGGAAGATAATACTCATAACTCTTAAGAATTGTAAATGTATTTCAGCAGAGAGAAGGACTTTACACAGAGGGTATCAATATAAATTGTCTTTGATGTGATAATACAAAGAAAATTAAGGGGTTAAAAATGGAGTCTATGGGGAGGAGAGGAAAGGGGAAGTGGAATGGGGTGAATAACATCATATGAAGAGATTAAAAAAAACCTATTACAATAGAGGGAAAGAAAGGAGGGGGTGGACATTGTTTCAACTCTACTCTCATTATGTTTGATTCAAAGAGGGAATAACATACACATTCACTGGGATAAAGAAACTTAGCTCATTCTTTAGGGAAGCAAAAGGGGAATGGAAAGGGGGGTACTGATAGAAGGGAGGACAAAAGCAAGGGAGAAAAGGGTAAAGATAAGGGAGGGGGTGATAAAAAGGGAGGGCAGATTGGGGGAGGCAGGGGTAAGAAGCAAAATGCCAGTGAGGAGAAATAGGGTGAAAGAAGGGGGGGGAGTACAAAGGGAGTAAATAGAATGGAGGGGAGTAGACAGCAATAATAACTGTGAATGTGAAAGAGATGAACTCTGCTATAAAACGGAAGTGAATTGAAGAGTGGATTAAAAACCAGAATCCTACAATATGCTATTTACAAGAAACACATTTGAAGCAGAGAGATACACAGAGTAAAGGTAAAAGGCTGGAGCAGAATATATTATGCAATATTAGCAATCTTATCTCAGACAAAGCACAGGCAAAAATAGATCTCATTAAAAGAGATAAGGAAGGAAACTACATCTTGCTAAAAGGTACTATAGATAATGAAGTAATATCAATATTAAATATGTATGTGCCAAGTGGTATAGCATCCAAATTCTTAGAGGAGAAGTTAAATGAGTTGCAAGAGGAATTAGACAGTAAAACTATACTTGTGGGGGATCTGAAACTCTCCCTCTCAGAATTAGATAAATCTAGCAGAAAAATAAATAAGAAAGAAGGGAAACAGGTAAATAGATTACTAGAAAAGTTAGACATGATAGATGTCTGGAGAAAATTGAATGGGGATAGAAAGGAATATACCTTTTTCTCAGCAGTATATGGCACATTTTCAAAAATTGACCATGTATTAGGGCACAAAAACATCATAGTCAAATGTAGAAAGGCAGAAATAGTAAATGCATCCTTTTCAGTTCATGATGCAATAAAAATTAACTGGCAGCTTCAACTTTAAATACAAATACAATCAGATCTAAATAATTAGAAAAATATAAATTGTTCATGGATAGGCCAAGCTAATATAATAAAAAGGACAATTCTACCCATATAAGGTCAAAATGGGCGCATGATTTAGACATAAAGGGTGATACCATAGGTAAATTAGGAGAGGAAGGGAGAGTTTACCTCTCAGAGCTATGGTGAGGAGAACAATTTATGACCAAACAAGGGATAGATAATATTATGAAATGTAAAATGATTTTGATTACATTAAATTAAAAAAAGGTTTTGTACAAACTGAAGGAATACAGCCAAAATTAGAAGGGAATCAGAAACCTGGGAAACAATTTTTATAACCAGTATTTCTTATAAAGACCTCTTTTTTACAATATATAGGGAAGTAAATCAAATTTATAGAATGCAAGTCATTCCCCAATTGAGAAATGGTCAAAGGATATGAACAGAAAACAGTGCCCCACTTTAAGGTGCTAAAAGTCAAGTAAAATAAAGGCAAGATGAGCAGACAGAGAAAGGTGAGGACCATAAAAAGTTTCTTTAGTGACAAGGAAGATTGAGGTGCACCCTCAGAGAAAGATGTCAACATCAGGGCTCCTAAATCTAAAGCTTCCAAGAAAAATACAAATTGGTCTCAGGCCATAGAGGCTCTCAAAAAGGACTTTGAAGATAAAGTTAGAGAGGTAGAGGAAAAAATGGAAAGAGAAATGAGGGTGATTCAGGAAAGACATGAGAAAAAAGTCAACAGCTTGAATAGCCAAATGGAAAAGCTCTCTGGCAAATATAATTGCCTAAGAATTAGGATTGAACAAAAGGAAGCCAGTGACTCTATGAGAAACCAAGACACAATAAAGCAAATTCAAATGAATGAAAAAATAGAGGGTAATGTGAAATATCTTCTGGGAAAAACTGCTGACCTGGAAAATAGGTCGAGGAGAGATAATTTGAAAATTATTGGTCTACCGGAAAATCATGATCAAGGAAAGAGCTTAGACATCATCTTCCAAGATATTCTCAGGGAAAACTGCCCTGAAATTCTAGAAGCAGAAGCAAAAATAGAAATTGAAAGAATCCACCAATCACCTCCAGAAAGAGATCCCGAAAGGAAAACTCCTAGGAATATTATAGCCAAATTCCAGAACTCTCAGGTTAAGGAGAAAATATTGCAATCTGACAAAAAAGAAAGAATCCAAGTACTGTGGAGCCCCAGTCAGGATAGAACAAGATCTAGCAGCTTCTACATTAAAGGACTACAGAGCATGGAATATGATTTTTCAGAGGGCAAAGTAATTGGGAGTACAACCAAGAATCACCTACCCAGAAAAACTGATTATAATCTTTCAGAGCAAAAAATGGGACTTTAATGAAAAAGAGGACTTTCATGTATTTGTGATGGAAAGGCCTGAACTAAATGGCAAATTTGAATTTCAAATACAAGACCCTAGGTAAACAAAAAATTGGAGTTGGGGGAAATACCTGGGGTTGTACAATTGGTGACTGTCTTGTGTCTGAGGACATATTTGGGCTGGGATCCCCCTAGGTCCAGTGTGTATGCTTTGTCCACTGTATCACCTAGCTGCCCCATGATGACATCTTTAGGGTTAAATTGAGGGGTGAGGGGAATGCACTGGGGGATGGGGAAGGGCAGAAATGAAATCCTGCATGAAAGAAACAGGAAAAGGCTTATGGAGAGGGGAAAGAGATGGGAGAGGAACAGGGCATTAAATGAATTTTATGCTCATCAGAAAA
Organism: Dromiciops gliroides; assembly: GCF_019393635.1. Taxonomy (NCBI): domain Eukaryota; kingdom Metazoa; phylum Chordata; class Mammalia; order Microbiotheria; family Microbiotheriidae; genus Dromiciops; species Dromiciops gliroides. The sequence continues at coordinate 390,174,294 of NC_057861.1, read as the reverse complement.
GGCTCAAAGACCCTAAACTCATCAAAGTTGCCTCAAGGAAGGGCTGCCACACACACCCAACTGGGTGGAGTAATCAATTTAATATGGGTAGTAAATGAGCCTAAAACTCATCAGAATTGGCTCAAAGACCTATATCTCATCAGAATTGGCTAAAGAAGGGAATAACATACACACTCAATTGGGTAGAATAATCTCTGTAACCCTGCAGGGAAATAGGAGGGAAAGGGGATAAAAAGAGAGGGGCAAAAGAAGGAAGAACAGATTGAGGGAGGGGACAGACAGAAGCAAATCACTTTTGAAGAGGGATAGGATGAAAGAAGATGGATAATAGAAAAAATATCATGGAGAAGGTAATAGGATTTAAGGGAAACAGTTAATAGTAATCATGAAAATGAGAAAAGGGGGAAAATTGTACAAAAAATATTTTATCAACTCTTTGTGGTGGCTAATAATTGAGAATCAAGGGGATGTCCATCAGTTGAGGAATGATGGAAAAAAGCTTTGCTATATGATTGTCGTGGAATGGTCTTGTGCTGTAGGAAATGACAAACAGGATGATCCCAGAAAAACCTGGAAAGACTCATGAACTGATGTATAGTGAAGTGAGCAGAGCTGGGAAGACATTGTGCATAGTGACAGCAGAATTGTTCAGTGAGCAATTGTGAATGACTTAACTACTCTCAGCAAGGAAATGATCTAAGTCAATCCCAAGGGACTATTGAGGAAGCTTACAATCCACCCCCAAAAAAGAACTGACAAAAAGAAAAAAAAAACTTGTTCACTACAATTCCATCATGAAAGTAGTCTAATTTATTATTATTTCTCATTTTATAAATGAGAAAACTGAGATTCAGAGAAAGGTGCCCTTCATTGTCACACAGCTATTAACCAGAGTCTGGATTCAATTTAAAGTCTTTCTCTCTTTTTTCCCAGAAATATAGGCAGATTACTTAAAATATGTACCATACAATTTAGAATTGTTATATGTTATCTTGAATTATCTCCTTTTTTGTTAAATGGGACACATATTACTTCCCTTTTTCCTACAGTGTCAAGCACCATGCTGGGTGTGCAATAGTGGCCTAGTCAGCATGTCTTGATGGGTAGATAGCTAATGTAAGTGTAATGAGTTCAACATGGTAACAATATTATGTTATCAAATGGGAATATTTTCATTATAGTAAATTTTTTTTATTTTAACAGCATTCACTGTAACAAGATTAGACATGTAATGAATCATGATTTACTTGGCTTTTTTTATGTATAAGGTATTTTATTTTTTCCGTTACATGTAAAGATAGTTCTCAACTTTTGTTTATACAAGTTTTACAATTTCAGATTTTTCTCCCTCCCTCCCCTCCCTCCCCCCTCCCCTAGACAGCAGGTAATCTGATATAGGTTATATCTATATACATATACATACATATAGGTTATATCTCTATACATATACATATAGATATAGATATATACACACACATATATATACACATAATAACATTAATCCTATTTCTGCATTAATCCTGTTACAAGAGAAAAAATCAGAGCAGTGATGCAAAACCTCAAAATAGAAAAAAAAAACAACAGCACCCAAAACAAAAGAAATAATATGGTTCAATCAGCATCTATACTCCACAGTTCTTTCTTTCTTTTTTTTTTTTCTTGGATTTGGAGATCCCCTTCTATCATGAGTTCCCTGGAACTCTTCTGTACCATTGCATTGGTGAGAAGAATATAGTCCATCACAGTAGGTCAACACTCAATGTTGATGATACTGTGTACAATGTTCTTCTGGTTCTGCTCAGCTCACTCATCATCAGCTCACGTAAGACCCTCCAGGTTTCTCTGAACTCTTCGTGCTCATCATTTCTTACAGCACAATAGTATTCCATTGTATTCATATACCACAACTTGTCCAGCCATTCCCCAATTGATGGGCACCCCCTCAACTTCCAATTCCTTGCTACATTGTAAAGAGCAGCTATAAATATTTTTGTACATGTGGGTCCCTTTCCCCCCTCCATGATTTCTTTGGGCAAAAGACCTAAAAGTGGAATTGCTGGGTCAAAGGGTATGCACAGCTTTATCGCCCTTTGGGCATAATTCCAAATTGCTCTCCAGAATGGTTGGATCAGCTCACAGCTCCACCAACAATGCATTAGTGTTCCAATTTTCCCACAGCCTCTCCAACATTTATTATCTTCCTTTTTTGTCATTTAAGCCAATCTGATAGGTGTCAGGTGGTACCTCAGAGTTGTTTTAATTTGCATCTCTCTAATCATTAGAGATTTAGAGCATTTTTTCATATGGGAATAGATAGCTTTGGTTTCTTCATCAGAAAACTGCCTGTTCATATCCTTTGACCATTTCTCAATTGGGAAATGACTTGGATTCTTATAAATTTGATTTAATTCCCTATATATTTTAGAGATGAGGCCTTTATCAGAAGCGCTGGCCTCAAAAATTGTTTCCCAGCTTTCTGCCTCCCTTCCAATTTTGGATGCATTGCCTCTGTTTGTACAAAATTTTTTTAATTTAATATAATCAAAATCATCCATTTTGCATTTTATAATATACTCTATCTCTTGTTTGGTCAAAAACTGTTTTCCTTTCCAAAGATCTGATAGGTACACTATTCCTTTCTCTCCTAATTTACCTATGGTATCACCTCTTATGTCTAAATCATGTATCCATTTTGACCTTATTTTAGTATAAGGTGTAAGATGTTGGTCTATGCCTAATTTCTGCCATACTATCTTCCAGTTTTCCCAGCAGTTTTTGTCAAATACTGAGTTCCTATCCCAGAAGCTGGAGTCTTTGGGTTTATCAAACACTACATTACTAGTGTCATTTACTACTGCATTTCCTGAGCCTAGCCTATTCCATTGATCTACCACTCTATTTTTTAGCCAGTACCAGATAGTTTTGATGACTGCCGCTTTATAGTAAAGCTCCAGGTTTGGTACTGCTAACCCACCTTCCTGTGAATTTTTTTTCATTATTTCCCTGGATATTCTTGATTTTTTGTTTTTCCAGATGAATTTTGTTATTATTCTTTCTAGCTCTATAAAATAATTTTTAGGTAGCCTGATTGGTATGGCACTGAATAAGTAAATTAATTTAGGCAGTATTGTCATTTTTACTATATTAGCTCTGCCTATCCATGAGCAATTGATATCTTTCCAATTATTTAGATCTGATTTGATTTGTGTGAAGAGTGTTTGGTAGTTGTGTTCATAGAGTTCCTGGGTTTGTCTTGGCAAATAGACTCCCAAGTATTTTATATTATCTACCGTTACTTTAAATGGAATTTCTCTTTCTATCTCTTGCTGCTGGACTTTGTTGGTCATGTATAGAAACGCTGATGATTTATGTGGATTTATTTTATATCCTGCTACTTTGCTAAAGTTGTTAATTGTTTCAAGTAATTTTTGACTTGATTCTCGAGGATTCCTTAAGTATACCATCATATCATCTGCGAAGAGTGATAGTTTTGTTTCCTCCTTGCCTATTCTAATTCCTTTAATTCCTTTCTCTTCTCTGATTGCTAAAGCTAACATTTCTAGGACAATATTAAATAATAGGGGTGATAATGGACATCCCTGTTTCACCCCTGATCTTATTGGGAAGGCCTCTAATTTATCTCCATTGCATATAATACTTGCTGATGGCTTTAGGTAGATACTGTTTATTATTCTAAGGAAAGCTCCCCCTATTCCTAAACTCTCTAGTGTTTTTATTAGGAATGGGTGCGGTAATTTACTTGGCTTTTTACATTAAATGTAGAGAAAAAAAGATCCTTACACCCACCAATTCATTATTTTCAAAGCAAACATTACTAAATCACTATTCTTAAAGAACTCTGGTATCTTTGGACCCTAAAAACATGAACTCCTGACTAGACAGTAATGTTTGAAGCTCAATGATAAAATTCCCAATAGGATCAGAAATATAGAGTTGGCACTAAAGATTATCTAGTCCAACCCCCTCATATTATAGGTGAATAAAATGAGGTACAGAAAGGTCAGGTGATTTGTCCAAGGTCACATAGGCATTAAGTCAACAAGTATTTATTAAGTGCTTGCTACACTCCAGGCCCTGTTCCATGCACTGTGGATACATAAAAAGGAAAAGAATGTTCCTTCTCTTAGGGAACTCACAGTCTAATGGATGAGACCATATGTAAACTACTATGGACACAGAAGATATATACAGGAAGAAGCAACTCAAATTCATACTTTTTTTCCACTACACCATATTTCCAGATAAAAGACATAGACCAACCTCTTATATTGTCAAACCAGGAGTGGAATCAAGATGATGGAGTGAAAGGAAGCTTTAGAGTCTATCTCTCCCCTGATGTCTCCTTAACAAAGATATAGATATTGGGCCAGAGTGAACTTTGATCAGAAAAAAAATTCAGGAGTCACAGAGAGCATTTTGCAATTGAGGTTGGCTTAGGAAGATGAACAAAAAATTCTGCACATAGTGGATGGAAGAGGTTTAGCTATGAATGCTTGGTTGCTACATCTGTGGAGCAAAACCTCATCGTGCACAAAGATCTGTGAGACAGAGAACCAGAAAGAGATCCCATAGGATCCCTGGATTCAGGAATAGATGTCATCCAGCAACTCTGACACCCATCCTTGAGTGCTAAGTCTGATCAAGGACAGAGAGGAACAGTTGTGAGCATTGGCACTAGTTGTGATTGAAAGAAAAAGAAGTTCCAGGAAGAAAATAGTCATTTTTTTATGTGATCCCAGCAGTTCAGCATCCTAGATCAACGAGGAGCCATTAGTTGAATAGCTCTAAATCTACAGAGGTTTCCAGCAAGCCAATAGTGGCCAAAATCAAGCAATAGTCTACTAAAATTCATAATCAAAAACAATATGATAGACTCAAACCTGTTTTGGAAACCTATAAAACTCATACCAAGAAGACTGTAAAGAGATCTTCACCCCAGATTACACTACTTTGAGAGCATGGAAAAGCTTGTGTACTCCCAGACAAAGTACTGAAAAAGAAGAAAGACATAAGAAGCCAGACACACCTTTTACCCCCAGAAGTTTTTAAAGCCCAGAACTATTATAAACTTCAGAATCAAGAAGTAGGCCAAAAGAATGAGCAAACAAAAAAAGAACTGAAACATAAAGAATTATCATGACAAGAAACTTAAGACATGAAACAGAAGAAGAGAATGATTTGAAAACAGCTACACATACAACCTCAGAGAATAATGCAGCTAAGAAACAAGTCCAATTAGGATTCTTAGAAGAGGCAACGGAAAAGTTGGTTTGTAAATGAATTAAAATTATTTCAAAAAACAAATAAAACCACTAGAGGAAAGAAGAAGAAAAGAGGCAAAAGGTGGGAGAAATGACGTGAAAAGAAAATTAACAGCTTAAAAAAGGTACAAAACCTTTAAGTCATTTTTAACTAAAAAAAAAAGGCTTATAAATAGAATTTACCAAATATAAGCTTATGACTCCATGAGATATCAAGAAATAATAAAACAAGTTCAAAACACTAAAAAATACTAAATAAAAAATAAAACAAGGTCAAAACACTAAAAAAGGGAAGGAAATGAATGTGAAATATCTCACAGGAGAAGCAAGTACCATGGAAAATAGATCAAAGAGAAAAATCACTGGACTACTTAAAGTCATGAACAAAAAAGTGCTAAAAAGGTCATATTTTAAGAAATCAAAAAATAAAACTCCCTAGATATCCTGGAACCAGAGAACAAAGTAGAAATTGAAATTGAAAACAATTCATTAATCACTTCCTGAAAGAAACCCCAAAATGAAAACTTCCAGAGCTCCTAAGGAAAGAAAAAAATCTCACTACAAGCAGTGAGAAAAAAATTCAAGTAGCAAGAAGCCACATTCAGGATCAAACAAGATTCAACAGCCAACATTATAAAGAAGCAGAGAGAATGGAATATTATACCAGGAGACAAAGAACTGATTTATCCTTTAATAAAACAGAGAACTTATTATATTGATGAAAAAACAGAACTGAGTAGAAAAGTTAATATTCAAACAGAATAGTCAAGAGAAGCATAAAAAGGGGTTTTTTTTAAAAGTGAGAAAAAATAAAGAACTAGGGGGCAGCTAGGTGGAACAGTGGATAAAGCACCCACCCTGAATTCAGGAGGACCTGAATTAAAATCCGGCTTCAGACACTTGATACTTACTAGCTGTGTGACCCTGGGCAAGTCACTTAACCCGCATTGCCTCACACACACACACAAAAATATAATAAAATAAAATAAAGCTCTAAAGGTTAAACAAACTGTTTACACTCTTGCAAAAGTAGATGACTCATATAGCCAAACTTTCTCATCACTAGGAGTTATATAGGGTGTCTAATTAGACAGATAACCTTGGTATGATCCCATTATGTTTGAATGGTTTCAATAAAAGCATAGAATAAGTGGAGAAGAGGAACATTCTGAGAAGGGGCAGAGGCAGTGGAACAATTATCTCATGTAAATTGAGTTCACAAAAAGGACTTTATGTAAGGAGGGAGAAATGGGGGTAGAAGCAGATATCACTTGAACCTCACTATTATCTGAACTAGTTAAAGGAGTAAAGCATAAACAAACAGAGATGGGTACAGAGATACATTTCATCAACAAGGAGAGGGAAGAAAGTGGTTAAGGAAAGGGAGAAGCAGAAAAAGGAGGGGAGATTTAGGCTGGCAGTAGTCGGAACCAAAACAGACTCTTGAAGAGACAACAGGGAAAAATACATTTAAGAAAATAAGGAGGAAAACAAAGAGTTACTAATCATAACTGTGAATATGATTAAGAAGAATTTACCTTTACAAAGTGAGAGTATAGCATAATAGATTAGAAACAAGAATCCAACCATATGTTGTTTACAAGAAACAGACAAAGTAGAAAGATACACAGAGTTAAACTAAGGGGTGGGGCAGAGTAAATTACACCTTAGTTGAAATAAAAAAGCAAGGATCATAATCTCAGATAATGAAAAAACAAAAATATACCTTTAAAGGAGATAAGCAGAAAACTACATTTTACTAAAAAGGTACCTTAGAAAAAAAGTAATGTCAATCATTAAACATATGTACACAAAATGATATACCTCAATACGTAAATTAAAAATGAAAGATTTTAGGAAAAAATAGGTAATAAAATTATACAACTAGGGGACCTCAATTTACCCTTCCTCATACACCTAGAAAAACAAAACAAGCAAATAAATAAGATAATAAGGACATGAATAGAATTTTGGAAAAGTCAGATATACTAGACCTACTGAATATTGATGGGAATATAAATGAGTAGGCTAATTTCTCAGATGTGCATGACACATTAAAAAAATGATCATTTAATAAATAAGGCATAAAAACTTCAAAAACTAATGTAGAAAGAAATATTAAATGCAACTTTTACTTACTGCAATTCAATAAGATTTAAAATCATTAAAAGGCCTTTGAAGCAAAGATTAAATATTAATTTGAGGGGGCAGCTAGGTGGCACAGTGGATAAATCACTGGCCGTAGATTCAGGAGGACCTGAGTTCAAATCTGGTCTCAGACACTTGACACTTACTAGCTGTGTGACTCTGAGCAAGTCACTTAACCCTCATTGCTCCACAAAAATCAATTAATTAATTAATTAAAATTAATTTAATACTAAATAACTTCTTCCAGAAAAATGGAAAGGTCAAGGGACAAATCATAGAAACAATTCATAATTACATTTAATATGACAACAATGAGACAATATACTAAAATATTTGAGATTCAGTTGAAACAGTGCTTAGTGAAAAATTAATATCTCTGAACATTTACATCAATAATAGAATGAAGAGTGGATCAATGAGATGGACATGCAACTTGAAAAACAACAAATTTAAAAGCCCCAATTAAATGCAAGAATAAAAACCCTTACAAAATAGGGCTAATAGGCTTGAAAGTAAATAAAATTGAATTATAAATAAAATTAGGATCTGGATCGTTGAAAGAAAAACAACAAAATATATAATCCAATATGTAATTTTACTTTAACAATAAAAAGAAAACCAAATTATCAGTATACAAAATAAAACAGATTAATTTATAAACAATGGATAAAAATAAAAACAATTTGAGCTATTTTGCTCAAATATATGACAATCTAAATGAAATCAATAAATATTTGCAATAAGACAAATTTCCCAGATTAACAGGATGGGAAATAGAATATTAAAATAACCCTGACTTAGAAAAAAAAAAGCAATTGAACAAGCAATAAATGAATTCCAAAGGGAAAAAAAATAGAACCAGATGGATTTACAAATTAATTCTACCAAAAAGTTTTTAGAGAATCATTTAATTCTAATACTACATAAACTATTCAAAAAAATAAAGAAGGGATCCAACAAATTCCTTTCTATGGCACAAATATGATAATTAAGCCAAAGATAGTCCAAACAGAAAAAGGGAATTATGGACCAATTTCTCTAATGAATATTGATGCCAAAAAATTAAATAACATACTAGCAAGGAGAATACAGCATTATATCATAAAGATCTTACACTAGGCTGAATTCATATTATGAAAGTTAAAGTGGTTCAATATTAGGAAAACCATATGAATAAGTGACCATATTAATAAGGAAAACAATAAACTCATATGGTTATTTCAATGAGTGCAAGAAAAGATCTTTAAAATGCTAAAATATAGAAATGAAGGAACTTTTCCTTAAAAGAAGTAGTTTCAGGGGGCAGTTACATGGTTCAGTGAATAAAGCACTGACCCTTGTAAGAACTGATTTGGAGATCCCCACTTCAGGGGCATCTAACACAGCTCCCTGCCCCACACTCCTCCTGCTCGCCAGCCTCAGGGCATCACACCCTGCCCTCCTCTGCCCAGCTGGGATATGTACTGGCTCCCTCCAGCCATGCCCCACAGAAGGCCTGGACAGCAGGCTTGCTCCAGCAAGTAAGGTGAGCAAGGAGGCTCTGAGCTCCAGCCGGCCTTGGGCATGGCCCTGGGGGGCCAGCAAATTAGCTTGGGGGGGTGTGGGTAATCACTGCAGTTTTTTAAGAACCAGGAGGAGGTAGTGAAGAAGGGCGTGTGACACAAGGAAGGTTGGCGAGAGCAAGAGACTGTAGAGGGCTGCGATCAAGTGAAGGAGATGCAAGGAGACACAAGGGAGCTAGAGTGAAGGGGAGGTGGCAACAGCAGCCAGCAACACCCACATAGAGGGAGCTATGTAGAGTTCAAAGCAGCAGGAGAGAGATGCAGGGAGATAGGAAGCGGCAGAGTCCATGTACCGAAGTTCACAGGTCATATTTCTTGCTTTTCCAAGTTTATCTCTAAGTTTATTCTTATCAATAAACCCTGGTTTTGTTGTTAAATTGAAAGGAGGCTTCTTAATCTTGTTTCTTGTTAATCTGGGAGAAGCAGTTGGGGAGAGGGCAAGCCCTCACATACTGGCAAGGCAGATAGGGAGGCAGATAATAGCATTCAGATGCTGAGCCAGCTAATTTGAGCTATAAAGAAAGCTTTCAGATAGTGACCACAAAGGAACTTATGAGCCAGCTATAAAATTTTTCACCCTGGATTCAGAAGGACCCGAGTTCAAATCCAGCTTCAGACACTTGATGCTAGCTGTGTGACCCTGGGCAAGTCACTTTACCCTCATTGCCCCACCAAAAAAAAAAAAGTGGTTTCTAACTAAAACCAAGAGAAAGCATTGTCTGTAATGAGAATAAATTAGAAGTTTTCTCCTTCCAAAAATAAATCAGGGATGAAGCAAGAATATCTACCATTACTATTTCTTATTATAATAGAAATACTAGCTAAAGCAATAAAAAAAAGAAATTGAAGAATAAAAGGTAGGGAAGGCAGATACAAAACTAGCACTTTTTGAACATGATGGTCTCCTTAGAGAATTCTATAAAATGAACTAAAAAAAACCCAAAACAATTAACAATTTTAGCAAAGTTGTAGGTTATAAAATAAAACCACGCAAATAACTTCTATTTCTGTATGCTACCAACAAAATCCAATAGGAAGAGCTAGAAAGAAGCATTTTGCTTAAGAAAATTATAGATAGGATAAAATATTTGGGAGTTTACCTTTCAAGGCCCACATAGGAACATAATTGAAAAACATTCTTCACACAAATAAAGGCATTGAAATAACTGGAGAAATATTTATTGTTCATGGTAGGCAGAGCCAACATGATAAAAATAATATTACTAGCTAAATTAATTTGTTTATTCAGTGACATACCAGTCAAACTACCAATTAATTACTATATAAAGCTAGGAAAAAAGAATAATATTCATTTGGAGGAAGATCCAGACTATTAAGGGAATCAATAAAAAGAAATTAAAAGGAGTTTAGTCATATCAGAGTTCAAACTATACCAAAACTCTAGTCATCAAAAACAATTTGGTACTGAGTAGGAAATAGAGGTTAATCAGTGGAACATAATTAGGGACAAAATATTTAAATACAAATGATAAACCAAAGATAACAAATATTGGAACAACTCACTACTTGATTAAAAAATAAACTGCTGGGTTGGGGGGACATCTAGGTGGCACAGTGGATAAAGCACCAGCCCTGGATTCAGGAGGACCCAAGGTCAAAGCCGGCCTCAGAGACACTTGACAGCTGTGTGACCCTGGGCAAGTCATTTAACCCTCATTGCCCTGCAAAAACAAACAAACAAACAAACAAACAAAAAAACTGCTAAGAAAAATGAAAAATAAAGTGGCAGAAAATAGGTGTAGACCAACATCTCACAACATATACATACCAAGATCATCTCCAAATGGATACATGATATGGATACAAGAAAAGTACTGGAACAGAACCATGGATAGGGGAATAGTTCATGACCAATCAAGAAACAGAGAGATTCACCTAAAGTAAAATGGATTTACAAGGTTTTCTGCATAAATAAAATCAATGCAGCAAAAATTGGAAGGAAAGCAGGAAACTGGAGGAGTAGGGGCATCTTTCAAAAATATGTCTATGATAAAGGTTTGATTTCCAAAATGTGCCAGAAATTGGATTCCATTTACAATTTACACAATTTTACAATACTATTTGTTAAGTAGTCAAAAGATAGGAGTAGAAAATTTTCAAGTCAGATTTCAGAGAAACCTAGAAGGACTTACATGAACTGATGCTGAATGAGATGAGCAGAACCAGGAGAACATTGTGCACAGTAACAGCACTATTGTGTCATGATCAAATGTGATAGACTTGACTCTTTTAAGCAATACAATGGTCCAAGATAATTTTAAAAGGACTCATGATGGAAAATGCTCTCCAAATCCAGAAAAAAGAACTGTGGAATCTAAATGCAGATTGAACCATACTGTTACTATGGTTTTTGTTTTTCTTTTTTTGAGGTTTTCCCCTTTTGTTCTGATTCTTCTCGCATAGAATGACTAATGTACAAATATGTTTAATGTGATTGTACAAATATAACTTATATTGGATTGCTTGCTATCTTGGGGAGTGGGGAAGGAGGGGAGCAAGGGGAAAAATTTGAAACTAGAAATCTTATGAAAACAAATATTGAAAACTATCTCTACATGTAACTAGAAAATAATAAAATACTTTTATGATAAAAAAGAAAAGACAATTTTTAGAGAAAGAAATCAGAACTATCAAGTCACAGGAAAACCTATCTGAATCACTAATAATTAAAGAAACGCAAGTTAAAATAGCTCTGAGGTGCCACCTCATACACATAAGCCTGGCCTTTGGTATTATTCAGTCATTTCAATCATAGCTGCCTCTTCATTACCCCATTTGTGGTTTTCTTGGCAAAGATACTGCCATCGTTTGCCATTTTCCCCCAGCTCATTTTATAGATGAGAAAACTGAGGCAAATAGGATTAAGTGACTTGCCCAGGGTCAAAAAGCTAGTAATTTCCTGTGACTTGACTTCAGGCCCAACACTCTATCCACTATATAGCTGCCCTAAGATTAGCTAAGATATCAAAAAAGGGGAAACAATGTTAGAGTGGCTATGGGAAAATAGATACATTAATTTACTTTTGGTAGACCTGCAGACTAGTCAATTTGGAAATATGCCTCCAAAATTAATAACTAGTGCCTACCCTTTGATACAAAAATACTGCCACTAGTTCTATATCCCACAAAAAAAATCAAAGAGAGAGGAAATGAACCTATATGTACAAAAATATTTGTAATAGCACTTTCTTTTTGGTGACAAATAATTGGAAATTGAGGGAATGATAATCGAATGGGGAATGGCTTAACAAATTATGGCATATAAATGTGATAGAATTTTATTGTATAGGTAGGACCAAAAGTCATGTTTTAATGACTTTTTGAAAATTATTTTTCTTTTGTTATTTATGAGATTTGATTTTTCACCCATAATGTAAATTCATTTCCTAAGTATACTGTGCATAATGCATAAAGGTGTTATTAAATATTGAAATCTCTTTGAGACTTTTGGCCCACCCTGTACTATAAGAAATGATGACTATGACCAAAAGGCTATAAAACCATGCATACTCTTTAACCTAATAATGCCATAACTAACAACTAGGTTAGTACCCTTAAAGAGATAAATAGATAAAGATAGATAGATGATAGATAGATATAGATATAGATATTTGTTTAAGTTGAATTTGAAATTGGGCAGATGCCCATCAATTGGGGAATGGCTGAACAAATTGTGGCATAAGATTGTGATGGAACACTATTGTGCTATAAGAAATGATGAGCAGGATGCTTTCAGAAAAACCTGGAAAGACAGACATACATGAGCTGTTGCAAAGTGAAAGGTATTGTATACAAAATAACAGCAATACTGTAAGATGATCTACTGTGAATGACAGTTATTTTCAGCAATGAAATGATCCAAGACAACTCTGAAGGACTTATGAAAAATGCAATCCATCTGCAGAGAAACAACTGATGGTTTCTGAATACAAATTGAAGCATAATTTTTGATTAGTTCCTTTTTCTAAAAGTTTTTTTGTCTATTTTCTTCCACAGCCTGACTAATGTGGAAATGTTTTGCATGGCTGCACATATGTAACTTATATTGGATTGCTTGAGTTCTTGGGGGAGGGAGGGAGGGAGAAGGGAAGGGAATTTGGAAAAAAAGTTTTAAAAATCAATGTTAAAATTTGTTTTCCATGTAATTTGGGAGAAAATAAAATTCTAAATGAAGCTAAAGATTTTTAAAAAGAAAGAAATGATGAAGTAGAAGGTTCACAAAAAACCTGGAAAGACTCATATGAACTAATGTAAAGTGAAGTGAACTTTGAAGATGAACCATAAGAAAATGTTAGCAATAATGCAAAATTGTGAAGATAATCAACTTTGAATGACTTAGTTGCTTTGATCAGTACAGTAACCAATAACAGTTCCAAAGGATTCATAATGAAATATGCTATCCATATCCATACAGAGATTTGATGAACTAAGAGTATAAATTAAAATATATTCTCTTCTTCATTTATGTTTTGGAAATGGCTAATGGAGGAACTTGTTTATACACACATACTGGTTGTGAGGTTTTTTTTTCTTTTGTTACTCATTCTAGGGGTGAGGGCAAATGGAAAGAGATAATTCAGAACTGAAATTAAAATTTAATTTAAAAATCAACCCACTAAAATTACCTGATAATCTAATTAGTCACAATGCATATTCCAAATATGCCTTAAGCATTTGTTGGTTTTTTATGGTATTTGGAATACTCATGTATCCAATCTTCCTTTTTTATTTTTTCCATTTCTATACAGTAAAACATGTTTGAATCTTTGTGATATATATATATATATATATATATATACACACACACACATATTGTGTGTGCATGTATATATGTGTATATATATATGCATATATGTGTGTACATATATGTATATATATGTGTATATATATATCATTAGGAATCCTTATTTCTGAAGAAAATTCAGTTAAATAGCTCTGGAAGTGTGTGTGTGTGTGTGTGTGTGTGTGTGCATGACCATAACTATGTGTATTATAAAAGTTGGGGAGAAGATACTCATTTATGTATACTCCTTTGCATGGTTTAAGTAGACTGGTAGCTAAAATCACAGGAGCCAAAGTGATTAAAGAACTAGGAGGCCCATATGTGAAAGAGGCAGCAGCTGGTTCATAGAAAAAAACTATGAATTGAGGATCTGAACTCAATGGGGGAGAGGAGGACTAACTTGGAGCTCCATCAATATGGCAATGTAAATATAAGCAGCATGGAGGGAAATTTAAAGGAAGAGATAAGGTGTGAAAGTGCCAGTGGAGGGCAAGGATTATATTAAATCCTCTTCATAGCCCAGTTAACTGAATGTCTAAAGGAAAGAACAACCATCCTTGGAGAGAAGCTTGGAGATATTGGGACCTCTGATAGGAAAGCAGGTTTTGGTGGGCACCAGAAAATGGAAAGAAAGTGAGAGGAAGAGAAATAGGATGGAATGTAGTTTTATAATTAGGAGAAGATTCATAAGAGCACAGTGGAAACCAAGTGTTGAGGGAGGTAGGGAAGGTTTGCTTCAGGGTGGTATTAGGAAAAGGGGAGATGGATGCTTGCCACAGTAGAAAAGAATGTTGGATTCTGTTTCTCTCTCTGTGACTTTGTTTAAATAGCTTCACCTCTTTAGTATCAGTAACATCTTCTATTAAATGAAGAAATTAGACTAGATGACCTCTATTGTCCCTTACAGCACTAAACCTATGCTCTTAGGATGTCATAATACTAGACAACAGAAGACTAGGTGACAGAACAGATCAGTTTGGTCACCTTTTCCCTACTACTTCAGTTTCACTCATCCCCTGCCACATTTTAGGAAGATATTAAGTCCCAGACTTACTAGGTTATTTCATGTGAGAGATTGCACCATCAGTATAAGTAGGAAGCCTCAAGTCTCCAGAAATCTCATTATCTAGTTCCAAAGACAGGAATATAGATTTTTAAACATTTCCCAAATCAAACTAAAATCCCAGAGATCCAAGTTTGTCATTCAAAGGTGAACTAGTACTAAATAGCAGCTTCCCCTTTCTCCCTAAAGCCTATAAAGAACACAGTTTCAGTTCAACCCATGTTTCAGTGGCCAATATTGCTCTAATATTGAATAATATAAGATGGAGGCAAAATAAAGCAAGTAACCTCATACTCTTGGGCTACCAGGCAAGTCCCTTCCTAGATGGGAAATTACTTGGCAGCATGTTTCTCCATCCCTGATTATCTGCTACGAAAGGCACATTGCACATGCCCTCCAATGCCTTTCCAAATAATTCAATCATGATGCAATCCATTTCTTATTGCAAATGAGAAATATTTCAAGATGCCAGTGAAGTGCTTTAGCTCTGCAAGGCAAATGCGCTTTTCCACTGGTGGAGGTGGCCCATTCTGACCCCTGGTAGGAAATAGCCAGGGTTATCAGGGCAGAAAGGGCAGAGAAGAAAGAAGCTGTCTCCCATGCAATCAGGCACCAATTACAGTTTATCAGCAGGAGAACAGAGCAGAAATGAGTTTCTTTTCAATTGGTGCTCTCTGCAGACAGTCCAGTGGGCCTGAACTCCTTGAAATGCATAAATAAAACCCCTGCTATGTAATTCTCTTGAAACAGTTTAGCTGTCTGTTGATATGATCATTAAAGGATTCATTTTGAAAGGTTTGTATTTTTTCCAAATGAGCAAAAATAACTTTACTTGTTATAAGCTTTAGCTGAGATTTTTGATGTGAGTCGCATGTCATTATTTTGGGATTTTGCTAAGTTTATTTCCCTAGATAGGTCAGTTTTTCAAAGCCAGATGAATTCATCACTTGGAGAAAAGCTAAACTCATCTTGAAACTGTTAAAAGTAAGATCCTAAACACAATAACACGTTTCTTCTGTCTAAACTGTGTTGCAGATATTGTTAGTTATTTCTGAAGACACATTTTTCCAACACCTGTGCTATTCTATGCTGCGAAGGAAGGTTCTACCGAAAGGGGCTCAAGAACTTTCAGAACATCACAGTGACATATATGATTGTAAGAGTTTTGAAGGCAGGGATAATGACAAAATTACTCTAGAATCCCACCACCCACAAATGTATAATTCCTTCTGCAACTTATTATTATGCTATGTTGACCCAAAATATTAGGGAACCACCTCAGTGAGATACATGAATACTTAAAGGAGGATGACATAACAATCCATGCTGGAAAAATAGATTTTTTTTAAAAGCAAGACAATTCTTTAGACTATAACATGTAAGTTGGGTGGGAATTCTATTGACTTAGTATGTATAAGAAACTGTATTTAAAATGCATATATGTATATATGTGAATGAAGCTTATATTCTCTAGGACTCCTGGGGAAAAAACAGGGTAAGGAATCACATAAACTAAGTAAATACAAAAATTAGTACTGTTGTACATTTCCCAGAGTCCTCAGATATCCATTTTTTCTTTGCACATGAGAATGATGCTTCATAAGTTCACACAGACTGTAAGATGGAGAAGGTAAAGAAGTTGCCCTGGCCTTGATTATTTTCCTACCATTTGGCAGAAAGCAAAAAGTGAACTTTTAACATTCAAGTGACTTGAACAAGGAGACTATACAGCATGAAATGAAGTCTCTTTATGCAGTATTCATGGAAGTAGAGACTGAGTTGAGAGTGGACATATGATGGGAGATGACTGTAATGGAAGCAAAGAGTAAATGAACTTTCTCTCTTTTTTCCCTCAGGAATTGTCAGGAATGGAGATGAGACAAGATCATAGTCAGACTAATAACTGCAGTTGGTAAGAACTAGCAGAGTTCAATTGCATAGTTTCTTTTCCCCATATTTCCCAGAACATTTCTGAGGTACCTCCCACTAATTTTGTTTGATCCCTTTTCTTTCTGTTCTCTGTAATCTGACTGGATTAAGGGATAGGAAGAAAGATGAGAAATAAACCCAGGTTCCTATATTATTACACTCTGCTGTTTGAAGGATTGTGCATTTTATTTATATATTTTGTTTTAACATTACCTTCACTTCCAAATATACCTTCCCTACTCCCTTACTTAGAATAAAACAGTGGGGGTTTTTTATTTTGATTTGTATTTTTAATAAATACCATGTCAAGTAATAGTGAAATTTTAATCCATGGGGGAAATGTAAATTTGAACTGAATAAAGATAGCTTAAATATTTTGGGGGTAATTTTTTGGGGGGAAGAGCATATTATTCTAGACTATACCTGCTAAATTCTATTGAACTGAAGACCATCACATGCAGGCTCACAACAATAAATATAAAAGTGAAGGGGCAGGGGGAAGATGAAGTGCTATCTAGTAACCAAAAAAAGCAAAAGCAAAAACAAACAAAAATATCTTCTTCTACCTTGAGTGATTGACAGATCACGTGACAATCTGTTCTCTTTGGAAAAGCAGATAAAGCCAAGGAAACAAAGCAAGGATCTTGTGGCTGTGACCAAATAGGTCTGATACTATCGAACCCACACCCATTGACCATCGAACTGCCCTGTATAGAAGAAAACAATTTTCACTCAGGATTTTTGTAAAATGGATCAGAATACTTTGATTCTATTTTTCTAAGAAATATCAGGAAGAGAGATTCTGGCTGAATCTCACTAGCAAGAGTATCCTTTGCAGAGTAAATTCAAAGTATATTTTAATTAACAATATTACCAAGGGGGAAAAATGAATGAGAGGGGTCAAGTATAAAGTTTTCACACCAAGTTTTGAATTATTTGTCATAAGGAACAATAATTAAGAGGGTACATTCTTGGGGAATATTCAACTTCTCTGAAAACTAAGTATATTCCCTATCCAGAACTAATGAGCATTTCAAGAAAAACCATCAAAATCTTTCCAACATGAATTCTTAAATTTTGAAAGGCCTTAATGCTGTAGGCTTTATCCATATGTATGAAATATATAAATGCACATTTGTGTACAGACATATATATTTGTGTGTGTATAATAATTAATATATTCTGTACGTCTATAGCTGTATACATTCACACATATACTTTCTCTTCTACCTACTAAGTTATGCATCCAGTTCATTTACCATCTATGAAACCTATCATACATACACAAAGCATCACACATATATACACATATATGCACAATACATGCGTGCACCAGAAGGGGAAAGACATGAGTAAAGTTAGCAATGTATAAAATATATTTGAAAATGACTAGTATATTCATTTGGGTTGGAAACATATATATGTGTATGTGTGCGTGTATATACATATGTGATATGTATATATGGTATACATGAGATAAACATTTGTGCATATATGTGTGTGTACACATGCATATACTTATGTATGTACATATACATACATGTGTGTGTGTCCATACACACACCTCTGTAGATAGACAGTGAGAAAGGCCTAGAATTAAAAAGGAGGAAGAGAACAGTGATGATTTACATTTGGAATGTTGTACAGTGCTTTCAATAATCCCAATCTGATGTTCCCTGATACAAGTTTTTTTTTTAATTAAACACTTTCCTGCACTATCATATAATTGCATATTTTGGAATACCATAATATCCAAAGAATCAAAATGGCTATAGTGCATTGTCAATAATAATTCATACTAAAAAGGGTCATAGAAGATATGATTTAGGAAATGATCAAAAAGTGAGGTAGACCAGTTAATTCACAAGAATGAAGATAGTATATGTCTTACTCTGAGACCCAGAGTCTTCTGACTACTGAAGATATTTTAGCCCCTCAGGGAGGTGAAAAAAGGATTTGTTCCCTTCTCCCCGCCCCCTATTCCACCAGTTCCAAATAGACTATTCTTGACTGAAAGATACACAAGTGAAATCTCTCTAACACAAATGCAATGTATAATGATTTGTCATGTGCTTATCTCTCCCTTGCTACCCATATTCATCACCAAGTATTGTGCTCTTACCTTTTGTTGCCTCACATATCTGCCCAATTTTCTTTCTATTTCATCTGTCATCATCCTAGTTGGTAAGGCTCTGCACACTTCAGTCCTGGCCTGTAGCAGAAGATTTCTCAAGTAGTCTTCCTTCCTCCCATGTGACTTTCACTCTAGTCCATCACCAACATTCCTACTCGAATACATTTCCTTTCATTTTATCACTTTTCTACTCAAAAACTACTATGCTTCTTCATTGCTGGTACCATAAATTCCAAATTCCTCAGTCTACCACTCAAAACTTTCACAATGAGATGTCACCTATTTTTGTAATCCAGGTTTCCATTATTTCTGAGCACAACCCCTCTGCTTCAACTGGATAGAGAGATTAATAAATTTTAAACATGCCTTATATATTGATGATTTTGTTCATGTGTTTCTACCTGCTAACATCTTGACCTCTCCTTTTCCTATAACCCAATCATATCTATCCTGAAGAAAAAGCTTATGTCTGTGAGGCCATTGACCAAATTCCTCCTCCTTTGAACTACAGTAGGTTTAATTGTATGTACCAATGTTACTTAGCAGAGACTGTTTTATATTGTCATTTTCTATTCATGAATATCTCACCTTCATAGTTAGAATATCAATGTGAGGTTAGGAGTCTTTTTTGATATTTCTTTTCCATCTCCCCTAGGATCCAGCATTGTTATAAAGTTCTTGATATTCCATGAATACTGTTTTAAATATGTACAGACACATAATTTACTCCTTTGGTTTGTAACCTCAAGAGGTAGAACACTTTAGGCTATAAACCTCAAAACTGCACTGAACATAAAGCTTCAAGACATTTGTCCTCACCAAGGAACATCGCAGGTAGCATTTGAGGATGACTATAATAAAATAACTTGGACTTGCCTTTTGTCTACTCTTAGTAATTGCATTGTCATATTGAACTTGTCATATTGAACTTGATTATTCAATTCAAGTCAAAAGGCATTTCTTAAGCATTGATCTACAATAGATATGCAAAGACAAAAGCCAGAATAGTCTCTGCCATCACAAAATTTACCTTTTACTAGGAGGATACAAAATGGACCTAACTAAACAAATACAAACATGGGCAAAATAATTTCAGGACACTCACCTGAGTGGAGCTTAGAAAGAAACTAAGATTTCTTAGAGACAGAGGAGAGAAATTAGTAGGTAGCCTATGCAAAGGCCAAAAATAGGAGATGTCATGCTGCATTAGAAAAACTTATCAGGGAGTTCAGCTGATAAGAATATGGAATGCATGAAAGGGAATAATATAGAATATGTCTAAAAAAGTTGACTGGAGGCAGACTGCAAAGGGCTTTAGAAGCCAAAAATGTAGTTTGCATTTTCTAGTAAAGAAAAACAGAACCATTGAAAAATTTTGGAGGGTGGGGTAGGTGAATGGTAAGACAAGTGCCTTATTAGTTGTACTCATTCCTTTCTTTCCCTGCTTCCCTGAACCATCCAGGTGGTGGAAGTGGAGAAGGGGAATTTTCCTTTTATGTTGTTACTACAACACTGAAAAGGTTTCACAACTAATTGATGGTCTCATTGACTTTTGTTTTTGCAGGGCAATAGGGGTTAAGTGACTTTCCCAGGGTCACACAGCTAGTAAGTGTCAAGCGTCTGAGGCCAGATTTGAACTCAGGTACTCCGGAATCCAGGGCCAGTGTTTTATCCACTGCACCACCTAGCTGCCCCCTCATTGACTTTCATAAGAGACTCATACTTTCTATAACTTCTCAAATGTATAGAACCATGACATGCATTCCAGTCTTATTAATTGATCTATACAAAGCACATGCCACATTGTACTGTGATGGCACAAAGGAGTTAATAATATGTATTCATTTGCCCTGGTATCTCCAAAGACTCAAAATTGCTTCCCAGAAAGGTGTACTTACAACCCAGGAATAGCCTAGATTCTTCCAGGAATGCCTGTCAAAATGAAGATTCAGTTTTTCCCCAAAGCCCATTGCTAGTAAACAAAAGAAATGGAGATAGCTAACATTAAGCATTTTCTGACCAATAATCAAATGCTTTCCTCCACCCTGGCCCACCATAAGCTAAATCCAGAAAAGTAACATTCCCTATAAAGAAGGAAAATCATGAAACCAACTTAGCTACAATTGCTATTGCCTGAGAAAAGGGGACAAGCTATATTGCTAGTCCAGGGGAAATGCATTTGAACATATTATTCTAAAGTCAAAGTGAAACTGACACCAGCATTCAGGTTAAAGAAAAACAAATTTTCAAACAAATGAAAAATTCTAAAATTTGGGTTTTTAAATATATAAACGATGCACTTTTTTCATCAAAGCCTATTTTATCAAAACATATATGAACCTAAAATGGAAGGAAAAAGAATTGAATACAGCTTCAGATTACAAAGTTTGCAAGCTATTAGGGGGTTTTCAATGGGAATGATTTAACAATGGAATCACATCTTTCTCTTATCAGCTGGACATCTATAATGAGTGATTTGACAAAAATGGAATTTGACCAAAATGTGTATCTTAAATGGCCACAACATGCCTATTAGTGAATATATATTTACAAGGCATTTCCCTCACATATACAGGTGGCTTCAGGGATGGTATTTTATTCAAGTAAAAAGTTTCTGAGAGATAACATGATATAATGGATAGATGACCAGTCTTGGAAGCAAGAAGATTTGGAGTCAAATCCAACCTCTGCTACATATTATCTGTGTGATCTTGGGTATTTGCATTAATTTTCCATTGCTCCAGGTAAGTGTCTAAGACCATGATGGATAGAAAAGGCATCCACCTACTTTGGTAAAGGGAGTTTCCCTTTTGGGCAAAAGTAGGAGTTCCCAAAACCAATGACATCACAGTAACCAACCCAAATCAATTAAACAAAAAGAATAGGGGCCATAGCAGTAAATGGCTGTTCAGGTCAACAAAAAGAAATAGGCTTAAATTGAACCAACATGGACTTTGATTAGACATGAAGAACTTGGCCACAGTAAATATATTGAAAATATATACAAAGAGAAAATTAGAATACTTGCTCCTGGGGCAGGGGGCGGGGAGAAAACCCAGAATGTGGAGCCATCTATCCTACATGATTTAGATAATTCTCGGGCAAAAGGAAGGGGGCTGAAACAAATAGCTGCAAAGTCTCATTGTTGTCAATATGGCTATTCTTGGGTTGTTCTTTATATACTTGTAAATAATTTCTATTCAAGTTTTCAAGTACTTTATACTTCCACATCTACTCAGGGTCCTCCAATTGATGAGTGGAACTTTATCAGACAGACAAGGGACATAATTAGTTTCAAAGTATAATCATTTCATAAAATGACACCATAAGAAAAGTATCAATAAAATAGTCCCTCCATAAACCTGGAGCACACTTTCCCACAAATACATATACACAAATACATATAGAAAGGGGGGGGGGATACCCATATGGTACCCACGTAAGAATGTATGTAGTCATAGTACATGCATGGAATATGTATAGGGAAGACCAAGTTATGCATGTGAAAGTAGGACTCATGCCTCTGATGCTACATAGTCATTGATATCTTTTGGAGAAAGCATGCTGTTTCCACTGGGCCTGCTCCCCAGTGTTTCAGTAGCATATGTTGTCTTCACTAGATGTGAGTTCCCTGAATATAGTCCAACTACCTCTGGACCTCACTTCTAATACATTTTAACTACCTTCTTTGGACCTCAGCTAACTCATCTGTAACTGTGGGAAAATAACATTTGTAAAGTATTTTGTAAAGTAAAATTTATAATGGGTAGACTAGAGCACTGTTGGTGAGGCTGGGAATTGCTCCAGTTGTTCTGGAAAGCAATTTGGAATTATAGCCAGAAAGTTTCTGTGGTAAAATTATTAGGATTCAGCTGACTCATTTGGGAGGGGCCACACCAGGCCCGCCCTGAAATTACATATGCTACTGAGGTCAGAAGGAGAAATCTCTCTCCATACGCAGTTTTTGAAGGACCTCCCCTTTTGGGGGAGGAAAATTGTACGCTTGCTGAGGGGAATCTGAGGCTCTTCCAGAACTCACTCTCTTCTTCCTTTTTCCTCGCTGGCAGTGGCATGAGCAGGAGCAGCAGCCACCAAGCCTTTCAAGTCTGGTTGTAAGTTGTGCTTTCCATTGAAGCTGGAAGCTCCAGGTGGTAAGGTACTCTGCTCTTTTTAATAGACTTAGGTTAGAGCTAGGAGGATTATCCATATTGCTTTTTCCCTGTTTCCTTGTCTTTGATTTTATTAATTTCACCTTTGCTGTTTACTTTATTTTTTTCCCTAATAAAACATCTGTGGAACAGAGGCTGTAAGGCTCCTTTTTTATTGTCCTGGGAGAAATATCTAAAAAGGCAGTTTCTGAGGGGAGGGAGCTTTAAACCTAGAGGTCTCATTATCTCCGGGACCCCAATATTTAGGTGAGCCACCCAATTAACTCTTCATATATTAAATTTGGCCCCCACAGTTTCCAAACTGTGCATATCCTTAGAACCAGCTAAGCACTATTACGTCTATACCCTAAAAATACCAAAGAAAAAAATATAATGATATATACATATAAAATATTTATAGTAGCTCTCTTCACAGTAGCCAAAAATTGGAAACTAAGGAGGTATCCTCCAGTTAATGAATGGCTAAACGAAATGTGCATATGGGTGAGGAGAATTTTTTTGAGCCATGTAAATGATGAAATGTACAATTTCAGAGGAAATTTGGATGAATTGTATGATTTGATGCAAAGCAAAGTGAGAAGACTTAGGTGAAGAATTAACATGCTGATAAAATTATAGAGAAAAGGTTTTGAAAGATTTTCAAACTCTGACCAACACACTGAAAAGACCAAAGAATAAAGATTCAACATGTGACTCAATTACTCACATAGATCATAGAAATGATGAACTTAAAATGCAGAAAAAGATGTAATTTTCAGACATAGTTAATGTGGGTATTTCTCTTGCCAGACCGTGAAGCATGAAGATGTATATTGAGAGATTTGTTTTTCAGGTTTCTTTTTTTTACTAGAAAAGTCGATTTGGACTAAAATAATAATAGTTGTTAATATCACTGACTCAATGTGTTAGTTTTTAGCATCTGAGTTTTTTTCTCCATTGGCATTTTAATATCTCACATCTAATCAAAAGAAAATATGTGAATTTCAGAAACCAAGAAAGACTACTGAGGAATATCTTTGGTGGAAGTAAGATCCTCAAACCAGATCATAAAGGTGGCATACAGAAAGAAATTTTATAAAAGAAAGATCACTTGAGCTAGGATAATCAGGGAAGATGTTATTGAGAAGGTAGAACTTGAGATAAACCATCAAAAAAGCAAGGTACAAATTCAGATTGACAGAGTATAAGTAGAGGGGGCATTCCAGGAGGAGAAATAGGAATGAAAATAGCTACATTGTTCTCCCAGTTGCTTTTGGTTGAAATCTTGAAACAATATCAGTTCGCCCTTTTCCTATCACATCCACATCAAATCACTTGTAAAGTTCTATCCATTCTACATATTTATGCCTTTCTTGCACTAGTTTTGATCCACATTAGCTCTCATCTAGACTATTGCTGTAGCTTCATGACTATCGTGACTAGTTTTCCTTCTTTACTCCTCTCCATACTAAGGAATAAAAAGGATACCACTGGATTTGGGAAGGAAGAAGTTAATAGTGACCTTGAAGGGAAAAGTTATATATCAAAAGCATTGGGCCAAGGCACCTGCAGTCCCCCGCTTCACTAATCCTTTATTCTGAGAAACACACTTGCAAACCTCCAGGCAAGACTTTAAAGGGGAGTATTCTATTTACTTTGTGACATGGTGATGGATGACTTAGGTTCTGTAACAAATTTGCCAAGCTGGAAAACATACACATACTCACCCCCTGTGCTCTATTTTAAGTTTTCCCAGGTAACTCTTACAAGGAAAGAATGTCATCATTTAAATTGGTCCAGTTCTTTCACAAAGTAATGCAAGTGTCTGATTAATTTCTCCTCTTTTAATAAAAAAAAAAAAAACAGGAAGAATGTAAACATCTCCCTTTTTTACTATTCTTCCTCTAAGAAAGACACCCACACCATACTTTACACCACACCAGCAATTATTCATTTTTAAAGGGCAATGAAGGTCAAAAATAGAAATGCTCCTTTTGAAAGTACAAAGAACATCCTGAAAATATTCATAAGTAGATATACTTACCCAACAGATCAATTTCTCCTTGGTAAATTTTTAGGAATAAACTCAACTGACAGAATATTGCTGCACATAAAAGGAATTTAGTGATCATCTAGTCCAATCCCATCATTTTATACATGAGGGAAATCATGGCTTATGCCTCCTCTTTGGATAAATGAGAATGTTAAACTAAATAAACTCTATGGTCCCCTTTGGCTTTAAGACTATTATCTGAAAACCAAAGTGAAATTTCATGCCCAAGGCCACAATAAGCAATGGCAAAACTAAAGCTATAGTTTAGGTCTTCTGGCACTTATTCCAATTCACTTTCTATGGCACCACATTTACCCAACTCATGGGGAAACTGGTTCCTTTTTCATGTTACCAGGATATAGAATTTACTGCACTGAAATTCCTAAAGAGCATACACCTGGCTTTGATAGCTGCCATTCCATACACTTGGCTCTGATAGCTGCCTTTCTATACACCTGGCTTTGATAGATGCCTTTCCTGATGTATCTAGACCTCACTTTGCTTCCACTAGCTGGGCCATAGTCAGAGAATAAATTGAGAGCTTCTGATATTCTTATTAAGAGGTACCTGTATACACTCTGGGGTTGACATTTCCTTGGTTAAAGGTCAGGAGTCATTGAATGAGAGCTTTTCAGAACAATTTTAAGTCCATAAGTCTTTTAAAATCCCTCTTGGTCCATTTTCTTCCTGGGGCTAAATGATCTTGGAAATAAATGGAAATTACAACTGGAAGGTAGATCTAGACAAAAAAATATGTGTTGTGTTACTGTAATTTTTATAGGCATGTGGTAATAGAAAAAGCAGGAGACAACACAATAAGCTTCCAAAGCTGAAAAGGACCTTAGAAGTAATTTACTACAATCTTTTCTCTTTGTGGAGGAAGAGACAGGCCAAAAGACTTAGGTTACTAATAGAAAAACTACATTAGGAAGGTAAATGTTTGTATCTTGAAACTATTGGTTCTTTTTCTTCATAAAATTTACAGGAAACAACATGGAAAATTCCCTAAACATCATCAATCTTCCACCAAAGTTGGGTCTTCCTTTAAAATACTCTTGTACCTGGGTTCAATTGTTACATTTAATTATCCCCCAAAAGTGTTTTCAATATTTATTTCATCAAAAAGATTTCCTTAATAGTGAGATCACCTCATTTTTATTATAAATTTTCCTCATATGCCATACAGTCATTTTTTCAAGTTTATACAAATTCATTGAACAATTATTGTCTGGGTTCTGGATAGAGCACTGGACTTGGAATCAAGTCACTTACAAGTTATGCAAGCTCTCTGAGTCTCAGTTTCCTCACCTGCTAAATGGGGATAGTAATACTACCTACCTTCCAGGGTTGTTGCAGTAATAAAATGAATTAATGTATATCATAGTGTAATGGGGGAAGGAGGTTGATGAGCATGCACAGCATGTTTGACTGATGCACTTCACATATGGAAGAGGCTTGAGAACCTACTTATGAAAAGCCATGAAAAGGCATGATGATATGTAATTGAAGAGCCCTGCTTCCCCATTCGGAATATGTACAGGAATTCCATAAGTGTTTATGGTCTGTTAATCAAGTGATGAATATAGTGGTGATTTACTGTATAGCCAACATTGAGTTACATTCAAAAATCACTAACCTACCAAAGTGAGAGGGTCCTAATTCCTTTCTGGCTGTTTTCAAGGGAAAAGGGGAGGACTAACTCTTTCTTGGAGAGACAGACCATCAGACTACCTTCCCCACTAGGTATGTTACATTCTGGCCTTTGAGTTCATGATCCTGCTCTTGTTTATGCTTTGTTGTGTCCATTCTTCATGCTTCTAGATGAAGGATATTTGAGGCAATTATGACCTTGTGACCTACAAAAGATCAAGAAAACAAACCAGTAGAAGTAGAGATTTGGAACCCATTCTAGGATCTGCTAGAAGCTAGATGGTGAGGAGTAAAGTACTGAATAACCTGTTTGATCCAGCCCAGAAGCAACTAAAACAAGTACTTGTCCAGTGATTAAGGCCTATTTCAAACTGAAATTGATGGAACCACTGCTATGTAGAAATTTTCAGGTTTGAACCTACTCTCCCCAGGAAGAAAGATTGTATAGGATAGAGTATGCCCCTGATTGTTGTTCTTCAGTAGTTTTAGTCACGTCTGATGACTCTTCGTGACCCCATTTGGGGTTTTCCCAGGAAAGATGCTAGAGTGGTTTGCTATTTCCTTCTCCAGCTCATTTTCTTTTTTTGGTGAGGCAATTGGGGTTAAGTGACTTGCCCAGGGTCATACAGCTAGTAAGTGTCAAGTGTCTGAGGCTGATTTGAACTCAGGTCCTCCTGAATCCAGGGCCTCTGGTTTATCCAGTGGGCCACCTAGCTGCACCTCTCCAGCTCATTTTACAGATGAGGTAACTGAGACAAACAAGGTTAAGTGATTTGACCAGGGTCACACAGCTAGTAAGTATCTGAGGCTGGATCTGAATTTAAGCCTTCCTGATTCTAGGCCCTTCACTATATTGACTGTGCCAGCTAGTTGTTCCCTACCAATGTGGAGGAAATCCTTGTACATTTGTTCTTGCTAACTTTTCTCAATAAATATCCTTTCTAAAATTGTATTAGTATCAACTGATTCAATAGAACAGGAGCATTAATCCCTGGCATTTAACAGTGAGGAGATCACATCAGAATTAAGGCTTGTAACAATAGCATTTGAAAAAGACTTCTCTGAACTCTCAGAGGAACCCCTACAACTCTGCAAAGATCTACCCAGCTTCTCTCTGGAAGGGAGAGTCCTAAATCTTAATACAATGAAACTATAGCTTTAGTGCTAGAAGGGACTTCAAAAGCAATTTAGCTCAACCCCCTCATTTTACAATTAAGGAAACTGAGACCCCAGTGAGACTGACTTGTTCAAGGCTACAGAATGGCAAGTGATGGGGCCGAGATTAAAACTCAAGACCTCTCATTCTAAATCCAATGTTTTTCCCTTTTCATAAAATACCACACTAATGCGTTGTAAACTTTAATGCTTTATATAAAAATGAATCGTTATTATCATTTGTTTTACAAATATTTATTAAGCATTTGTTATGGTCAAGGAAATGGGTAAGAGAAAGAATCCATTTTCCTTGTGCTGAAGAATTAGAGGAAATAAGATGCTCATATTTCATTGAACTATAAGAGCCTCAGAAGTAAGAACAACTTATAAAAAATCATAGAAAATATTCATCACTCCTAGACCAGAAAGTTTCATGGAGAAGTTCATACGTTAGCACTTTTAAGAATAGATGTGATTTCCACAGGCAGAGGAGAAGGAAAAAATTCTAGGTGTAGAGAATGTTATGAACAAAGGCACTGAGGGAGAAAATTGGGGTCCCTAGTTAATGACTCAATTGAATTGTAGTTGGGAAATATTCTTCCAGTGTTACTAGCTTTATGAGTATGAATCATGGACTATCATAATCTATGAAGAATTAAAATTGTAGGTGACCAAAGAGCAATGGAGATATGTATAGTAGGAATCAATCAGCTCAGCTTATAACCAAATTTTACCTGTGTGTGAGAAATAACAAGCAGCATGCAAGTAGAATCTTTTCAAGCTCAGATCTGAATGTCATTCTCCTACTCAATAAACTCAGTTGACTACCTATTGCCTCTAAGATAAAATATTAACTTTTCAAGTTCTTTACATCCTAGCCCCAATATCTTTCCAGACTCCTTATGCATTGCTCCTCTTCCCATACTCTACCTTTAGCCAGACTAGTCTTCTTTTTGCTCCTCACTCTACTCCATCTCCCATCTGTGCTTTTATGAGTTTTCCTCCATGTCTGAAATGCATTCTCTCCTCACCTCCATCTTATTAAATCCCTTTATTCCTTCAAGACACTACTCAAGCTCCAACTTATCTGAATCTTTCAGATTCCCTGCAATTTCTAGTGTCCTTCATCCAAAACTACCTTGTATTTATTTTGTATTTATTCTATATATGCTTATTCTACACTTTTATATGTGTGGGTGTTTCTGTGTGTGTGTGTGTGTGTGTGTGTATATATATGTGCATATATGTGTGCATCATCTTTCTGATTAGAATTAAAGCAACTTGAGAGTAGGAATTATTTCTTTAATTGCATTTCTCTCCTCAGTGCCAAGCACAATGATTGAAATATAGTAAGCACTTAATAAATCAATATCGATTGATTAATGGATTTAGAAAATAGCATCTGGGGCATCTATAACTGAGAAGATTGTATGGGCCTATCATATAACAACTATAAGGGATGACAGATGGACAGCCATGGTGAGGCATAGGCATTCACAGTATAGAGGAATAAAAAGGAATAAACATTTGGTAGAACAAGGGAAAATTGAAAAAAGGATGATCTAGTGGGGCCTGAATGGGCTACAATCTGCACCTATGAGTGAAATACCCCTTATTGATGAGATCACAGAGACATGTGATCTATTTATCAAAGCAAAAAGGAAGAAAATAATTTTTTATATACATGCAACCTTCTTTCTGAGTAAACTTTTTCCCATTATATTCCCCACCCCCTTATTTTGTGTTCTTTCTTTTTGAATTCTCATTTTTCAAGTACCCACTGATTTTGCACACATTATAAGAAACATCAGACTGTAAGGAATGCTTTGCCAGATCTATGATCCAGAGGGACAGAGAAGCAATAACAATCAAGGGGAAAAGAGAACTATGATTGAAACTTCTTGGGGAACTTCAAGAGAGATGTTATTCAGGTTTAAGGAAAGCATTCATAGAATATTGCATTGGAAGGGCCATTAGACTTCAAATTTAAGGTCTAATTCAGTTCCTCAGTAAAAGATAATAAAACAGATGCCCAAACTATTCAAATTATTGCCCAAGATAACACAGCTAAAAGACAAACATATGACTCTACATTCAATGATTTTTCTACTGTACCGGAATATACTTGGTTCTGTTACCTAAAATCTTTCACTTAAAAATTAAATAGATAAAAATTAAATTAGTAATTGCCTGATCATTACCAGGGTAGCCTCCTAAATTTCTCCATGATAACCTGAGCGTGAAACTCAAGATATTCCACAAGTTAGGCTTCATTTCTCAGTAGATGAAGGCGGGGGGGGTGGCACGATGTAAGAGATCCATTTACTGTGGCTAACTCCACAAACAATTTTAATCACCAAAAAAGCATGCAGTTATACAAAGACCAAAGTCAATAGGTTGACCATATCCCTACTCTTTAAAAGTATTTTCTTATTTATTTTAAGACTCTCTTTTTTTACTTATGATCTTCACAATCAAATGTGCATATTTAAAAACACAAAGAACAGAAAGATGCATATAACACTATAGAATTAGATGAACGGAGAGCAAATGAAAGACAAAATATAAAAAAATAAATATAGGGGAAAACATAAATTAACTATCATAAGCATGTATGGGGGGCAGCTAGGTAGTGCAGTGGATAAAGCACCGGCCCTAGCTTCAGGAGGACCTGAGTTCAAATCTGGCCTCAGACACTTGACATTTACTAGCTGTGTGACCCTGGTCAAGTCACTTAATCTTCATTGTCCTGTAAAAAGAAAAACAAAAGCATGTATGGGATAAATTTAATAATGAACAGTAGACAACATAATGTATTAGAAAATAGATTCCAAAAGTATGTTATTTATAAGAAACACTATGTATACATATAACTAATACATATGACTGATACATATACATATGTTAAATGGTTTGATAAGATTTTAAAATATTTCATTTTATCTAAACAAAACAAAAAACATAGAGCATTTTTAACCAATGGCAAGGCAACAGTAAAAAACAGACATTGAAAAGAGATAAATGGAAGCTATATTATGTATGATTCACAAATAATAATATAGCAACAATATTTAATATATGTGTATAGGTCTGTGCCCAATAGCATCATACCTGAACAGTTGAAGAAAAAGTCAATAGATTTTATTGGGAGAAATAAACAAGTAAAACAATAATACTGGGGACCTCAACTCAGACTTAGACCAATCAAACAAAAAAGTAAACAAGAAGGAAAGTAAAGACAATTCGATTGTTAGAAAAATTAGAGTAAATGTGATAAATCTCTGATAATTTCCCAATGGGAGTAGAAAAAATAGTTCTTATTTCTAGCTATGTGTGGCATGCATACAAAAAGTGACTGCATGCTAGGACATAAAATTTTATAAATAAATGCAGAAAAGCAAAAGTACTAAATACATCCTTTACTAACCAAAGCAAAATTAAAATTAAAATCAATAAAAGGCCTTTAAATAAAGGATTTAAACTTAAATGTAGACATTTTATTTCTAAAGAATCAGTGGGACAAAGAATAAATCAATATATAGTTTTTCAAACAAAACAACAATAATGGAACAACCTACCAAAACTGATGAAATATAGCTAAAGAAATTCTTAGAAAATGAATAGCTACAAATGTTTTTATTAATGAGAGAGAAAGGGAAGCTCAATGAATTGGACATTAGACTAAAACAAACTAGAAAAGCATCATATGAAAAAGACATCTAAATAGAATTTTGGACATCAAGAAAATATATTAATTTAAAGCAAAAGTATATTAAAGTCATAAATTTAAATGGGGAGTTTTATAGTTAAATAAAAATATAAACCATTACTTAATCCAATTTTAGAAGATAAAGGAAAACCAAGTTACCAATATTAAAAGAACTTCATATCAAAAGGGGGGGGGAATAAAAGACATTATAAAAAAAAACTAATCCACCCAATTACATGCCAACAAAACTGAGAACTTAAAGGGAATGGATGAGTTTTTCCAAAAATAAACAAATTCAAATTAACAAAGGACTAAATAGTTCATTTTAATAAGCCCATTTCAGAAAAAGAAACTCTGCAGGCCATAAATGAACTCTCAAAGAAAAAATTCCCAAGACCAACCACATAGATTTATAAGTTAATTATATCAAAACTTTAAAGAATAATTTATTCCAATATTGTATAAGCTATTCATTCTATGGTACCAATGTGACCTTGATCCTAGAGCTGAAAAAGAAGAGGAAAGAAAAATATAGCCCAGTATCTCTACTGATTTTCAACTAAAAAATGCACAAACTGTTACCAAGGAGGCTACAGCAACTAGTTAGTTCATAAGCAATGATTTTCTTCAGAGGGCTTTTGTACCTCCTTTTCCATTTGGCCAGTTTGGCTTTTCAAGCTATTAACTTTTTTTTCATGACCCTCCTTCATCACTCTCATTTCTCTTTCCATTTTCTCCTCTACCTCTCTTTTCTAGCTCCTTCAACAACTGAGTTATACTACAAGAACATTTTTAAATATAGGCAACATCATACTCCAAGGAGAAAACCTGGCCTTAGATCTCCAACTGACAAACTAACTTTTCCTAATCAAGCAAGAGCTATAGGATCACTCAAATTGCCTCTTCATTTTGAAGGAGGCCTCCTAAATTCAAGGTCCTGATTTAATCTGACCCATTAGCAACAATGTGTCATCTAATAAATTTCTGTTAATATTTTAATTCATGTAAATGAGAAAGCTATAAGGCAGGCCAGTATAGGTGATATTGATGGGCAGACAGGAAATTTAATGCCTCTCAAGACACACAATATAAGCAACCAGACCTATCACTCAATATCTACACTAGGTCAGGGTGTAGCCCTCCAATTTTTGTTAACTTCTCCACATAGACCTTGCTGTCCAACAAATCAATTATTTTCAGAATTCTCTGGTGACTCATCCCCAACTTCCCTCATTTTAGTTAGCCCAGTTCTACATGGCTAGATTTGAGATTATTCCCAATCCAATCAGTGCTGAGTATGAGAAGATAATGGCCTTTCAATTAGTGATTAGGATGAAAGTTAAGACAAACTAACTAGAAGAGCAGCATCTCCACATGTTAATATGAGCAGAATTGAGGATTTAATCAATGCTTCATTTTTTTAACTTTCTGGTTACATTATTATTTTACTGACAAGATAAATGCTGAATATACCAGTTCTTATCACCCTAGTGTAATGACACTGGCCCTTGAATACCAAAAGGTCAGTTGGGATTCGATTGTTTTCTGTTGTTATTTTTTGTACCATTGTGAAGGCTTAGTTTCTCTTCAAAGTTGGACATTTATCCTTGATCCATCAAGTCAATGATAATGGCTGCCTGGTCTCAGTAGCCATTGTTTTCATTGTAGTTTTTGACCTCAATTGGTTTCTGAGTTTTAACCTTTGCCATTGATTTTTGAGAAATCCCCTAAAGGATGCTGAGGACAGGAAAAGAGAATTGGAGATGGGGCACTAAAGAGAGAGGCTTGACATTGGCTTGTCAGCACTGTGTCCCTGATTCTCCAAATGCTTTTTGAATGAAAACTGTCATAACCACACAGACTTCCAGACTATATAATAAAGAATCTTACTTTAATCAATTTTCAACGTCATATCAAATTGATAGCCTGGGATTTATGGAGAGTATCTCCACTCAGAGGAAAACAGGCCATCTGAAACTTCAAAATGTTACAGCTGTGGTACTATAAACAGCAAACCCAAGTCCCTCATGCAAAGTAAATGGAAGGCATATTTTTCCAAGATGAAAGCTACTCCATCGTGTTGTTCCAACTACAAAAATTCTCTGGAAACATAGGCTTATCTGATTTGGGGGATTTAGAATAGATTCCCTGTAGTGTCTGTAAGGTGCTACAAAATTTACCTTTAGGTGTTCAAGGATCATTTAATAAGATAAATGATAGGATCATAGATTTAGTTGTAAAGGGCTTATGGGTCATCAAGCCCAACCCCTTCATTTTGCAGATGTAGAAACAGGCCCAAAGAGATGAGGTAACTTACCTAGTTCTAAAGCAGGACTACATGTCAGAGCCAGGATTCAAATTCAGAGTTTCTGATTCCAAATCCAATGCTATTTCCATTATATCATACACTGGAAAAAAGACTCAAAAGATAATGATATCTCCTACCCAATAGCAAATTTTTGAGTGTAGAGAATATTAGGTTTTCTAAATTGGAAGGGGTCTTGGGGTCACCTGGTCTAAGCCATATGAAGAACAGATTTTCTTACAATATTCTCTAAACTGCTTAAGTAATTTCCCAAAAAATAGATCTGACTGTCACTCTGATATTCAATAAACTGCAATATGACAATGAGTATTCTTCCAGTCTCTGGTCAAGGACCTATAGTAAAGAATTCACTGCCTCTAGTGGGTGAAAATATGAATTTTGTAGAGATATGTTAGGAAGGTTTCTTGATTTCAAATGCAAATTTGCTTCTGTCCTACCCCCATCCATTGCTCATAGTTCTGCCATATAGGGAAAAAGAATAAGTCTAATCTCTCATTTATGACAATGAGCATTTATGACAATTCAGACATGTGGACTGAGGGAGTATGATGAGAACCAGCTAAAATATTCAAATACTTGAAGGCATCGATTATTTCTACATGAACCCTTTATCCTCTAGGGTTGAACACCTTCAATCCAGCCTCATGTGTCATGGACTGAAGACCATTTTCCATCCTGATTGTCCTCCACTGGACATCATCCAACTGATCAATTACTTTTCTAAACTAATGTGTTCAAAATTTAATAAAAATTCCAGTTGTGCCCTGATCCAGGCATAAGAAAGGAAATGTGAGGTAGGTTGGCATAAACATCTGAGTATAGATAATTTATGTATGTATATATAATTGTGTGCATTTACATATGTTTGTGTGTATGTAATTTATGTATTATTTATGTAGATATGTGTATATAAAAATATGGGTATATGTAATGTATTATCTCCATCTTTATCATCTCCATTGGACAGATAAAGAAATTAAGACTCAGAAAGGTTAAATAAATTATGCAAGCTCACCCAAATACTAAGTACTATGGCCAGGACTGAAACCTAGGCACTCTGATTGCAGAACCAGTCTTCCTTTCAACAGTCATACATATTCCCTCAACTCCTACTACTTTGCTCAGCTGTGCCTGCCTCCTTGTCCCTACTCAGAAGTAAAATGAGTCACTGATTTTCAATTGTCTAAAATTGTGAGCCCAGGATGGAAAAGATAATCTGAATGCTAATAGGAAACACAACTTAAAAGTAAGTCTATAGTTACAAGAAAAACCAGGACTACTCTTAAGAAGCAAAAGAATCTCCCTTTTAATGAGTAGAACTGATAAGAAATATTGTATGCTTCAAAAGAGCCTCAGCCCCCTTGCTTCTGGGCAGAGTTTAATGGCTTCCAACACCTCAGTCCTGTCAGGCCTTCTGTCAACAATTCTCAGAAAAAAAAAATACTTCTCTCAGCATGGTAGATATTCCACAAAATTACATTTCAATGTCATGTTGGAACTGTAATTACTTTGGGAGACCTTGGTACTGACAAGGATAAGCGTCCCATATGCAAAAACCGCATTAAAGAAAAGAATATTAGTTGATTTAAGCAGTTAGGAAATACAACTCATACTTGATAAGACAATGTCTTTGAAAAGGCAGTACCGTGGGATCCAGAATCAAAAGATGGGAGTTCAAATCCTATTTCCATTATTTACTAGGTGTATGGCCTTGGGTAATTCACTTTAATCTTCCTCAGTCTCAGTTTCCTCCTGGGCAAAATGAGGAAGTTGGACTAGATGATGTCTAAAGGTTCCTTCCAGCTATAAATCTCTGGTTCTGCAATAGGATATAGGGTTCTGGGCAGCTAGGTGGTGCAGTGGATAGAGCACCGGCCCTGGAGTTAGGAATACCTGAGTTCAAATCCGCCCTCAGACATTTGACACTTACTAGCTGTGTGACCCTGGGCAAGTCACTTAACCCCAATTGCCTCACAAACCCCCCCAAAAAAAACAAAAACAAAAACAAAACAGGATATAGGGTTCTGTAGGCACCAAATTTATGAGAAAAATAGTCAACTATATTTACTGAGGACTCTCTAGAGTTAAGGTTCCTATAATTTGCTGCATAATTGCAACACATATCTCCAATTTTCAGTTTATCAGGTAATAGAGGTGACTATACAGATCAAAAAAGGAGAGTATACACATGACCAAAAAATCACAAGCAGTAAGCATCAATAAATCAGAATGTTCAAGAATGAATTTTCTGCATAACTAAGAATTAACCAGAAAAAAGATATTGTCTTAACTCCTACTATTCAAATACTATCTAACAGGAAAACCTTTGAGTATATCTCTAGTGTTTTTACCTGGATAAAGTAATGGTTTTGGTGAGGCTCATCATCAAAAGGCTGGTTACCAGGTGATAATATCTTTGACCACAGCAATTCACTAAACCATTTACTGACCCTCGGAAGGATTAATCTAAACAGTAGGGAGCACACATTGATGCAGTTTTTAAAATATTAAAGTATCTTTTTAAGCAAGGTTTTATTGTACATATTAAGTAACACTTCTCCATGTACCTATGTGTGGGGACCAATTTTTAATTGGGGAGTGCTAGCTAAGCGGCTCGCCGAAATATTGGGGCAAGGAAGGAGACCGGCAGCCTCCCTTAAAACAGAACAAGATTTATTTTAACAAGAACAAACTTAAAAAAAAACCACAAACAGGATCAGTAGGATCAAGGCAAAGGAAATAAAATGGGGAAAGGGAAATTATAATACCTGAAAAAATACCGCTGCCCAGGAATCAGCTGAAAATATGCAGCAGAACGCCTGTTGCTTCCCAGCTTCCACTTAGAATGCCCAATTCTCCTCCCCCAAACCTAGAAACACCCCACACAGTCCCAGCCAATGGGATGGCCGCTCTGACAGTCACATGACTGCCCTCACTAGGCTTCCAATCATTATAATTTTGCCAGGCCCATGTAGGCGTCGGGGAGTGGTGATGAGGAGAGGTGCCAGAGCCCTGGCAAGGGCTACAACCAGTGGGTGGAGCACCATGTGGTTGGTGGAGGCCCAGGCCACTGCACACCAAGACATAAAAACCTCAAATAACAATTAATTCTTTACATATGTTACATATGCCATATGTGTGCAAGTGTGCAAGAGTATTTATGGAATAACTGGGATGAACAGTATTGTAAGATCATAGATTAAGATCTGAAAGAGACCTCAGAAGTCATCAAGTGAACTTTTCCCCCTGCCCATTTGTAGATGAGGCACAGAGAAATTTAGTGTCATGTACAGGGCCAAAGAAATGGTAAATTTCTGAGTCAGGATGCAAACTGAGGTCCATTGACTCTAGAGCAAGTAGTAGAACTGTACAGGCTCTATTGCATCCACCCTCATGTGCTTCATCTCCCAGTGCCTAAGCCCCTGCTGTTTCATTGAGACTGTTCCTCCATCAGTTGGTTAGGCAAGAGTATATTCTATTCTACTCTACTTCCGAGCCCTCTTATAGATTTTAAACCAAATCTATCCCTGACCTTTCCCTCTATTAAGCCCCAAGGCCATTTTACCATAATATATAAGTAGGTGACCTTGGTTTCAGGAAGATCTGAGCTCATGTTTCACTTTTGACACACAATAGCTGTATGACCCTAGACAAGTCTCTTAACCTCTCGGTGTTCTACTTAGCTCTCTAGAACGACAAATTGTAGGGCAGCTAGGTGGAGCAGTTGATAAAGCACCAGCCCTGGATCCAGGAGGATTTGAGTTCAAATCCAGCCTCAGACACTTGACACTTACTAGCTGTGTGACCCTGGGCAAGTCACTTAACCCTAATTGCCCTGCAAAAACAAAAACAAAACAAAAAACTACAAATTGTAGTGAAGTTGATGACCTGCATTGCTAGAAGGAGTTTTCTCATCTGTCAGGTCCCTATACCAATAAAATCACAGATCCATTCTCAATCACAAAGGCTAGAGGTCCCAAAACAAGTCCCTAAATCAAACCTTATGTTCTCCCCGAATCTTGGTAAATGGCCAAGGATGCAAGAGGTTTGGCTAGGGTGTCTTAAGCTACATACAATACACTAGCCATTTTATGAAGGAAGATGGTATGCTATCCTTTATATTTCAGAGCTGTATCTGGAAAGGACATTGGGAGTGAAGCACAGAGTTGCTGTTGAGAGAAGTTCAGAGAACAAGTCTGAGAAATTGGAGCCAACATACTTTGGAAAGAGCATTGGCTTTCCAATCAAAAGAACTGGGTTCATATTCAGGGTCTAATACTTGCAATCTTCATGATCTTAAGTAAGTCATTTAGAATCTTTGGGTATCAACTGTAAAAAAAAAATTTTAATTAAAGAAAATCATTTCTATGATTCTTTCCAGCTTCATATTTTGTGACACTGGGAAGTGAGCCAATCAATCATTTTGGAAATCTAGATGAATTTTCTACTGGACAAGTGACTCCATTTGCATTACCTGAGTTCTATTTTCTGTGTACAATTCTTTTGTGTAAACACTATCTCCACCTACCAGCAAGTTGATGATTCTGTGCACCTGTGCAAACATTGGGACCTAAACCTTTTACATATACCCCTACCCCAAAGCATCCCAGTCATTCCACCTAGAAGTGTGAAAATACCCTCAAAACAAACAAAAAATAATCACATAGACCTGTGATTTCATCAGCATCAATGAACATGTCCCCTTTATAGAACTGCCCTCATGCAAGGTTCTTTTTCCTAAAATTGTCTTTGAGTAAAACTAATTACTAACACTATACTGCATATGGTAGAATTCAGTTTAGGGATTATGGTTTATCTACATTTTTCCTTCTACTTGTGAAAAATAAAGAAATAGAAGGCAAAATAAAGCCATCTAAATGAAAGTTACCTAATAAAATACCCAGATATTAAAAAATACCAAAAGTAAATATTCTTACAACACTTATAAATATTCTTATAACTAGAATGGTGAGATAGATGTACAAATGTAACCCAATCAAATTTTAATAGTATAATTTTAAAAGTATACCATGTGTAAAGTGAGTTAATAGTTGGGGAAAGCTAAAATTCTCTTTCTAAAAATTGAGTACTTCTATTGCTAACTATAGTAATTAAGTGATCATTAAAAAGCAGAATTTTAAGTTCAACTTTCTAAAGAGTAACAATATAACAGGTAAATATTTGTGAACTAAAACTTTCTCATTTGAAGTACCACTGAAAGTACAAAAATCTATAGAAATTGTGCATTGACATTGCAATGCCTTCCTCCCACATCACTGACTTACTTTTAGTGGTTCAAAGACTCCTCTTAGGAAATATGCCAAGTCAAAGGTATTTAGATTTCTCATGAGTGCTTTCTCTTCCACACAGATTTCTAGTTTTTACCCAGTTTTGGCAAAGACAAAATACTGAAAAGCTCTGTTTCTTTCAGTAGACCCACTTCCAACACCAGCTGCAAATAGGAAACAAGGAATTGCACCAAAGGGAAAAGAAAGAAGATAAGCCTCACTAGCATTTCAGGTTGCCTGTATCATATTAGCACTTCCAAGTGAACTGGACGTTGTAGTCCAATTATTTTAGAGTGTTTGTTTTTTCTTTTGCCCAATTGGCAAACTAGTGCCTCAGCAAGCATGAATGACCACAACAACTTCCCAATCGGGTAAGATATATTGGTGTCTCTAATTTCACCTATGGAGTCACTTTCAGAGAAATCTCATTATGCTCATGGTTAAATCACTACCAGGGCATTTAGTTAAGCAAACTGACCCATTTTCCACTAATATTAGGAAAAACTCAAATGTCGACAGCTTTGATTTTGAGTCGGTTCAAGTGACAAATATTTTAATATATTTTATTTTCCCCAATTACATCATAAAACAGTATTTCAACATTTTTAAAAATTGTGAGTTCCAAATTCTATCCCTCCCTCCCTCCTCTCTGAGATGGTTAGCAATCAGCTATATGTTATATATGTGTAATAATGTAAAATATTTCCATATTTGTCATTTTGTAAAAGAATACTCAAATAAAAAAGAATGAAAGAAAGAAAGTTTAAAATAGCATGCTTCAGTCTGTATTCAAACAATATCAGTTCTTTCTCTGGAGGCAGATAGAATGCTTCATCATTAGTCTTTTGAAATTGTCTTGAACCATTGTATTGCTGAACATAGTTGTCATCCACAATTCTTTATTGTACATTGTTGCTGTTACTGTGTATAGCATTCACCTGGTTCTTTTCACTTCACTTTGCATCAGTTCATGTAAGTCTTACCAGTTTTTCTGAAATCATCCTGTTTATATACATGTATTTGTGTATACAATATTTGTCTGTATGGAAAGGGAATGATTTGTAAAAATAATTATTTTCTATTATACATGTACACATAGGTGTGAGTGTGGTATACATGCAATGTACATGTATGTAGCATACCATATTTGCAATGTGCGTTGTATATTGTATGTTTTGTGTGTGCATGCATGTGTTTGTATTTGCATATATAGTCTTTGACACATAGACCAATATTGGTATTGCTAGATCAAAACAAGTGATAAATATTGAATGAAATGACACTAGGACACCTCATATTCTGTCTCTAAAGCTCCTAGTTACCTTCCCAGGTTGAGTGTGGAGTATTTAAGCTATACAGTGGTGCACTTCATTGCTCCATTCCCCAGGTGGTGAAATGTTTGCTGCTCATAGACAATGAAAGATTCACGAATTCAATATTAAAGTAATTAAGATAAAAAAGAAAGGTGACATAGGGAAAATAATTCAGCAATAAATAAATCAGCATATCAAAGTCTAACCACCCCGTGATAACTCTCATGACAAGTGGTCAGTAGTCACAGTTCAGTTTCTCTAAGGATGTCTTTGAAGCTAAGGTCTATGTTCATTTCAAATCTAGGCTATCAATTCCCCCTATATGGAGGTGATCTCCTGAGTTCCCATTCTCCAGAGTTTCCAACAAGCAAATACACTAAATTTAGGTTGTCGTGTGTATATCTCTCCCTTAATCAAACACATGCCCAGACCGTTCTGGTTCACCCACAAAATCTGAGGAAAACCTAAGGTTTTGTTAGATACTGTGCCCAGTCATCTCTCCATGTGGCTACCTATGCAGTTACTTCCATCTCTACTTCTAGAAATTTGAACCTCCTGATGCAATTACTTGAATCCCAGTACACATTTCTCATACTTCTGGCAGTCTGGCTTAGTACAGTAAAAAGAATATTGACTCTGGAGTCTGAGGACATGGTTTCAAATCCTCACTCCAAAGGTTAACTGTGTAAACCAAACAAAGGCACTAAACCTCTCTGGGTCTTTAGCTCCTCAATGCTAAAATGAATGGGTTACACTATATCATCTTGTTGTAAATAATATATTAAATAGTATGCTTTCTGAGGTCTTATCTAGATCTAGATCTATGATCCTATGAATGTCAGCTTCTTTACCTCATTTTATTGACAATTAAAGTTGGGCTGAAATACTCCATTAAAGGCAATCTGATATGCCCCTACTAGGAAAAATTCAGTGTTGTCAAAGTTGTGGGAAAATAGACATGTTTATTCTACTGGCAAACCTGTGAATTCACCTATTTTCAAAAGAAATTTTGAATTGTACAAGAAAAAATACAAAGTTGTTCATAACATTTGACACAACAATATCACTAATCAGTTATATCTTAAGGAGATTTTTTAAAAGACTGGTTAAAAATACTCAAAGAGCGCTAATTGCAATAGTAAAATTTTTAAAATAAATAAATAAAAAGTAGGAACAAAATATGTGTCCAAATATTGGGTAATAGAAGAATAAATTATAGCATATGAATGTAACTAAATAATTTTATGACATAAGAAATGATAAATGTGAAGAATCCAAATACATACAGGGAAACAAAATATAAAGTGGTTAATAAAGAACCAATGTAGTTTAATACAACTACAAAAATAAAGAAAGCATAAAACAGCAAAAAACTCAAGTTTAAAAAATGACCAGTTTTTCTAATAACTTGATAAATATAAATCACATGACCTTCCTTTATCACACCAATTGAAAAATTACAGAAGTATACAGTTGCTGGTATAATCACTGAAAATCACCTTTTGTGAGGTGTTTTTTTATTTAAATGGTCATGGCAACTTGTTTTTGATGTTCGTTTTCTTTGTGCTTATCTGTTTTCTTAAAACAAAATTAATAATTTTACAAAGCAATAAAATCAACCTATTTTTCTTCATTTCTAACAATTGTATAGAAGCCAAATGAAGGGAAACAGAATAATCAGTTATCATCACCTCAATATTATAAACATTCTTCCTAATCCTTACTAATCTTCATCATTAATAATTATCCTGATTCCCTGATATTCTTGGCTTAAACACTGTGATAAATTAGGCCATGTGTGTGGTCCCTAAGGCAACAACTACATCCTCAGCTCTAGCCATCATCTCAACACATACTATTATTTTAAAATGATGTAATGTAAAAGAACATGTGTGGATCATGGTAAATCCCTCACAAATATTAACAAAATATTTTGAAGCACATGCTATAAAAATGGTGAGCTAGTCAAAAAGTTTTCCTTAAATGGACAACAGATTTACTAGCATCTCCTAGCATTCCATTACTTTTGGGGAACTTATTGGGGTTTTGTATAGATTTACTTACCATTTCAACTGGTCACTAACAAATGAGAAGATATATTTTGCAAGCCCTGGTAGCCCAAATTTGAAGACACCAGAATGTTGTGGATTTGAGTTTCTTATAAGTGGAG
The DNA here is from genome assembly GCF_019393635.1 of Dromiciops gliroides. NCBI lineage: Eukaryota > Metazoa > Chordata > Mammalia > Microbiotheria > Microbiotheriidae > Dromiciops > Dromiciops gliroides. Next base: position 390,131,560 of record NC_057861.1, on the reverse strand, counting down.
TTCAGTGTGCCCGCATTCCTCAGAATTATCTCCTCATTCTTCTCATTCTACCCAAAGCAATGGAAACAAAAGTTCCTAGCAAATTTTCTCCAGGATCCAAGTAAAAAGTCTACTCTAAATCAGATGATATACTAGACATAGAGTCCTTTAGAGAATTTCAGACTTTTTTTCCGTGTTGGTCATTCAAAAAATGAATGTTCTCCCTCCAAAAATAATAAATATTATGCTGAAAATAACTTTCTTTTAATAGGCGTGCCTTTTAACATATTGATAGAAAAATAATCCTCTCAAATCCATGGCTCTATTATGAATGGATGACAAAACCTCCTCCCCACCATAAAGAGCAGCACCAAAACAGTTCTGTTGTATTTTTCAAATACTGGACAAGAGGCATTGGGAATGGTGTTTAATTGTCCTGAGTTTCATATTTTCATTCTCCCATCCTTCAGCCAAGAACATTGATGGGTAGATCAAACAACAAGAGCAAAAGAGTTACCAGCATGGTTAGGGAAAAAGGGAAACTCTCAACAACTGAGCCAAAGCCATTTTCAAATACAATAGAGAAAATGCAGTCACACATTGAAACTTCTAAAATAAATATTAAAAGTCAACTGATATGGCTTAGATAGCTACTTCAGAACAGCAAACTCTGTACAACATTTGAATTTATTTCCAAATGTTATCCACTGGTATTACACAGCAGCTGCCTTTACAGGGGCCAAGGTGGGATGGTGGTTGGGGGGTGGGGGGCGGTGTGACATCTCCAATTGTAATAAAGCATGACTCAGCCTTGGTTCCTTTTGCTATTATTGATCCCTTGCTCCCTTGTGCAGGAAAATAAGCCACTAGCACTAAATTGCATATTCCCTGCACTTTCTGTCATGCCAGTCTCTCACAGGATACAAACTGCCTTCCTAGGGTAACAGCAGTCCCACAGGAGAGAAGCTGAGGTTTTGAAGATGGATTCAAGTTCTATTGGCCACAATAGTGTTCAAAATTCTTATCTTCTTTCAAAGCTACTTAAGTTCTTTTTTGTGTCCAAAGTGTGGTTGATCTGAACAGCACAGAATAAGCCTGACATAAAATATCATAGTGTTTTCTTGCCCCCTAAAATATCATAGGTTCCTAGTCTGGACCTAGGAGGGACTTCCCATCTGGTACAACTCCCCAATTTTATAATGTTTTCAACTGTAAAACAAGATGGTTGGCTTAGTTGGTCTTTGCAGTGCCTTCCAGTTTCTTGACATAAGAGCCTATGGATGCCAACTATATTGCTTCATGGGAAAGTGAAATAGACCCAGAATTTTCCAATAAGGGTAACATGATCAGAGTTCTTTTGAAATTAAAAAATTAAGAACTCTGATCAAAGCAATAATCAACCATTATTTCTGACGACCAATGATAAATAATGTTGACTACCTCCTGACAGAGAGGGGATAGAGTAAATATGCATATATTCCTGTACATGGTCATTTCAGTAATTTGTTTTGCTTAACCATATTTATTTGTTACATACACACACACACCCTCACTCCCTGCCTTATGTGTTTTTTAAGAGAGGAAAGTAGCAAAGGTAGAAAATTAATTGAAAAAATTGCAAAAGGGCAAACTGATGCGCTCCTATTATAGTGTTTTTAATTTGTATCTTTAGGGCAATGAGAAAAATATTCTTAAACATTACTCTTATAGCTGTGAATCAATATATTTTTAAAACATTATGTGGGCAGCTAGGTGGAACATGGATAAAGCACTGGCCCTGGATTCAGGAGGATCTGAGTTCAAATCTGACTTCAGACACTTGAAACTTACTAGCTGTGTGACCCTGGGCAAGTCACTTAACCCTCACTGCCCCATTTAAAAAAAATTTAAATAATATGAATATGAACTTCATGAAACAAGTTCAGAAAACTGAAGTTACTTGCTTTTCTCTATCTCCCCAAAGTTTCTCAGATTACTTTACATCTACTTTATACATATAAACATACATGCAAAATATATATAATTTTGCACTGTCCCTAGTTTTTGTCTTTCCTACCTAGGTTGCACAGTAGATAGAGCAGAGGTCCTGGAGTTAGGAAGACCTGAGTTCAAATCCAACTTCAAACCTCACTATCTGTATGTCCCTAGCAAGTCACTTACCCTCTGTTGGCCTCGGTTTCCTCAACCATAACATAGAAATAATAATAGCACCTAACTCCCAAGGTTGTTGTGAGTATTAAATATTTGTATTTTTGTCTTTTTTTTTTGCGATGCAATGAGGGTTAAGTGACTTGCCCAGAGTCACACAGCTAGTAAGGCAGGATTTGAACTCAGGTCCTCCTGAATCCAGGACTGCTGCTTTAGCCACTGCACCACCTAGGTGCCCCATGGACTAAATATTTATACAGTGCATTCACATTGTAGGTACTTAATAAATGTGTGTTTCTTTCCTTCCTATTAGAACATGAATTTTTGCCTTTCTTTCTACCACCAAAATTTAGCACAGTGCTTGATACATAGGAAGCTCTTGACAAATGCTTACTGACTGACTTACTGACAGATAGAGTGGCATACAATTTTCAAACTTTATCTAGGGTCCATGAATAAATTGCCTCAACTCATGCTCCACTGCTTGCAATGCCAACTACCAGAAGTGGAGCATGTCAGCAGCTACTGTCTAGGATTCACCAATATACTCTCCATGATCAAGATCTCCTCTGAATATAACTAGACCAAGAAGCCCTAGGGGTTTAAACTAAGGGTAAAATGGATCCTAGCTAAGTCATTACACATACTTTTCAGAGTCATAATACAAAGCCTCATAAGAAAGATATGACATGAGAATAAAAGGAGATGAATGGATACTAATTGCCTGAGCTTATATAGTATTATTCTTCTGAAGAGCTCAGAGCATCTCCCTCCTGTGAACTCACAGTATTCATTTCTATCACACTCTTTTAGCAATTAATTATACATCACCACACAATATAACTTGTATGGATTAGCTTGTATTGTTATTTTAATTGATTTTTTGTTATCTTTTTTATGATACTTACATGTCTTTCTATATACCTCCTCCCTCACTAGAGTGGCATCCATTACAATAAAAGAAAAATTAAGGAAATAGAAAGAGAGCTAAAAGAGAAAACAAATTTAGCTAAACTAATCAATGCATAAAAATATCGCATTATATATAATGCTCCACACTCATGAACCCCCACCTCTGCAAAGAAGTGGTGATGAAGTGTTTTCTTCTAAATCTTCTTGGGATCCTTGGTCTGGATAAGTTTGAAATACTAAGTTTCAAGTGTTTTTGTTTTGTTTTGTTTTGTTTTGTTTTTGTGGGGCAATGAGGGTTAAGTGACTTGCCCAGGGTCACACAGCTAGTAAGTGTAAAGTGTCTGAGGTCGGATTTGAACTCAGGTACTCCTGAATCCAGGGCCGGTGCTTTATCCACTGCGCCATCTAGCTGCCCCTCAAGTGTTTTTAATAGGTCTCTTCATTTCTGTTCTTTTGTCATTATGCATATTCTCTTCCTTGGTCTCTTTACTTTGTAAATACATCTGTTTGTATATCTTTCTATGATTCATTGTATTCATCATGCTCATCATTTACTATTGCACAGTAGCTATTCCTCAGTGAGCATCTACTTTGTTTCCAGTTTTGTTGTTGTTGTTGTTTTGCTTTTGCCCTGACAAAAATCAATCATATAAACACTTTGGCATATATGGACCCTTCATTGTTGTCAGTAGTCTCCTTAAGGTTTATGCCTACCAGTGGAATATCTGGACCAGAGTGTATAAATATTTTAATATTTTATTTGTATAATTCCAAATTGTTTTCTAGAATGGTTATACTAATTCATAACTCCACCAACAATGCGTTAGTGTGCCTGTTTTTTTTTTTCCCACAAACCTTCCAACATTGACTCATTTTTGCCCAATTGCTAGGCATAAAGCCAAAAATTGTAGCTTGTTTGATTTGCTTTCTTCTTATTATCCTCTTTGGAAATTAATTACCCTTCCAAATGCTACTATCCAACCAGAATGACATTCTTTTTTCCCCCATGGAAATGAGGGTTAAGTGACTTGCCCAAGGTCGCACAGCTAGTAAGTGTCCAGAATGATATTCTTTCTGTTCTTCACACAGGGCATTATCTCATTCCTACTTGCCTTTTAATTAACCTTCCCACATGGGTAGAATGCAGTTCCTTCCTAACCTCAACTTCATAGAGGCTTTATCTTCCTTTAACATGCAGCTCAAACATGATTTTCTACATTAAACCTAAGTAAATTCCTTCCCTACCTTGTATTTAACTACTTTATATATATATTCTATTTGTTAATGTTATATTATATATATATATATGTCTCTGTGTATATATGTATATAAATACAATATATATCCACTTCTTTATAAGATAAGCTTCTTCTGATAGAGATTATTACATTTTTGTACTTGTACACATACCCTCACCCAGTGCCTAGAATAGTACCTGGCCCATAATAGATTATTAATAATTAATTGCTGGTTGATTCTTAGGATTAATAATACTATGCAATTTTGGTCATCTCCTTTAACTGATTATCAAAAGGGGAATGGCTTTTTGTATACTATATATCTCTTCATTATATCAGAGATATTTGATACAAAGATAATTCCCAGCTAACTGCTACACTTTTTTATACTAGATGTATTCATTTTATTGTGCAAAAGCTTTTCAATTCATGTCATCAATTTTATCTTTTGTAATTGCTTCTTATCACTTATTTGGTTAAAAAAATCATCCCATACTCATCACTATGAAAGAGACATAATCTACTCATCTTCTAATTGCTTCATGGCATCATCTTTAATATTCAGATCACATATCCATTTAGAATACATTGTGGAATATGACATAGAAATTTGGTCTAAGTATAATTTATGCCAAAATGCTTTCCAGTTTTCCTACTGATTCTTATCAAATATGGATTACTTTCCTAATTAATCCATGTTTTCAGGTTTATCAAACATTGAGTTATTGAATTGAGTTATTTTTATTCTTCCTTATCTAGATTGCTCCATTAATCTACTTTTCTATTTTAAACCAGTATACTTTTTATGATTTGTAATTTACAATAGAGTTTGAAATATGAAAGTGCTATTTCCTTATGAATCCTACCCTTTTCATTGTTTATTGATATTCTATGCCTTTTGTCGTTCCAAATAAAATTTAAAATTGTTCTACCTCTGTAAAGCATTTGTTTGGTAGTTTGATTCTCATAGAATTAAATTTGTAAATTAACTTTGATACTTTTTTCACATTTTTTGACACAGTCCAGACATAAGCAATTAAATCTTCCTCCAGCTATTTAAATTGTTCTTTAGATAGTTAAGGAACATTTTGCAATTGATTGCATACAAGTAATAAGTGTTTTACATCCAAATATTTTATGGACTTTATAATTACTTTGAATGGGGCTCTGTTTCTTTTTTTGCCTCCTGGATTTCACCACCATTACCACTACCAACACCATCATCATCACCATCACCACCACCACTACCACTACCCCTACAGTACTACCACCACCAACACCACCACCACCACTACAGCACTACTACTACTACTACTACTACTACTACTACTACTACTACTACTACTACTGAAGAGCTCAGAGCATCTCGCTCCTCTGAACTCACAGTATTCATTTCTATCACATTCTTTTGGCAATTAGTGATACATCACCACATGATATAACTTGTATGGATTACCTTGTATTGCTATTTTAATAGATTTCTGTTGATATCTTTTTAATGATACATTTCTCTCTGTATACCTCCTAGTACTACTACTACTTAGTACTACAACTATGACTATAACTATGACTACTACTACTACAGTATAGTTAATATTTCTTATTATATATTATAGAAAAATGTCAATTTTGTGGGTTGATTTAATAGCCTATACATTTATCAAAGTTATTAATAGACTCAATGAAATTCTGGGCAAATCCCCTAGAATTTTTTGAGTGAGCTATAATATGACCCACAAATAGGAATGATTTAGTCTATGTTCCTTTATCTTCATGCCTTTAATATCTTTCACTTGTTTTACTGCTAGTAAAATTTAGCATTTCTAGAAGAGTGTCAGGTTTTTTTTTTCCTATGTTTCTGGAAAAGTTGCCAGTGCATCCCAATTACACATAATTATTGCTTTTGCTTGTAGATAGCTTTCCTTCTTATATTACAAAAGAATCCTCTATACCTATACTTTGTGGGTATTAGCATAAATGAGTGTTGTACTTTGTCAAGTGTTTCTAATGTATATATTAAGATCAACACATATTTTGGGGTGTTAGATATATAATGTTATTAATTATGCTGTTGTTTTCCTAATAGTGAACCATACATGCATCTCTAAAATAAATCCAACTTGTCATAATTTTGATGTTTAAAATCTAAATGTGTGGTTGTCTTAAATTAAAAGCTTTAGCACTAGTCTTTGGGCATTAAGCATTTATTGAAACATAGTAGGTATTAGCAAAAGGAGAACATGTGGAGTTCAAAAAGTTAAGAAAAGACCTATATATCCTAGAGTTCCAGCATGGTCTGGTTCTTCCTCAAGCCCTCCACCAGAGCCTGCTTCAACCACAAATTGTCCCACCCCCCAAACTGAGTGTAGAAGCTTTTTATAGCTCTGAGGCAGAGGCAGTCCTTTCACACTGCTTCAAGCTGATTGGTTAGTGTCATCCAAAACCATTGGTTCACTGGACTTGAAGGTGGTCTCTTGTTGAGTTCAAAGTCCTTAGCTTCTGAGAACAATAGCTTCATAAATGCCAGCCAGGTGTGGTTACAATCTAATTAACTTTAAGTAGGCTAATCAGCAAAGTCAATCATTCTCACTTAATTAAATCAGTTTAGATTAATCTCTAGGTGGGCCTTTGAGTATCTGCCAGATCCCATTATTTTCTCATATAATGAATGCTTTCTTGAATAAATGGCTTGTAGTCTATTTGGCAAGATTTTTTTTAATTAATCTTCATTGATAGTATTACATTATAATTCCTTTATTTTTTCCTTTAGTTTAGGTATTAGGACTATACTTGTCTCATAAAAGGAGTTTGGTAGAGAATTTCATTTTTTTTATTTTTGAGAATTGTTTTTCTTCAAAAGTTTAGTAGAATTTTCCTATAAATCAACTTGCACCTGAGGTTTCTCTCCCCATTGCATTTCTCCCAACTTTAGTACTTTTATTATAGTTAGTTAGATTAGATTTTTTAAGGTCACTATTTGGTATTCTGTTATTTTTAGTATTTTCTACTTTTGAAAGTAATCCTCAATTTCTTTTGCCTTCGCAGTTTTGTTAACACATAAATGAGCATAGTAGATTTTGATAACTAATTTGATTTCTTGTAGTTTCATCATGATTTCACCTCAACTTTTTTATTTTGTTGATTTGATAGTCTATATTCTTAAAAATTAGCATGGCTAAAATTTTTATCAGTTTTTTAGGCTTTTCAAAGAATTGGCTTTTAATTTTATCAGTTCTACAGACTTTGGGGTTTCTAATATATGTGTTTCTCCACTAATTTTCAAGACTTACCCTTTTGTGCTCATTCTGGGCTTGCATATTTGCTGTCCTAATTTTTGTTTCATTTCTAGTTCATTAATCCTCTATTTAAAATTTGTTCATGTATATTTTTTTGGTGGGACAATGAGGGTTAAGTGACTTGCCCAGGGTCACACAGCTAGTAAGAGTCAAGTGTCTGAGGCCAGATTTGAACTCAGGTCCTCCTGAATCCAGGGCCAGTGTTCTGTCCACTGTGCCACCTATCTTCCCCTGTTCATGTATATTTTAAGGGAATTTTTTCCCCTCTGAAAAAAAGCTTTAGATGTATCCTAGAAGTTTTTGTATTTTATATCATCATTACAATTATCTATCATATAATTGTAATTTTAATGATTTCTTCCTAGATTTATATGTTATTAATATTGTCTCTATTTAGTTCTGCATACTTTGTAATCAATTTTCTGAATTGATTAGTAATTTTAATAAGACATGGTCTATAAGAGATTTATTTAGTATCATGCCCTTTTACATTTATTTTAAATTTCTGAGTCCTAACACATGACATATTTTTGTAAAAATGACATGTAGTACTGAGAAATATGTATATATATATATATATGTGTGTGTGTGTATATATGTATATATATATATAATTCATATATACATATATATAAATTAATGAAGGAATGTATTTTTGTGTTCCTATTCAAAAGCTACTATAAACATTTTTGGTCTAAATTTTCCAACAATTTGTTCAATTCTTCACTTTTTTTTTGTTTACTTTTCTTTTAGGTTTCCCCAAAAAGGAATATTAAAGACTCCTAACCATATATTCTTGTAATCCATATCATTTTTCTTTATGAATTTGTATAATATGTATTTGGAGACTCTAAGTTAGTATTGATACTGGTTTATTGCTTATGCTTGAACTATTATTTAGTTCTTCATGTTTGTAGAGGTTCTACCACCAGCTAGACTTTAACTTCTTAAAGGTTAAGTATGGAATCTTATTACAAAGAAGGCAGGAAGGGAGGGAAGGAAGAAGGAAGGAAGCAATTATTAAGTGCCTACTAAGTGCTATACAAATATTATCTTTTTTGATCCTATATCAACGCTGAGAAATAAGTGTTACTATAATCTCCCATCTACAATAAGGAAGAGGAGGGAAACACACGTTACATGACTTGCCGAGCGTCACTTAGTGAAATAAGTATCTGAGACTGGATTTGAATTCATATCTTCTTGACTTCAGGCACAGAATTCTATCCACTGTGCCACCTAGATACTTCTAAAATATACTAATGTATCTTTCACGTGCAAAGCATCATACCAAACATTATAAGGCATATGATAAATATTTTATGTTAAATTTATCAAATCCATCCTCCTAAAATACTTGGGAAGAAAAAAGCATGGATATTAAAGCCTCTTATAGATGGCAAAGTGAGGAACATAGAATCTAATCAGTTTTCTTGAGACTACAACAGTGGCAGATACCTGTATCTTTAGCATCCAAAATATTTGACCAATGTTCATTGAATTTAACCATTAGCCAGAGGAGGATATTTTTCAAATTATTTGAATTAAAAAAGAAAATGTTGATCCTAATTTGCTCATCCAAAACATAAGCACATGGTAGAAATTTTCAAATGAGAGGAGGTAATTGATCATTTCCTAACAGCATAAATCAGTTATAGGAATTAGTTCATATGAGGCCTAATTCATTTTGTATACTCTTGACAATGAAGCAAATTAATTTACTGCACCTAATAAACCTTGTACAAATTTAGTTGAATACATCACCTATAATAAAATATCAACAATTGATAATGATCCACTTTATCTAAACACCCCAGTGTTCTAAGTTACTTGCCTACTTTGTAAAGAAAATCTGTTAAATACTTGGAGGTCTTCAGAAAAAAGAATCTATATAAGGCATCCTGTTCAATTCTCCAATCTATGGATGAGAAAACAAGTTACCACAAATTCACAGTCAAAACTCAGTCAAGACTGGATCTTTTGAATTTATATTTTTGTAGTCTTTCCATTCTAATGATTATCTCTTAAGACCCAGTCTATCTAGTACTTAAGAGGAGACAAACTAGACATGAGGCAGCCAACTGTTTCCTTTCATGTATATGTCTGTATCTCTGAGAGGTGTGAAAAATTTTAGACTTCATGGTTTTATTGATGATGTATATGAGTGGTACACTGGCTAGCCAAAGTATTTATTAAGGGCCTGCTATGTACCAGGATCTCCACTGGGCCCTTTAGACACAAAGATTAAAAAAATGAAACAATCCCTGCCCTCAAGAAGCTTATATTCTATTGGGGGGAAAGATGTGTACATGCATGTGTATTACATATATACATGCATGAATATATGTATTAATGTACACAGTAAGTAAATATATGGTATTTTTGGCAAAAGGCATGAGCACCTAGGAGTATTAGGAATGGCTCCATCTAGGAGATGGAGTATGAGCTATGTTTTGAAGGAAGCTTGAGATTTTCAGAGGTGGAGGGAAGGAGAGAATATGTTCCAGTCCCAGGAGAGCATCTGTTCAAGAGATGAGAGATAGAATATTATTTGTGAGATATGTTGAGTCAACCAGTTTAGTTGTATTAAAGTGTCTGAAGAGGAGTAACGTGCCATAAGTCTGGAAAGATTGTAAATGATTGTAAAGTTTGTATTTGACTCTAGAGGCAATGGGGAGTCATTGGAGCTTACTGTGAAGGTGATTGATGTGCTCGGATCTGTACTTTAGGAATATCATTTTGGCAGTTACATGAAGTAAGGCTTGAGAAAGGGGTAGAATGAAGACAAGGGGGCAAATGGGGAGCCTTTTGCAATGATCCACCATGAGAATGATAAAGGCAAGAAGTAAAGTGAGAAACATGTGAATAGAAAAAAGGGGTTGGATGTTCAACAAGCTGTCAATGCAAAATCACTGAAATTTGAAAATTGACTGGATTTATTAGAGTAAGAAGTTGATTTTTACTCCATTTCTAAAACTGGCAGAATAGAAAGATGGTATTATCCTCAAGGTAAATAGGAAAATTAGGAAGATTAATGGATTTGGAGGAAAAGATGGTGAGTTCTCTTTTGGACATTCTGAATTTTAGATGAAAACCAAACATTCAGCTTTCAGTGTCCGGTAGGCAGTGGTGATATGAGAACTCAGAAAAAAAGACTAGGGCTAGATCTTACATTTCTTTGCACTTCTCATGTTTAGCATACTGCTTGACACATAATAGAATAGTAACTTAAATGATTTATCTTTCATCTAAATCCTTTTGGACTAGAGAAAAAAATTGAACCAATAATAAATTAAGATGGGGCAGGTAGGTGGCGCAGTGGGTAGAGCACCAGCCCTGGATTCAGGAGGACTTGAGTTCAAATCCGGCCTCAGACCCTTAACAATTACTAGCTGTGTGACCCTAGGCAAGTCACTTAACCCCAATTGCATCACCCCAAAAAATAATAATAATAATAATAAATGAAGAGGGAGAGCATGTAAAGAGAGAAAAGAAGAGGCCTGAGGATAGAGATTTTAAGGTACATCAACATTTAGACAATGGAACATGTCTGATAATCAAACAAAAGATAGTAAGGGGTGACCAGACATGTTGGGAGAGAACCAAGAGAGGACTAAAAAAGATGATATCTTGGAGGAGAGGGCAGTGAACTATATCAAATGCTACAGAGGGGACATGAGGGATGAGAACTGAATAAAAAAAAAAAAACTTCAGGTATGGCAACCAAAAGATAGCTTGATAGCTTTGGAGAAAAATTTCAGTTGAGTAACAAGGTAAAAGTCGTATTGCAAAGATCTGAAAAGTGATCACAAGGGGAAAAAGTGCAGTTGAGAAGTGTAGACAGCTTTTATTTAGTATTTGATTATGAAAGGAAGGAGATAGATACAGGCTTATAACATAAGGTGATGGTAACATCAAGTGTGAATTTCTAATGTGGGGAGACCTGAATTTATTTGGACACAGTAAAGGATATATTGAACAGGGAAATATTAAAGATTAGAAAGAGGGATGTTATTTTGTATTTACTTTGGACTTATCCATGTACATACTGCCATTTCTATCATAGATTATAGGCCTTTTATGGTAGGAATAATTTCATTTTGATTTTTCTATCCCCAAATCCTTACAAAGTATTTTGCACATAGTAAGCACTTGAATGTTTGTTGAATTGGATGAGATTTTTTTAAATTTATTTTTAGACCTAAGAAAATAATAGGAGATATATATATATTATATATATATATATATATATATATATAATTTAGATTAAACTTTAAAAAGTGTCATCAGTACAATTTTTCCCTGGAGTATCAGTTGTTAAACATTTATCAGGGGAGGCTAGGTGGCACAGTGGATAAAGCACCAGCCCTGGATTCAGGAGTACCTGAGTTCAAATCCGGCCTCAGATGCTTGACACGTACTAGCTGTGTGACCCTGGGCAAGTCACTTAACCCCCATTTCCCCACAAAAAAAAACAAAAAAAAACATTTATCAGAAGACCAGTGACTGAATTGCTCTAGTCCTGACCAAGTACATACACTAACCTTTGTGTACATGTTTAATAAAGGAAAAGTGAAGAAAGGAGAAATATGATTCTGGGTTTATAAGCAATTTGAGCCACACTGATAAAATCACAAATTCTCTAAGTATGGAAATGAACAAAAGCCAAATGTCTTCAGAGTAAGGCATAGAATGTTTCCAGTCTACGTACATGTGAAGGGGGATGACCCACCTGACAAAATCACAGATCCTTGAGGCACTAGAGGATTATACAAAAACATTCCCCATAGTTAGTACTTAACTAGAAATCATAAGGGGACTGTACTCCTTGCTGCATTACTGCTGCTACCCAAAGAACCCCAAATACAAGGTCAATTGTGTCTCTGGAGGCTGCTTTAGCACCAGTGCCATTGAGGATAGTCATTTTCTGTGTGTTTGAGTCATATTCCCACAGACACCCAAGTCCCTGAGGGTAAACCTGAAACTGATGAAGGTCATGGCCACAGTTCAAATGGATAAAAGATAGTCATTTTTAAAATGGGGAAGCGGACATTGTTTACCATTTCTTAGAAGTATGATACCAAGAGGTGAGGCATGATGAAATCTGTTTAAGCCCTAAGCAAGTCAAAGTCTTTGTTCTGTTTAATTATGTCACTAGCTCTATCTCATAGTCTGTGGCACTGTGGGCCAGACAAGTTCTTCTTGCTTCCATTGTTTTAATTACCTATGTAATTAAAACACCTACCCAGCAGACCTCTATCAGGTTCACATAGTATGATCATTGTCTTTAATAGCTTGAAAGTGTTTCACAGGGGAAGCTAGGTGGTGAGTGGATAGAGCACTGATCCTGGATTCAGGAGGATCTGAGTTCAAATCCAACCCCAGACACTTGATACTTACTAGCTGTGTGACCCTGGGCAAGTCACTTAACCCTCATTGCCCCACCAAAAAAAAAAAGAAGAAAGAAAAAAAAACAAAGTGTTTCACAGCCCTAAGCAGAGATTTTTTTAAGATGGGAAAGCTAAATAACTAGGGCCATCATTCTTCAAATTCAAATTTCATTTCCCTTCTTATTCTTGCAGCTAAGCTTTCCCATATCCATGTGAAATGTGGAAAAGCAATAATTATTTTAGTGATGCTTTATCAAACTCAGGTAATTGAACTCCACTTTCATACTATGGAAACAGTGTTGCTCCTTAGCTATGTGTGTCTGTGAGAAGGTTGTGCTAGAATTAAAAGTGTGCAAACTCTAGCAATCACATAACATTAACATAAGGAAGCAAATAAGTAAAATTTCACAATTCATTGAATCATCCAAAACTTTTTTTTTTAACTTTACATTGGCCCATATGTCAACTTCCTCTTTATCTGGACATTTCAGCCATAAATTCAGCAGTTCCATACTATTTACCAACTCATTATATATTGTTTCTTTCTTTTTATTTTAATTGACTCACATATTTAAATTTTATTCTATCTCCTTCAACAACTGAGTTATACTACAAGAATATTTTTTAAATACAGGCAACATCATACTCGAGGGAGTAAACCTGGCCTTAGGGCTCCAATATACGGATTCCAGTTGCAGCTATCCCATGAAGAAAATAATACAGAATTATATTGAATTTTAAGGTTTGCAGAGCAGTTTCATCACAACAACTGTAGCAGGAAGTTATTTCAAATACTATTATTTCCATTTTACAAATGAGACATCTGACTCTCAAACAGGTTGATTGACTTGCCCAGGGTCACACAATGGATGAGTTAGAGCTGGAATTCAAACTCTAGTCTCATCACTATAACCTGCTTTCTCCCTACCCAAGCTGGATATCAACTAAACATCAATTTCCTCATTTATAAAATGAGGGAAACACATTAAAATGGACCCCATAGGACTTTAAAATTAAGATCAAATGTAAATATGTTTGTAAAGTGCTTGGTAATTGCTATAGTTTCAAGCTATTTTCATAAAAAAAAATCTAAAAGTTCCCAATCTCTTCTTCATTTGGGGAGTTCTAATTATGGTAGCTCCATGTTTCTCTATTAGAATTAATAGGCTAGTTTTGTGTTAGATATTTAAACTTTAAATATGTACTTTTCTCTCAAGCTGATTTTTATTATTAAATTGACTCATATTTTAATGACTGTGGACCCATATGAATTATTCATAAAGAAGGAGGAGGAAGAGGAGGAGGAGAAGGAGAAGAAGTGATGGACCACTGAAAAAGAGAAAGAAAATGCACCTGCCTTCCTTCATTGCAGAGATGGGGGACTATAGGGAAAAGACTATTGTATATACTGTAAGATACAATCTATATGTTGGTTAGTTTTGCTGAACTGCATTTTTTCTCTTTCCTCTTTAAATAAAAGCTGGCTTAATGGGAAGAGGGAAGGGAAAATATAGTCAGAAATTTAATATATTGTGAAAACAAAAAAAATCCAAAAAATGAAATCAAATTTAAGAAGTTAGTGAGCCACAAAAGTTCTCTCCAACCCCTATTTGAAGTGGTCATGACCACATTTTACAATTATCAAACATTTACAAAATGCTTACTAGCAGGAAGGTTTCTTTATACCCCAAAGTATTTACATACCATCACTCTGCTTTAGTGGAAGGAACCTGTTCACCAAGGCCACCTTGCTCTCTCTCCTCTTTGTGTCATTCGTTGTATCATCCATCACAGGCCTCCTTAGACTACACAAACACCTGTTCACTGCAAAGAGCCACAACCCAGCCACTGATTCTAATCCCATAAACAAGTTGGGGCTTAATTCTGGCTTTTCAAAGAGTAAAGGGAATGCAGCCAAACAACTGTTGTCATTTTACTATCTACCTGGCAGAAAATAACCAGTCTTGATGCATTTTCTCTCCAGCCAATTTGCCTTAGTGATATAGAGATGTCATCAAGGCTGTGTGCCCACAGAAACAGATTCTCACATACACCCAATTAGGGAATTAGAGGAACATTAGTGGAGTTCAAATTTCATTGGGGCCTTAACCTGGTTTTCACTCACCTCTCTTTTGCATGCACATATACCCTGAAGACAAGGACATGTTGTCCTAGGACTTACAGAACCAAAGGATCCTGGCTTATTTAGCTGGCTGAGTCAGCAGGAATTCAACAGAATCACCCTGGATTCTTAGATTCCCTCCACTTTCTGCTCTTGTTCATACAAAGTGTAACAGTCAGACTAACTTAAATATTAGTGGAGCTCCTTATCTGTTTCCCTAAACCTGCCCCTCTTCCTAAATTTTTTGTTTTTACTGAGGTCACTGGCATTGCTCAGGACCTTGGAATCATCTTCAATATCTCATGCTTCTTCATCCTATATAGCCAATTGGTTTCCAATGCTTATTGATTCTATCTCCACAATACCTTCTGTATTGGTCGCCTCACCACTAGCACTTAATTCAAGCCTTCATCATCCCTCTCCTAGACTATTTCATGAGTCTCCTTATTGGTTTCCATGCCTCCCATTTCTCCTACATCCCTAATCAAAAGGTTCTCTCTGTATGGTCTGCAGAATTCTGGAGGACTTAGAGACCCCTTTGGGGAGAAGGCATTTAGGTTAAAATTATTTTTAATATTTTCACAACATAATAATGCTAAACCTTTGTTATTTACCTATTAAAATACTCCTCTCTTTTTCAAACACATATCTATATAAGGGCAGATTTTCTTCATATATCTGAACCAAAGCAATTTATTGAAAGCAGAAATATTTATGAGAATCCAGCTATCTTCTAGGAAATGAAATATTAAAAAGATTTTCAAAAATATGGAAGCAATCTCCTTTGCACTATTTTTCTTGGAGAAAATACAATTATTTTTCATGAAAATGTTATTTATGTTAACAAGTAGTGGGCTTATTATTATTTTAATTAATAAATAAACATTTAAAAATTGTATTGGTTTTAATTTCAAATATGGTGAATATCAATAGATATAGCCTACATAGACAAAAGCTCTTTGGAATCCTTAATTTGAAGAGTGTGAAGTAGTTCTGAGAACAAAAATTTGAATCTATTGTCTATGAATACAAGCACTAAAGTCATCTTCTACATAGTTGCAAAAATGATATTCCTAAAGCACACGATCAACAATATGAGTTCCCTCCTCAAAAAGCTCTACTTGCCCCTGCTGCTTCTAGAGAAAATAGAATCTGTTTAATTTTAAAGGCCTTCTACAACCTACCTTTCCACTTTTATTAAACGTTAGCCCCCTCCACATGCACTAGGGTCCAGCCAAACTGGGTTTCTTACTATTGCTCACACAGAATTCTTCATCTTCTGCCTCTGGAACTTTGTACTGCCTGCCCCTATACCTGGAATATACTTTTTCCTGACCTCCATCTTTCAGAATTCCTAATTTTCTTCAAGACCCAGCTTTTGTCACCTTCTTCATGAAGTGTTCCCTTATCTTTACTACTGCTATTCCCTCTCCCCAAAATAACTTTGTATTATATATATATATATATACATATATATATATATATATAATATCCATGCACAATATAGTTACATATACCCATGTATTATAGGTGCTCAAATAATACATGTTATCTACACACATATGTGTCCATGTGTGTATATGTGTGTACTGATCTGATTGGGGGTGAGAGTGGAATGCAGTGGAGGAAAGGAAACCTTAATCCCATCCTAATTTCAATTTATATTGAAGGTTGATAGGTTGCTATGTGTTATTTTGATGCTTCTTTATATTCCCTTGCTATTCGGAATTATTTTTTAAGATATGACTATATATAATTACTTCAGTCAAAGATAATAAATGCACTACTCAAGGTCAAGAGAAGAGAAATTAATGTAAAAGGGAGAGATTTTCTTCAGCCCAGGATGAAATAAAGGCAAGCCAATTAGAGAGAGAATATCTAGAATTTTAGTAATCTCTGAACCTATTCATGCTTCCACACTAATATTTGAACTCAGAGAGAGACTGTGAGGAAATAAGCCAGAAGCAGTGAGACTGGAAATTTACACACATTATACAATCAGTTCCCCCTGGGTCTACATATATTTGTGTGTTGTTACAACTATCAGATATGCTTTATGGAAATAAATAAAAATGAGTAATTGGAGAAATATTCAGTGCTCATGGTCAAGTAATGTTAATATAATTTTAAGGAACCAAAATTTATTTATAATAACCCAAATAGATTTATGGTTTAGTGGCATACCAAATCACTGAGGGAGTACTTTAAAGAGCTAAATCTATAATAATAAAATTCATTTAAAGGAACAAAAAAAGTCTATACTCTCAAGAGAAAATTTGAAAAAAAATTAGGAATGAAGTATAGACAGAAACAGCAGGTTTCAAACTATATGGTAAAGCAGCTAGCCTTCAAAATTTTATTATATTGGTTAACAAATAGTAAAGTCAAAGAAACAGACTAAATGAATAAGAACTGGAAACATTTGAAAACAACCTGATCTTGATGACACATGCCTATAATTCCTGACATTGGGGGAAACAGAAGCTGGTGTATCATTTGAGCTCAGGAGTTCTGAGCTACAATATGGTAAGCCAATTGGTTTCTACAGTTAGTCTGATATCAATATAGTGAGCCCTAGATAGAGTCAGGGGAGCACCAAGCTCTCTAAGAAAAGGCAAACTCGCCCAGGTCAGAAATGGAATAGATCAAAATTTCTGTGTCAATAAGCACTGGTTCAGTCCAGTAAGTGACCACTGCACTTCCAGACTGAATGAGATCGAGAAATCCAGTCAAACAAAGGCAAAAACAAAACAAAAAAACACTAGCCCAATATTTAATAACCCCAAGAACATAACTGGTATTACTCTATTTGACAAGAATATCTGGGAAAACTGGAAGGCAGTTTGGCAAAAATTAGCATCAGAGCAATATCATGGAAATCAATAATCAATCAACAGTAATTTATTGAGAAGCCCTATGAGAAACAGTGAATTGTAATGGACATAGACAGTGAAGCCAGGTAGCACAGTGGATAGATTATCAGCCAAGGAGTTAAAAGGATCTGAGTTCAAATATGACCTCACACACTTGATACTATGAGACCTGTTACTTTACCCTGTTTTCCTCAATTTCCTCATCTGAAAAAACATATCTTTGCCTAGAAAACTCCATATAGGGTCACAGAGAGTTGGACATGACTGAAACAACTCAACAACAATAGTAGATATAGATAAAGTCTTTGAATCAAGAAGATTTGAATTCAAGCCTTGAATCCAACAGATATAGGCTATGTAGCCCTGGGCATGTTCCTTATCCTCTCAGTGCTACTTGGCAACTACCTAAGACAATAATTTGCAGGGAAGGTGCCACTCTGCAGTGATAGAAAAAAATTTTTCACTGGAAATTTCCCACACCAATGAAATCACAAGTCTTGTAAAAAATGTGCCAAACATAATAAACTTGACAAAGATATGTGACCTGAATATAAAAGGTCACATCATTTAGAAACTATGAGACAAAATAAAGAATTTTCCAAAACTGACTAGAGGAATGTGGAAAAATATGGGCCCCCCTCAAAAGCTGACTGAAGTTGCCTGGGGAACAATTAATGTCTGGGAGGTGAATTTCAGCTGGGAGAAGGGTGTTTACTAATGGCTCCTTTTCTTCCCCTTCCCTCCAGCAATCAGGATCACATGATGAGAGAGACCCAAGGCTGGTCACATGGGGGAAGAGTTTCAAGGATTTTCCTTCCTTGCTTCTGAGGAACAAGGGAGGAGTTTAGAGGGCTGCCCCCCTTTGACTATACTGCATTCCTGATTGGCTAGCATTTGGCGCCAGTGTCTTGGTGTACAAATTGTAACTGAGGAAGAAGAGAGGGGTCAGGTGGCTTGAGATAAAGGGGCTCCCAAGTCCAACACTCGCCACCATTTCCATTAGGGAGCTGGCCCATTCTTAAGAATGTATAAATAAAGACCTTTGTTACTTCTCCAACACTAAGTCCCAGAAATGTTTAAATGGGGTTTCTCACAAGTAAAAATGAAATTTTTGCCAGACTAGGCATAGAGGTGATCATAAAAAACAAAATAGATAATTTCAATTACATAAAATATATTTTCCAAATGCAAAACCAAGACAAATCAAATAATAAAATAAACTATTAAATGAAAAGATTTTTGTATAAATAGTATTAATAAATATATACCTGAAATATGTAAGAAATTGATACAAATATAACAAATCAAGAGCTATATTCTCCAATAGATAAAGCAGGCAATCAACTAACATTTAAGTGCCTACTATGTGCAAAACACTGTGTTAAAAGTAAAGATATAAAAAAGCAAACAAAAAATTTCCTACCTTCAAGGAGCTCACAGTTCAACGGCTCTGAGCATTTTTTCAAAAGTCAAATGGGAACCTATTAGAGAACATATAAAACATGCTGCAAAACATTAATACAAGAGAAATATGAATTGATGCAGTTGAGAGATTTTATTCCTCAGCCTTCAAATTGGCAAATGGGAAAAAAGACTAAAATACTTTATGTTATAGAAGCTAAAGGAAGACATGTACAGTAATGTGCTTGGGGCATAACTTCATCCAATCATTAAAAAAAAAGAATTTTGAATTTTGCAAAATAATTGAATAAACTATTTATACTCTTGATGCAATAAATGTGCTCACTACTGAGCATATACTTCTAAGGAGATCAGAGAAAGAAATAAAGTTCCAATTAGTAAACTGCAAAATATTCAAAGTATCATTTTGCAAAGAAGTAGAAACAAGAGTATTCATTGATTTAGGAATATCTGAACAAGTTCTTTATAAATATAACAGAATTTTATTTTGCAATGAGAAATTATAATATGAGTGAGCCTGAGAAACATGTGAAGATTTATATGAACTTATGAAGAATGAAATAAGAATCAAAAGGCCATATGCAAAATGCCTTCATTATAAAAGAAAGGAACACTAAAAGAAAGCCAAATTCTGAGTAATTAAAACCACTAATGGGATCTCTTTCAGGAGGTGATTGGTGAATTCTTTCAATTTCTATTTTAGCTTCTGCTTCTAGAATATCAGAGCAATTTTCCCTCACAATCTCTTGGAGAATGGTGTCTAAGGTTTTGTTTTGGTAATGGTTTTCAGGTAGTCCAATGATTTTCAAATTTTCTCTCCTAGATTTATTTTCCAGGTCAGCTGTTTTCCCAAGGAGATATTTCACATTGCCTCTATTTTTTCATTCAATTGGATTTGCTTTACTGTGTCTTGGTTTCTCATAAGGTCACTAGCTTATATTTGTTCAATCCTAATTCTTAGGCAGTTATTTCTATCAGATAGTCCCAAAAGGAAAACCTCCAGGAATATTATAGCCAAATTCCCAGGTCAAGGAGAAAATATTGCAAGCAGCTAGAAAAAAGGAATTCAAATACTGTGGAGCTCCAATAAGGGTAAAGCAAGATCTAGCAGCTTCTACATTAAAGGACCAAAGGGCATGGAATATGATGTTCCAGAGTGTAAAGGAAATGGAACTACAGTCAAAAATCATGTACCCAGCAAAACCGAGTATAATCTTTCAGAGGAAAAAATGGGACTTCAATGACAAAGAGGTCTTTCAGGCATTTGTGATGAAAAGACCTGAAACTGAATTTTACTTTCTAATACAAGACCCTGGAGAAGCATAAAAAGGTAAACAGGAAAAAGACTTCATGAGGGATATTAAAAGATCAAACTGTTTACATTCCTACATGGGAAGATAATACTTTGAACTCATAAGAACTATCTCAGTAAGAAATTCACAGAAAACACAGGTCTGAACTGAATATGAAGGGATGATATCTGTAAAGCATTTATGTTTTGTTCTTTGTGGGGCAGACAGGGTGGGGTGTCTTATGTCTGGGGCCAGATTTGGGCTTGGGGCATCCTGGGTCCAGGGCTGGTGCTTTGTCCACTGTGCCACCTAACTAACCCATGAAGACATCATCAAAATAGTGTTGAGGTGTAGGAGGAATAGACTGGGGGAGGGAAAAGGGGAGAGATGGTCTGAGGAGAGGTAGTTCACATGAAGGAAACACAAAAAAGCTTATGGAAGGGAGGAGAAGAGGGAGAAAGAGTGAGTGAACCCTAATATCATCAGAATTGGCTCAAAGATGGACTAACATACATACTCAAGTAGGTATAGTAATATATTTTTGCCCTGAGGGAGGGGAGGAAGATAAGGAGAGGGGGGAAGAAGGGAAGGAAGGAAAGGCAGATTGGGAGAGAGAGCAGTAAAAAGCAAAACACTTTCAAGGAAGATGAGGATGTTCTTCATTACTGCACAAGTATGACATATTGAATTGCTTGATCTCATAGGGAGGGTTGAGAAGGGAGCGAGGAAGAAAAATTTAGAACACAGAATTAGCTCAGGGACCTTGATCTCATCAGAGTGGGCTCATGGAGGGAAAAGCATCTATAACCAGTTGGGAGGAGTAATCTATTTAACCCTGCAGGAAAGTAGGAGGGGAAGAAGATAAGGAAGGAAGGGGGAAAAAAGGGAGTGCAGAGTGAGGGAGAGGATAGTCAGAAGTAAAACACTTCTGAGGAGGAATAGGTAAAAAGAAGAGAGAGTAAATGTCATGGGAAGGGAGTGAGATGGAGAGAAATATTTATGATGATTGATTATAATGGCAAAACATACAGTACCTACTTTGCTAGGCTTTTATGAAGAAAATTCTCTGTCAAGCTTAAGGTACTATATACAGGTTATGATGAACAGGATACTATCAGAAAAACCTCAAAAGACCTACATGAACTGAAGCAGAGTGAAATGTAGTGTATATAAAATAACAGCAATAGTTTAAGATGATCTGCTGGGAAGCATGTGGTTATTTTCAGCAAGGCAATGATCCAATATAACCCTGAAGGACTTATGAAGATTGCAGCCCATCTGCAGAGAAAGAACTGATAGTATTTGAAAACAGATGCAAACATGTTTTGTAATTTTTTTCTTTTCCTTTTTGACAATCCCTTAATCTGAAGTTTGGGGTTTTATTTTATTACTGTTTTCTCTCACAACTAGCTAATATAGGACTTTTTCCATGACTACTCATGTATAACTTATTTTGAATTGCTTGAGTTCTTGTGGGTGGGGGGTGCAAATGGAGGGAGGAAGAGAAGTTGGAAAACAAAGGTTTTAAAAATTGATGTTAAAATTCATTTTTACATATATTTTGGAAAATAAAATTCTATTCAAAGAAAAAAATTAAAATCATTAATGGACTAGGAGAAGAGATAATGAAACATATCCATTGGCTAAAAGATGCGAGTGGGTGCTATGAGAACAATTTTGAGCAAGGCACTAAATCTCCCTAGGCCTCAGTTGGACTATATGGATTATATGTCCTCTAAAGTCCCTTGAGGCCTTTGATTCATTTTCCTGTAACTCAGGTTTTACAGAGGCCTATTTATGCCCAGTCAACCACATAGGAGTTTGGGGTCTGGCTTCCAATCAAGTAAAACAAAGGGTTAAAGAGCTCAAAATTTGAGAAAATGACTGAGCTGAAGCACTCATGACTCAGACGATGATTGAAAGGGATTGTCCACCCATTCACCTCTTGCTTCTGTTCTGAACATTGTCTTCTCAAACTTTCCAGGTAGCATAGCGTGATTCTAGTAAGAAGTGTGGAAGGTCAGATTCTTCTTCATACTGTTCATGGTAACCCTACTACTGTCATTCCCTTTGTGGGAGTATGGTCTCAACTAAATGAACAAGTGCTGTGTCCTCTAACAACTTTGTCTTTTTTTGGTTTCCTTTCCTGAGCAAGTGGATATATTCAGTCTTAAAAACCATTTTATGAGTTCAAAGAATGCAGAAGTTTGAGTTTGGTGTCAGCAGTGTCTACTGAAGTGGTTGGTTGTAGCAGCACAAGATATAAAAGAAATTGACTATGGAAGAGGCTGAGCATTAAGTTCAGAGAAAGTCTGGATTGGACTGCAGTAGTAGTACAGTTCCAAAGTGAAATGTAAAATTCCTAATCTGAAAAGAAAACCATTTTATATTCTGATGAAGTTCAAATATTAACCTCTCAAAAGATTGTAACAGAGTAGTTGGGGTAGGGATTTAACAAGCTAATGAGTAACAAAGGGGAACCTCCCCTCCCCAGAGGCCAAGTCACCAAACTATCCAAATTGTTTGGCTAGGTAGAGGACAGGGAGGGGCATGTTCTCCAACCCCTGTGGGTTAAGACAAATAGGCATCTCACGTCTAAAATACAAGGATGTTATGGATAAATACATTGTCAGACACTGTCACTGACTGTTTTTTTTAATTTAAATATTTTTCTCTGTTTAGGGTTGGGGGAAATAAGAGGAAGCTACCAGATAAGAGAAATTGGATGGAGGGATGGACTTGAAATAAGGGAGAAATTATTTCAAACTCTACACATGATACTTCATATCTGTGTGATCCTAGGAATGTCATTTAAATTATTTGAGCTTCAGTATCACCAACAGTAAAAGAGGAATGGTAAATAATACATACCTCACAGGGTTGTTGAAAAGCTCAAGTAAGGTCATGTATGTACAATATTTTAAGCTCAAGAAAGCACCTCTGAAAATGAGTGATTGTTGCTTTTGTATCCACAAATGATATAGAAACAAAATGTAAACATGAATAAAATGCACTTTGAAAATACTTAGAATATAAAGGATGCCACAGTAATCTCCCCAAAACTGATGTTCATGTTTCTGGAAAGGCATGGCATGCCTGTTTACCAATATTATCACCAACATCCGAAATACTAATCAGTCTCATACTTCACAGAGTAATAGGGTCAGATAGCAAAAGCATAGGCAGTTCAAAAGTAATTCGAGCCTCATTTTAGTTTCTCAGCACTTGCTCCACCTACTCATTCTGTGAGTGCAGACTCAAGTCTTTCTCTCATAGACAACTCATAAAGAAGCCCCTGGAATTTTGTGCTACTTGAAAGTCATATCAAAATTTCCCAAATTTTAGGTTCAATATCAATTTAATTCAAAAGACAAAATGAATTCTATTCAATTAATGGAAGCCTCTTGTGAGCAGGGGCTGTCTTTTTTTTTTGTCTCCATATCCACAAGTTTAGTGCAATGCCTAACACCTAAGACATGTTTTGTTATTTAATTCAACAAACATTTGGTAAGCATTCAGTGAATTAAAACCTGTAGTGCTGAGGATACAAGAAAAAACCAAAACAGTCTCTACCCTCAAGGAGTTTGCATTCTACTAAAAGGACATGTCTCAAAGTTTTAAAAATCATTGCCGAAAACTGGGAAAAAGTAGATCATTTTCGGTATCAACATAAGTCTGCTTATTCCAGAACATTGTAGAAGGAGGGAACTGGTGCAAGTGTAGGACTGGACTACAAAACCAGTAAGATTTTTCACAGTGATAAGACTACATTATTGTATTTTATCCCTCATTTGTGTCAGTGCAACTTAGCAAAGAGTGAGGGACAATGTTGCTGACTCTAGTAAGAGGACCTGATACAAACCTTACCTCTGATTCCTACTGCCTGTGTGTCCTTGGGTAAGTCAATTAAAATTTCCATGCACTGCCTTCATGCTGCTCTGCTACTCAGTACAAAACATGAGAATTACACCCTCCCAAGGCCAATAAGTTATACCAGTACAAACTAAGGTAGAGAGGGGGGAGCACATGATTTAAGGATGCCACAAGTTTTTGTGTCCAACAAGTATTTTGGACTTCTTCAACAAGGATATACTTTTTTTGGGTTTGTTTTGGGTTTGTTTTGGGTTTTTTTGGTGAGGCAATTGGGGTTAAGTGACTTCCCAGAGTCACACAGCTAGTAAGTGAGGCCAGATTTGAACTCAGGTCCTCCTGAATCCAGAGCCGGTGCTCTATCCACTGTGCCACCTAGCTGCCCCTAGGATATACTTTTTAAAGAAGTAATTTAGGCTTAGGTTAAAAAGCAGGACTAACATAATAGCTGACCTATAAGATTTTTACTTACAGTGTAAATCTCAGATTTTTTCCTAGAACAACCTGTACCAAACATTATTAGTGAAATCACTCCCTACAGAAAGTATGCAGACAGAGCCTAATGTGCAATTTGTCAAATTTGCTCAGTTACAAAGGACAAAGAAAACAAAGTCAACAAGGCAATTTGAAGCTATCAAAGTCTCAGGATTTGAAGCTATTAAAGTCTCAGGAGCTGGGTATTCCCAGATTGAACCTATCTGGAGAGCTAGAGTGAGATTTCTTCTTCTTTGCAACAGGACTAAATTGAAAACAGTCTCATGGATCTTGTTGGGAGTGAAGGGATGCACTTCAAGTGATGCCCCACTGTTTCCTTAGTACATTGAGGTTACCATTAATAGTTCAGGGGCTTAAATTTTTAAAATCCCTGGTCTCTGTTTCCATACTTCCAATGCAAAAGTCAGATTTAGTCAATAGCTCCACTTTTCTTGATTTCTATTTAATTGAAGAGCAAATAAAAATCATGACTTTATTAATAAAGAAGGAAGGAAAGAAGGAGGGAGGGAGGAAAAAGAGAAGGAGGAGGGAAGAAAGGAAGAAAATGGGGAAAGAAAGAATGAAGGAGAGAGGAAGAATGAAAGGAAAAAGAGAAAGGGAATAGAAGACAAAAAAGAATAAGAAAGAGGAGAGGAGTAAAAAGATCATTTTAAACTAGGATCAGCTTTGGATTAAAACCATGTACTAAATGAAAACATGCTAACATTAAAGTCTTATACATAGGTTTAAGAGTCACCTGAGATTGAGTTCTCTTACCTGTAGAATAGGGGTATAATATCTGAACAATCAATCAAGCCATTATCAATTGCCTACTATATTGGTCTTCTTGCTGTTTCTCACATAGAACATTCCTCTTCTCATCTGTGCCTTCACATTGGTTGTCTTCCATATGTAGAATGACTTTCCTCAATATCTCTACTTATTAGAATCCCTTATTCCTTCAAGACACAGCTCAAAGATTAACTTTTGCATAAGATTGTACCTGATCACCCTCCCCCAGCTACTAGTGTTTTCCCCATACCAAACAAAAAAAAATTACCTCGCATTTTCTCTCTGTGTGTTTTGTGTATACCTGTAATATGTGTGTGCTGGTTTCTTCATTAGACTATAAGCTACATGTGGGCAAGTACTCCTTCATTTTTGTTTTTCTCTTCCCAGAACAAAGCAAAGTTCCTGCTACATGGTATGTGAGAAAATCAAGATATAGAGAGGTTAAATGACTTGGCCACAATTTTATATCTAGTAAGTAGTTGAGGTGGAATTTGACTCTAGAATTTCCTGGCTCCAAGCTCAGTGCCCTAACCCCCAAGCTTCAATCAATAAACATTGAATCCACAGTGACAGCCTTTTTAAAGGGAATGCACGTGAGACTAGTCAGTCATGTGGAAATAAATCAGAAATTACTTTGGGGCTGTTAGACTCCAAAGTCCACCTCTGTGGCCTTGTAGATTAGCCCAGGTTCCCTGAGCTATGCTTTCTATCACAGGCATGAATCCTGGCCCAAGCCAGAGACATTATTTTCCTTGACATTCTCACTGTTTCTTTGCCAGGCAACATTCCTTTCATCCATCAGGCAAGTGTGACAACTCAGTTGTCATGAGTTTAACTTTCAATCTTAAATATTCTCAGCACTACAGATTAGCATGTTGTTTGCCACATCCCCATGAAACAAGCTCAGTGTGCTGATTACAGTGTACAGTTAAGGTGGGTTTCAGGACCTAGGAGAGCAGCCAATCCAATAAAGTATCAGAGTCTAAAGGCAAGAGCATCTTCCCTGCTTCAGAGGGGGTACAATCAAATCTTTTAACTGTGGTGTCAAAATTTGTAAGCATGACTGACAATAGGTATTAGTTCTTTTGTCGATTTGGATGTAAAGGACAGGGGAAGTAGCCTATACCAAAAGGTGAGGCACTGATAGTAATTGCTCTATTTCTTCTCTGTCACAACAGACAATAGAGCTTTGGTATACACTATGATCTTCACTCCTAACCCCAAATCTGAGAGTTACATGAGTTTATGTCAGGAAATTCAAAGATGTGCATATAGGCTGGAATAAAACTCCACTACAGTCAATTACAGAAGAGAAATAGAAATATATTAGGTGGGAGAATATGGAGCAGGATTACAAGGAAGAATGAAGGGAAAGGAAAATTAAGGAATGAAAACCCAAAGATACTGTTTAAAACAAACAAGAAAGTTGGTCCCTCATAACCTGAGTTTATGTGATAATTTTAGCATTGACTGTATGATTATGATCAAATCACTTAGCCACTGTGAAACACTGTCTCTTCATCCATAAAATGGACCTAAAATTGTCTGAGCTACCTCACAGCACTATCATGGAGACCTATACATTGTGAACCTTAACGTGACATAACAATGTGAGATGTTATGATAGCCACTATTCTGTGGCTCCTCTGAGAAGCTTCTCTCTCAGTTTCAGTGTGTTTATGATCATCCTGAACTTTTTTGTCCTTAGCCATCAGAGTTTGACAACTTCATAGCTTTCTCCTCTTCTCTGGTCTGACCTTTCAGCTCGTGATAACAACCTGACAATTGAAAGAACTTCCTTTCTTTTCTGAAAGCCCCTCAGCTGTAAGCACTTACCCTGAAGATTGAGCAGGCACCTGACAGCTCTCTGCTGCCCCCAATTGGAGTACATCCACCATAGCCTATTCACCTTGGATGTTTCTGTCCCCAGGTCTCAGGCTGCCTTTAAGTTCTGAGATATACATCGAATGAAATAATTTGAGCATAGTAGGTAACTATAACTGTTTTAAAATTTATATTAAATTATACCAGAGACCAGGATCCATCCTGCCAATTATTATTTGTCTCCACATCTGAAATAATAATACTTATTCAATATACTTGGATTCATTGGTTGTGTACTGTTTGTGATATCAAGAACCTTGACTTATTAAATGAAAGCTAACAGGAGTTTATTAAAATTGAATTTCTTTTGTAACACACCCTACACCATGATCCAAAAGTGGTCAGGGCCAATAATAGACCTTTGTTGAATGCAATAAAACATACAAGTATAATAAATGCTCATTGAGTTGTTTTCTCACAAAGTCCTTATGAGATAATTCAAGTGTGTGTAAACCAAAACCCTACCCTTATACTGTTCATGTTGTGTGTTCAATGGACATTTAACTCATAAACAGACAGAATGAAAAACCAGCAATGTATCCTTTTCCTGTATATTCACTTTTAAACTTGTGTTAAAAGTTTACTTGAGAGGGCAGCTAGGTGGCACAGTGGATAAAGCACCGGCTCTGGAGTCAGGAGCACTTGAGTTCAAATCCAGCCTCAGACACTTGACACTTACTAGCTGTGTGACCATGGGCAAGTCACTTAACCCTCATTGCCCCATAAAAAATAAGAATAAATCAATTTTTTAAAGTTTACTTGGAAAAAATGGCAAAATGTGAACATTTACACTTCCAAAATACTATCATTCAGGAATGTGGGGAGAAAAGAAAGAAAAAAACTCTCCTTTTCTTCACCAAGCATTATTTTATCATCTGCACACAAGTAAAAATGTCTGTTACTCCTGTGTAATTAATTATATAAAATAGATCTTCATTCTGTTCTTCACTAAAAAATGCCTTCTCAAAATTATTTTTTGATCAGCAGTTGTTTATAGTCAGAAGAAAGTTATTTGCAACTAAATTTGGCCAGTGGAGAAAGAAAAAATGGAGAGTTTTTTCTGGCATCTCACCTCTCCAAATGGATTTACCAATAATGTGCCATCAGTACCTTCCTAGAATCCAAATTTGGATGAATACTTAGTGTTTCTTTCTCCCTCAATGTTACTGGAGGAATGAGAAGGTGGAACAGAAGAGATTGGTCTCATTATTGATTACCCAATGCTAATAGATATTCCTAATGTTGCTTTTTTCTTTAAAGAGATGAGCTTGCTCTACCCCACCCCAATTTGTTAAACTAGGTTTTTCTTATATTTAGAAATGTCTTAAGGTACTAATAGTACTAAGGTTTCTACTATCATATTAGGAAAAAAGAATCATGGTTCTAGCTAAATTCCTGGTTATATATTTAAATAGTCTTGTACTGAGTTGTGATAGCCATACTGTGTGTGTTAAATATTGATGACTACCTCCAATTGCCTTGCATTGGGCTTCTGCTGCTACATATAATTTAAAAAATTAAATCTGGGTTCAGGTGGAGAACTACATTCAGCAGTCTACTTTATCCAACAGAAATAAAGGACAGCACATCTTAGACCTAACTGCTGTCTCAAATCAAACTTTTACTCTACATTCCAACATGGAGAATACTATCCATCCCAACCCTACCTAATCCTAAAGGCTATGAACCTAGTTTTCTGGCCAAAAAGAAAGGGTAAGATGAAAAGTCTTAAGTGATTATTAGAATGATCCCAAGAATTTATTTGCTAAAAAATAATGTCTTCTCAAATCTTTGCTACAACCATCAACTGTAACAACCCAAAGTTACTCACACCACAAATCACATGGCATGTTTTATAATTAAATATTTGTGATTTGGAGGATGTAAACATGGAAGGAAGTGCATTGGGAAAGCCACCAGGATTTCTCTTATTTCTCAAAATACACACTACCTATGAGAACAGTTTCTTCCTTTAATCAAATCCTTGGGAAGGAACAGAGGAGCAGATCATTACTATTTGCACTCCCAATTCTGTGTCCTTTTCTTCTCTTCCTTTCTCTTCTGCCTGGCCAGCTTGTTTTCCTCCCTTTGTAGAATGTCCTGGTCCTCCTTCCTCTGAGATTCATTCTGCAGTGAATCTTGTTCTGATTTGTAAGCATTCAAGAAATCTTCCTCTTTGTTTTTTCAGTAAATAATTTTTTTCAGATCCAATATTTATATAACAACTGACCCATCTTTCTCATCTGCTTCATCCTCCTCATCTGCCACATTAAACTAAACCAAAAGGGTGACTTTCCAATGCTTTTCCTCCTTCGATATCATCTTGAGCTTCACTACAATCTATATCTATTTCTCAATAAGGGTGGCAATGGCTTACATTCATCTTATCATTTTTTTTCTTTTTGGTGATAACACTCTTTACTACAATTCAATGGACTCCCTGCAGATATCAAGGAGTGAGTCTTCTGCCAGGAAGGTGGCCAGGATTTCCTGCAGTAAATCTAATGTCTCCTCCTTGTCATCTTCCTATAGTATTCACCTGATGTAGGCACTATATTAGCCAGGTCCACCTCCAGCACCTCCAAATGTATGTTCAGCCAAGGGCAGAAGCTATGACCTTCATCTGAGGCTATGGCTCTACTGGGTACCATCAATTTAGGACTGGGTCCTATCTCTGTAATTAGCTTTTTTTTTCCTTTCCTTCTTCCTTTTTTTTTTCGGTGAGGCAATTGGGGTTAAGTGACTTGCCCAGGGTCACATAGCTAGTTAAGTGTCAAGTGTCTGAGGCTACATTTGACCTCAGGTCCTCCTGAATCCAGAGCCAGTTAAAGAAATTAAAAATGGTTTGGGTATTTTTGTATTCACCCTTAGTGCAGAGAAATAGAGGGGGGGGGGTGTCTATGTGTCTGTGTCTGTGTGTCTGTGTATATGTGTGTGTGAGAGAGAGAGACAGAGAGAGAGAGGGTGGGAGGCAGGGAGTCTACATACATATATATACACATTCACATAAATATTCATATAAATATATGTTATATATAATCGATATTGATTGCTATGTAGTGTGGTAAAAATTATTTGGGATAAAGATTAATATCAAAAATTTTAGCTGAATCATTTGGGAGGGGCCACACCTGACCCACCCTGAGATTGCACATGCCATTAAAAACCTTTTGAAGAACCTCCTCTTTTGGGGAAGAAAAAATGCCAGACCTCCCCTTTTGTGGGAGGAAACTCCACCGGAAGAGAAGGGAACTTCCAGTGGATGGGTCATTAAGAAAACCAAGGGAGGAGTCTCTGGCAGCTCTCAAGCTCTGTGGGTTGACTTAGTCATGGTGGCATGTCAGGGGACCTGGCAGAACACGTGTTTCATACTCTGTTTCGGACTGCTACTGAGTTACTTCAGATTGAATGAGTTGGGGAGTTAATGAAGGAAAAACATAAGCTTAGTGTTAAGACTATCTATCTACATTGCTACTTCCTTATTTCCTTAATTGGTTTCACCTTTGTGGTCTAATTAATCCCCAAGCAATAAAACCTGATCCTATATGAACTAAAGCTCAGAGGCTCCTTTTCTTATTGGCCTGGAAGAATATAAATATAAATATATATATTGAGAAAGAGAGAGAGAGAGAGAGAGAGAGGGGGGGGGCGGAAGTATAAGAGGAGGAGATTAATGCTCCATATATCCAATTTTGAATCTCACAGTAGATTTATTTTCTTTATGTATTACAAGCTTATTTTATTTTCATTTCACAAAATAAAATAAGCATTTCCATAACATAGTATAATAAAAAAGGATGATTGCACATGAAACTACAAATCTTCCATGTAGAACTTGATATTCCCTCCAAATATACAACAGTTATCATGTAAAATTTTTCCCTCTTTCCCCCCCCCAACCCCAGAGATAACATATCTCCCTGTTGGCTAATGTAATGGTTGAAATGATGCCACCTGCTGGAAACTTACTGTAGAAGAGCTCTGCCCATGAGGTGGAGGTCTTTGAGGGCAAGACCATGCGTCTTTTCTTTGGCGTCAGGAAGTGACGTTTGCTGGTGGGAGGAAGAAGGGGGAGCCTGGTGCTCTGACACGCTCTCTTTCCTGGGGACTCTGGCGGAGAGGGGACCTAGAAATGCGCTCTCTCTTTAATAGATAGATGGATGTAGACCTTTCTCTCTCTCTTTACCAAATTCTTATTCTCCTTAATAAATGCTTAAAAGCCTAACTCTTGCTAAAGCTTATAATTTATTGGTGACCACTTGTTAGATATTTTAGACAGACTAGCTAGAATTTTAGCCTTAATAGAAAATAGTTCTCTCTGTCAAAATTCCAATTTGTCACTATCTAATCATAGGTCAATGAAAATTAAATAAAATATTTGATGAATCTTTATATTATAAAATCAGATGTTCAAATACATATCATAAGCTGTAACCAATAGTCAATCATAATAACTGTATATCTATATATGTATGCATATAATGCGAGTGAAAAAATGTTGATGCAGAACAAGGTTATCAAATTATTGATATAGCTAGCATTTATTAAAGGATGATTATAACAATGTATGACCTATTAAAAACAATAAGATATTATGAAATGAATTTATACAAAATCTTCAAGGTAAGATTAAAATAATAATAATTCATACTCATTAAATTTCAAAGGACTACCCTAAACTATTTTATCAAAATAGAGCAGTGCAATAAGAAACAAAATTAAACCAGTTTAGTATTCATAGTTAACATAAATTACTAAAGCAAGGTTGTAATAAGTCATTAAATCAAAGCAATCAAGAATTAATGTATGTTTGCATTTGAGGTGATTGGAGCTTAATTATTTAACAATCAAAACCAAGAACAATGATAACCATGTAGAAGGGAGGAATTTTTTGCATGAATTCCACACTCACTTCCCCAACTAAATACTTTTAGGGGCACTTTCTTAGTATTACAACATATTTAAATAAGAAAAGAACACTTGCCTTCTTTTTTGTGACAACTGGAACCTGAGCCATGTGGTTGTACTTGGGAGACCAGAGAGTGGCAATAGTATAGCACACAATGAAAACCAACAGCATGCAGAGAAAACAAGTGTAGATTTACCCCTGGACTTTGTTAGCCAAGAAGCAGCACGCATCAGGGATAAAAGAGATGAATAGTGACAGGCAGAGATGGCAAGAGACTTCAAAGATGTTGAGTTTTAGACTCACATAGTCCTTGGAGGTGATTATAAAATGTCTGTTGCTTTCCCCAACTATCACTCAACCTTCTCTTTCCTGACATTAAAATGGTTTGCATATAATGGTGAAAACAAATGTTAGAGTTCCTGTCCTAATCCTTCTTCAACTACACAGCCAACATGTGTACAGTTGCTAGTTTGGGAAATAGTGTTCATGCACCATCTGTATAATGGTCACTTTGCTAGAAAGTCATGCTGAATTTGTGGCATCTGGGGATAAAGGAAGAGAAGGACATTTAGCTCAACCAATCACTCAAGAAAAAGAAAGATGAAAGTACTAAAGCTCTCTGAGACTCAATTTCTTGATTTGTAAAGTGAAAATAATGGCATCTGCTTTACCTTTTTCATGAACATAAGAAAATCATTTTATCAACTTTAAAATATAAAATAAATATGAACTACCATGTGAGCTATATCTTTATGCATTTAATACATATTATTAATAATTATATTTAATGCATATTCATAAATAATTTAATGCATACAGGAGAACAGATGAAAATTCAGAAAGAAACACAGACAAATAAGATAATTGGGAAATTCATGTGTGAGATTCATTATATCTTTACAAGAGGCAAAGTGTGAGAAAATTGGATGGTACCCTGAACATGGACTGCCAACAATCTTCAAAACTCTCAGTCAGAGAAACATTAGGGTTTTCTGACAAGCTCAGGGTGGATATTTTCTGATATACATACACACATATGCATATATATCAGAATATATATGTATATATGTATGTGTTTCCATGTCTAATTACTTAAACACTCACATATTATATAAATATCTACAATGATTTTTAAATATGTCCATGAAGGACCTAAGTTTTGGGCAAGGAAGCTCTTGAAAACAATACCATGAGTTGATTCTAAAATCATATTTATTGAGTAAAGAGAAAATTTAGTATAGTGGACATAGATCTAGCCTTGGAATCAGAAAAATCTGAGTTCAAGTTCTACATCTGAACCCTACTGGCTGTGTTACCCTGGACAAGTCACTTAACTTCTCATTGTCCTCAGGTAATGTTTACCTAACAGTAAACATTAGAGAGAAGCTGACAATATACATCAATAGGGGTAATTCCGCATCTAGAGTCCCATATACCAGTGAAGTGCTAGGTCTCATCAAAGAAAACAAAGTTTCTGGTCCAGTCAGTTTTTAAACATATGGAAAAATGAATGATTGCTCCAAAAATAATCTTATAGATAAGACCTAGGCAAAATTGGTCATTAGTATACTCATGCTCATATGTTATTCTGGTCATTTCTTATCATCTAACATGCCTGCTATCACAGTATCACAAAGATTAATATCAATCAATTAATCAATGAGCATTTATTAAAAACTAAATGATTTCTGATTTCAAGGAGTTTACATTCTTAATGAAGAAGTCTACAAATACATATGTAATCAATCCCATACAGAATAAGTCCAAATAAATGGAAAGTAGATAAATATAAAAGAGCTTGGAAGGGAAGACACTAGCAATCTGTGGATCCAGGAAAGGTTTCATGTAGAAGGGGATGCTTGAGCTGTGTCTTAAAGGAAGATAGGGATTCAAGGAAGTGGAGGTAAGAAAGGGGTGCATTCCAGGTGTGCTATATAACCAGCCAGTACAAAAGCAAGGAGACAGGAGAGAGAGTAAACTGTCAGAGGAATAAATAGAAGATCAGTTTGGCTGAATTGAAGAATTAAGGAAGAGTATTAATGCACCATGTTGGTTTGAAGCACAGATTAGGGTGAAATTGTGAAAGGATTTTAAAGCTGAATGGGAGTTTATATTTTATCCTAGAGTTTACAGGAAACCAGTGCAATTTATTGAGTAGGGGAATCATATGGTCAGATCGATGCTTCAGGAAAATCACTTTGGAAGCTGTATGGTGGATAGCCAAAAATGAGGAGATTCTTGAAGCAAGGAGACCAATTAGGAAGCTGTTGCAATAATCTAAGCAAGAAGTGATGAGGACCTGGATCAAAGTGGTAACTGTGTGAGTTGAAAGGTGTCAGATATGAGATATTGTAGACATGGAAATGACACACTATGGCATTAGTTGGTTATATGGTGTGTGGGAGAGTGATCAATCAAGAATAATATCAAAATTACAAACCTAGGATATTGAAAGATTGGAGGTGCCTTTGATAGACATAAGGAAGTTTAGAAGAAAGTAAGTGAAAGGCAAAAAATAATGGATTCAATTTGTAGATATTGAGATATCAGTGGGACATCCAGTTTCAGATGTTCAAATAGGCACTTGGTGATACAGAAGTAGATCTCAATAGAGAGATGGGGATGAATATAAGGCTCTATGAATCATATACATAGAGATGAAAATCAAATTCATGGCTGCTGATGGAGATACAAGAGTACCAGGGGAGAGAATTTAGAAGAAAAAAAAAGATGAGAGGACTTAGGACAGAGCCTTGGGGAACATCCAACAGTTAGAAAGAATAAAAGGGATGATGAGTCAGCAAAGGATATTGAAAAGTGATAGTCAAACTGATCCTTAAAGAACTAGGATAGGTTAGTGTCACAAAAAATCTCAGAGTGAGAGAGTTCAACAATGTCAAAAGCATTAGCAAGGTTAAGAAGCATAGAATTGAGTAAAACCAGCAGATTCAGGAATATATATATAATTGATAACCTTTAAAAGAGTAGTATCAGTTGAGTTATGAGATCAAAACTCAAACTTCAAAGAGTTTAGGAGTGGATAATAAAAAGTTCATGCAGAGGGTATAGATCATTTTTTCAAGAAATTTGCCTGAGAAAGTTAGGAAAGATAAACTATGATAGCATGAATGAGTGATAAGGTCTAGTGAAAGTTTTTGGTTTGGGTTTTGTTTTCTTTGGATTGAAGAAACTTGGGAATGGCTCAAAGCAATAGAAAAGATCCAGCAGATTTGAAGAGGTTGAATGTTTGAGATGGTATATAATTCAAGTTGCAATTTTCTGGGTAGGAAGGAATGGATCAAGAACATATGTGGCGTGGACAGCTAGGTGGCGCAGTGGATAAAGCACCAGCCCTGGATTCAGGAGGACCTGAGTTCAAATCCAGCCTCAGACACTTGACACTTACTAGCTGTGTGACCCTGGGCAAGTCATTTAACCCCAATTGCCTCACCAAAAAAAATAGAACACATGTGGAGATGCTGGCCTTGCCCATGAGAAGGTCAAAGTTTAGAGAAGAGTAGAAGAGATTGAAGAATGATACCAAGGGATTTTGGAAAGAAGAAAAGAGAAAAGAGGATTTCTCAAAGGTAATCAATTTTCTCTTTTAAGTAAAAGGTAAAGTCCTAAATGAAAAAGATAGGGGACAGAATGACAATGGGATCTTGATTCTGACAGAAGCATCATAACATAGAAGGAATATAAATTAGGGTTCAGTCAGTCAGAAAGTCCTCAAATATATTATGTGCCAGGCACTGTGCTAAGCATTTAAGTCTCTAAACAAGGAGATACTAGGCCAGACATACACTCAGGAAAGAAAGGGAGATGACATGGGAATGTGGGTAGGGAAAGTGCAAGCCCATTTGGATGAGTTTGTGCTGTAAAATCATGAACTCTAGGGTGAGCGACTTATAGCAGTTCATTGACACAACATTTTCTTAAGTTTACATACAGCATGTAGAAATGGACTATTAACATCAATTGTATCTGCCACTGGACAGTAGTGGCTGATTCTTTTAAGAGTTTGAGAGGTGGTTGCACCTTTGTCCTTGCTATACTTTCTCATTAAATGTCAATTCTAAAAAGCTAATTAATGTTAATTGGCAGTGGTAGGGACATGTTAAATGACAATGTATATTGGAGGAAAATCATACCAGATGGTGACTAATGGATGATAGTATTAGAAAAGCTACTTCCAGTATATAAAATAAATCCCTATAAAGCATTACCATTTCTATAAATTACTGACAAAACCCAACAGGAAGAAATAGAGAGATTCCATTTAAAATAACAGCAAAAAGTATTAAATGCTAGGGAGTCTGCCTGCCAAGACCCACATATGAACAATATGAATACAATTACAAAACACTTCTCACACAAATATAGATCTAAAAAATTGGAGAAATATTAATTGCTCATGGATAAGTTGAATCAATAAAATAAAATGATAATACCACCTAAATTAATTTACTTATTCAATATCATACCAATCAAACTACCAAAGATTATCTTGAGATAGAAAAATAATAACAAAATTCATCTAGAATAAGAAAAGTTCAAGAATACAAAGGAAATCAATTATTTAAAAGTGAAGGAAGGGGGCGGCTAGGTGGCACAGTGGATAGAGCACCAACCCTGGAGTCAGGAGTACCTGAGTTCAAATCTGGCCTCAGAAACTTAACACTTACTAGCTGTGTGACCCTGGGCAAGTCACTTAACCCCAATTGCCTCACTAAAAAAAAAAAAAAGTGAAGGAAGATAGCCTAACAGTACAAGCTCTCAAACTACAAAGTAGTAATCAACAAAACAATCTGTTACTAGATAGGACAATTGATCAATAGAATAGAATAGGTACATAATATGAAGAAATAAATAACCACAGTGACCTAGTGTTTGATAAACCTAAAAGTCCAGGTTATTAGGGCAATAACTCAGGATTTGATCAAAACTTCTGGGAAAACTGCAGAGGAGTTTGGCAGAAACTAGGCATAGGCCAACATCTCCCATCATGTTCCAAGATGGGTACATACATTGTTCAAATGGTGTATGCAATTTAGCTTAATAGATGATATCATAAACAAATAAGGGAAGAATGGGAAAAATACCTCTCAGACCTATAGAGAAGGGAAGAGTTCATGACCAAACAAGAGATAGAGAGGCCATGAGAGGTAAAATGGTTAGTTTTGATTACATTAAATTTAAAAGGTTTTATACAAACAAAACTAATGCAGCTAAAATTAAAAGGAAAGTAAGAAACTGGGGGGGGCAGATTTTAGAGCAAGTTATTCTAATAAAGGTCTCATTTCTTAAATATGTAGGAAACAGAACCAAATTTATAAAAATAAGAGCAATTTCCCAAATAAAAATGGTCAAAAGACATGAACAGGAAGTTTTCTAAAGAAGAAATGAACAGTCATATAAATTACTCTAAGTCATTATTGATTAGCAAATTAAAACAACCTTGAGGTACTACTCCACACCTTCCAGAATGGTTAACATGATAGAAAAGTAAAATGGCAAATGTTGAAGGGGATGTGGAAGAATTGGTTCACTAATGCATTGCTGACAGTGTGGTGAACTGGTCTAATCATTCTGGAGAATGATGTGGAATTATGTCCAAAAGGCTATAAAACTGCACATACCCTTTGACACATTAGTAGCTTTCTATTCCAAAAATATCAAGGAAAAGGAAAGGATCCATATGTACAAAAAAATTTATAGCGGCTCCTTTTATAGTAGCAAAAAATTGGGAACTGAGTGGATGTTCATCAATTGGGGAAAGGCAGAACAAGTTTTGTATGTGATAATGATAGAATATGATTGCTCTATAAGAAATTATGAATGAGCATGGTTTCAGAAAAGCCAGGGAAGGCTTATATGAACTGATGTAAGGTGAACTTAGCAGAACCATGAGAACATTGTGCAAAGTAATAGCACTCGTGTAACAACAATCCATTGTGAAAGGCTTTACTACTGTGATCAATACAATAATTTATGTTTATCCCAAAGGACACATGACAAAGAATGTTTTCCTCCTCTAGAGGGAAAACTGATGAACTCTGATTGCAATGCAGATTGAAATATATTTTCCCTTTCTTTTTTTTGCAACATAGCTAATATGGAAATATGTTTTGCATGACTTCATATGTAAAATAGGTATATTGTTTACCTTCTCAA
Source organism: Dromiciops gliroides (assembly GCF_019393635.1). Classification (NCBI taxonomy): domain Eukaryota; kingdom Metazoa; phylum Chordata; class Mammalia; order Microbiotheria; family Microbiotheriidae; genus Dromiciops; species Dromiciops gliroides. The sequence continues at coordinate 390,092,785 of NC_057861.1, read as the reverse complement.
TGATGGATGGAGGGGTAAAAAAGCAAAAAAGAATTTAAAACTGAAGGTGAAAATTAAAAATAAAAAAGTTTAAAATTAAAACCCACAATCCATCCAAATCCTGAGGAGAGTACTTGCTAGTTGAGCTCTGGGGAACTGATTGTCTAGCCCAAGTGAGGTTTAGGAAAATAACTTCAGAGCCTATGTGATACATAATACAGTGCTAAACTCTGATCATATGTGCTCAGCCTTTTTTATTTCTTTAACATGTAGCATGATCATTTAATAACAACTGAAAAACAAATCATGGGGACATTAATCCTGAGACGTGACTGTATCTGCACAAATTGTTTTTAAATTGTATTGTTTTTCCTTATTCCTCTTGTCTGCCTACCCAGAAATGTTGCTATGGATAAAGTAGGATGACTCAGATAATCAACTAGGACACTTTAATCTAGAGAAGGCATTTAATTGTGGCAGAAACATTTTGAAGTGTAAATAAAATGGTGACTTTCCTAGAAATCACACTCTTTCCGTCTCTCAGTTCCTTGACCTCAGATTACATCTCCATTCCACATTATCCATGAAACTACACTAATATCCACAAGACCTCATCATCTCATGGTCATGCTCTATAACAGTTGATCTTTACATGGGATCTGTGAACTTTTTGTAATTTTAATAGTTTCATTTCAATATAATTGATTTTCTTTGAAATCTTATGTATCTTACTTTATTCATCAAAAATATTATTTTGGGAAGGGGCTCAAAGGCTTCACCAGATTGCCCAAAGGTCTTGTGACATGGGGTGGAGGGAGTCTAAGAACCCCTTATCTATGAAATAATAAGATCCTAGCATGAAAAAGGTTAAACAGGACAGGTGCAAATCTGACTTTTGTTCTTTAGGATGACCACATGGGCCTGACTCATCTAAGAGAGGGCTTGAAGGTGAACAGTTTATGACCAAACAAGAGATAGAGAATATTATGAAATGCAAAATGGATGATTTTGATTACATTAAATCAAAAGGTTTTGTACAAACAGAAGCAATGCAGGTAAAATTAGAAGGAAGGCAGAAAGCTTGGAAACAATTTTTATAGTCAGTATTTCTGATGAAGGCCTCATTTCTAAAATATATTTGGAACTGAATCAAATTTATAACAATCCAAGTCATTCTCCAATTGAGAAATGGTCAAAGGATATGAAGAGGCAGTTTTCTTATGAAGAAATCAAAGCTATCTATTGTCATATGACAAAAAATGCTCTAAATCAGTATTGATCAGAGAAATGCAAATTAAAACAACTCTGAGGTACCACCTCCCACCTATCAGATTGGCTAATATAACAAAAAAGGAAAATAATAGGTGTTGGAGAAGCTGTGAAAAAATTGGAGCACAAATGAATTGTTGGAGCTGTGAACTGATCCAACCATTCTGAAGAGCAATTTGGGACTATGACCAAAGGGCTATAAAACTGTGCGTACCCTTTGACCCAGCAATACCACTATTAGGTCTTTTTCCCAAAAAGATCATAAAAAAGGGAAAGGGTCCCACATGTACAAAAGTATTTTTAGCTGCTCTTTTTGTGGTGGCAAGGAATTGGAAATTGAGGAGATGCCCATCAATTAGGGAATGGCTGAACAAGTTGTGAGATAGATAGATAGATAGATAGATAGATAGATAGATAGATAGATAGATAGATAGATAGATAGATATAATGGAATTCTATTGTGCTGTAAGAAACAATGAGCAGACATATTTGAGAGAAACCTGGAAGGACGTACATGAATTGATCCTGACTGAGAGGAGCAGAACCAGGAAAACATTGTACACAATATCAACAATATTGTGTGTTGATCAACTGTGATAGACTTGACTCTTCTCAGAAACACAATGGTCCAAGATAGTCCCATGATGGAAAATGCTCTCCAAATCCAGAAAAAAAGAACTGTGGAATCTAGAAGCAGATTAAACCATACTACTTCTACTTTTTTTTTTCTATTTTGAAGTTTTTCCCTTTTACTCTGATTCTTCTTTCACAGCATGATTAATGCAGAAATATGTTTAATGTGATTGTACATATATAACCTATATCAGATTACTTGCTGTCTTGGGGAGGTGGGAGAGAGGGGAGGGAGGGAGAAAAATTTGAAACTAGTAATCTTATAAAAACAAATGTTGAAAACTATCTTTACATGTAACTAGAAAATAATAAAATACTTGTATGATTAAAAAAAGAGAGAGGGCTTGTTCCTTTGAAATTCCAAAGTAGTCTCCTTATTGGATCATTAGCAGTAAGAGTTGATGACTCAGTGAATATTTAAAAGGGAGTGACTCTAAAATCATGTTCTCATCCCTTCCAGCTTCAGATCCCATCAGAACTATTGGAGCTTCTTCTTTTTATTGATGGAAAAAGGCAATTGGCTTCATCCCCTACTTTGCTTCCTTACCATCTAAAGTACATGGCCTGCCAAGTGAGCTTGCACCTAGACCACTGGATGCCTTTTTCTGATTTGTGTTTATTTTCCTGAGTAGGTGACTGAACGATATTAATGACTGGGCTTCTTGTTTATCTTTAAGGTTGAAGATTCATTGTGCCTATTGCATCCAAACTCTGATCTCAATTCGTAGAAGTCATGGCCTGGGAATTATTCAGACATTACAGAGTCAATGTGAAAGGTAAAATGTCTATTTGGTAACACTTTCCACTGCTTTGTCCTCTGATGAAGTTTGTTTAAGTAACAGTCTCCCAAGAAATCAAAACAGAAGTTATAGGTTAACTTACTGAATATTGTTTTCTGTCATTCTATCAATAAGCACTCTGTATTTTAGTCTTTTGGGGGAGTGAGAAATAAATACCTCTCCTATACCTGATTTACATTGTTCATTGAATACCCTTTTACTTTTTCCCTTGAGAAACCTAGACATGAACCTAGACATGAAAAGTCCTAAGCCCTGAGTAAATTTTTCCTGGGATGCCAGGCTGTGAATTTAACAAGATGGAGAATATAAAGAAAGGTAGCCTAGGTCCCCTTCTCATTAGAGACCAGATTCACTCAGGACTAAAACCTGTCTAAACCACATACTTGGGTCCAGAGTTGAGAGAGGCACTTTACTAGATAAGGGAGTAGACACAATGCCCCAGCACCTATGAACAAGTAGCAGTTCTTTAATTTTAAAATAGCGTAATAGGAATCCATAAGGGCATCCAGTCTAGCCCCTTCATTTCAAAGATGAGGAAACAGAGCCCCAAAGTGGTTGTTACTTATCCAATATTATACACCTTATAGGTAGCAAAGTAATATTTTGATCCTAAGTCCTATGAATCTGAATATTGACAACTTTCCACTGAGCGATCCTGTCAGTCCCACAAGGGAGAAATCCTCAATCTCAATTTTACATTAAGGATTCGTCATTTTGAGATGACAAATGAAGAAAGAGTTTATTTATATGTTTTGCTTTCTAAAAAGTATGCTTGTAGACACATCTCACTTTTTCCCTCTTCCCCCCACCCCAGGAGTAAATGCTAACAAAATGGAATAGTTCAAGTTAGACCTGAATGAATGAAACATGGTGAAATAACTAATGATGGCATTAGTAGGCACTTATTCATATTTTGTCTATTCCAAATTATCACTGGTAATGGTAAACTGAGAGCAGCAGAAATCTGTTTCTTTATGTTAACATGCTATGAAGAGCTTTGTTGGATCACCTGCGGGTATTTGATTATTTAACAAAATTATTAAATACATTTTGTGTTTTATATGTGTGCGTCTATGTCTATATGTCTACGTCTACGTCTACGTCTACGTCTACGTCTACGTCTACGTCTACGTCTACGTCTATGTCTATGTCTATGTCTATGTCTATGTCTATGTAATATCATATTCCCTGAAGAATATAAGATGGGAAAAAAGTCTTCTAGGTCTAAAACTCAGTGACCATTCTCCATAAGAATCTCCATTGTTGAACTTTCCCCACTTTTACAATTCCAGTGTATGGACTCTCCTATCCAACCCCATACCCTTGATCATTGAATCTCTCCAACTTTACCTTCTCTCATTTTGTCTTCTTCTTGGTCACATTCAAGTCCTTTTCTTATCAGGGCATCATGATCCAGTCCAGTCACTTTAACACTGCCATCACTAAACCCAGGTTTCTCTTGTGCCCCTAACTTGCGACTATAAGTATCCAATCCCGGATCTTTTCCATTACCTACTCTCTATATTCTTCTTTTAGGACCACAGAAATCATAGAACCACACTTAAACAGGTAAACTACAAAATCACATTGCCTAATTTCAACTAGATATTCAACACTGCTCACCATCCTATTACTCATCTCTTGTTAATCCCTAACACACTCTGTGCAATGGCTATTACTCACCACCACCAAGGTATGCTGGATCCAGCTCTCACAGGCCCCCCTCAAAAGCTAATTGCTAGGTTTTCAATATTAGCATTTACACATTAGAAATCAACAACCCTAAAAACCAGGGTTTGATTTATTTTTATTGATTATCTAGAAAATGAAAGTATTGGAGAAAATGTTAGGAATGCACAATAAATTTAAAAGTGTGTTGTATATGCATTCCTGCCACCACCACCACTACCCCTGAAGGCTAGTTGTTAAACTTTTACCAGCAGGCCCCTCCCCCACCCCACTTAAGCTACCACCAGGCATCCCACTTGCATGATATGATGAGGATGCTCTTCATTCTGTCTAGAACAGGGTTTCTTAAACTTTTTCCACTCTCAACCCCTTTTTGCCCAAGAAACTTTTTACACAACCCCAGGTATTTAAGAATATAAAAGAGAAATACATAACCTTTTATTGTGGCCATATTTTTCATGACCCCTTCATTCAGTTATATGATCCCATATGGGGTCATGATTCACAGTTTAAAAAAGTAGGATCTGGGGTAAGAATCATGCCTTCTCTGGTATGAAAGGGAGGGAAAAAAAATAATTCTTTTTCTTGAGTGAGAATAATAACACCTTTCATTATTATAATTATAATTTTGTTTTCTTGCTTTCAAATAAATGAAATTGGGGTGGGGGAGAATGGACTTATGATTTCATTGGTATAGGGATCTCCCAATATGAAAACTCCCTACTGAAACAAATGGGAAACTCTTTTACAATTTATAGTCTTGGTGAGGTCCCTGGGGGCATTGAAAGATTAAATGAATTGTCCATGTCCCCACAGCCAAAATGTGTCTGAGGTAGAAGTTAAAATATCTCCATAAACCAAAATTCAACCTCATACAACACACTTCCTCTAAATAATGGGCTACACTAGGAAAAAATATGAGAGGCTATGGCCAACATGTGATGGGGAAGAGAAGTATATGAGTTTCAGTGTAGAGCAAGGACATTGCTGCATTGTATGGTTTTCCCATGGAGAAATTTCTCTGACAGGGATGGGTCTTAGTGTCTCTCCCCTAGAGCACTGATTGGCCAAGAAGCAGAGTGGAGACCACATGCAGTTTTATGTCCCTTCCCTGAGTACTTTGCTGTTTTGTGGCAGCAGTTGGTACTGTCCCCAGCTGACAAATAGTGCCTATTCCAGTGAAGGGCCGTCTGTCATGAGATGTCATAAGATGGCCTTTAAAGAAACAACTTCAGAAATCCAGAAATTATGTCTGCTCCCCTCCTCATTAAGATACATTTTTTGGGGAAAATTTTAAATGAACAGAGATTAGGGAGAAAAAACTGAAAACAAGTATGGGAAATCTGGAATATCGGCCTTCGACAATTTGTTTCATTCAGAGGCTAGAGGTTTCTTAAGCAAAAGGCACAGCTCTGGCCATAGCTCACTATTCTTCTTAATGCAAGTCAACTTTAATATTGCAGTCACTAGGAATAAGCTGGACCAGATGCAATAATATTCCATCCATTGTTGTTTTTTTTTTTTTCTTTTTTGCCTTTTTACTCGTGATCTCTTCTTAACCTAGAGGAAAATGTGATCCCACTTTGGGATTTTCTTAGCAAAGATTCCGAAGTACCATTTTCCATTTCCTTCTCCAGATTATTTTAAAGATAAGGAAAGTGAGGCAAGTAGGCTTAAATGATTTGTCCAGGGCCACACAGCTAGTAAGTTTCTGAGGTCAGATTTGAACTCAGGAAGATGAATCTCCCTAGCTCCAGCTCAGCACTCTATCCACTGCACCACATTAGCTACACTGATATACTGTCTACCTGTGCCCTTAAGCCTACTTCCTATTCCTTTTCCTAACTTTATCTCCCTCTCTCTTTCTTTCTTTCTCTCTCTCTTTCTTTGTCTCTGTATCTATGTGTGTGTGTGTGTGTGTGTGTACTTGTCTCTGTCTCTCTTTATCTCTCTCTCAAACACACACACACACACACACCACTAGCTCCCTCCTTTAATTTCACAGCAACCCTATTGTTCCACTTAGCTACTACCCTATTTTTCTGCTTCCTTTCACAAGCAAATTTCTTGAACAAGGGCCCTATAATCTCTAGTACCCTTGCCTCACCTCTCCAAATAATCTACTCCACCTAAAGTGGTCTCCTCAGGATTTCATTAACACACCTTGTACAACACTATTGGTCATACCATCACTAACACCCTACCCCCAACCACACACACACACACACACACACACACACAGAAATACAAACACAAACTCAAAAACACCTTGTGCAATATGCTTTCTCTTCTTCCTCATTTCCATGTACCTATTAACACCCTACCAATTCTCCAAGGTTTAGCTTAAATCCTACTTAACCCTTGAATCCTATCTCTTTTGCTGATAGGCAAAATGTGCAATGATCTCTCCTTCCTTTATACTAGCCCAATATTCTCTATCTCCCTAATTTGAAATCAGTTAAGCTTTATGTTATAATGTTAGTAAGATTTTCATGTTTATATGACTTATCTGCCCAAACAAGATTATAAACTGTTTGGAGAAAAGGAATTATTGCATTCCTCATAGCTCCTGGAACTGTGACTTGAACTTCACAGTAGTGGGGGATATTTCTAGTTGGAGTGAGTGGCTGATGATTTACATTTTAGCATGAATGAAAGATTTACAAGCAGGGTTTGATTAGAGTCGCTAAGAAGAAATAAGATTCCAGGCTTGAGTGGGAGATCAGACCATCAAGGAGGGAATCATACTATTAATAACTACTGACATCAATGTGATAATTCACAAAGTAATTTCCTTACATTATCTCATTTAGTCTCCAACAATACCATCCTTTGTTAGCAACGTTGAATATATACTTTTTCTCTTCCAGTTTTGCCCTAGGATGGCCACAGAGCCTAAAAATGTGTTTCAAGTTATCAAGATGCCATATTCAAAAAAGAAAAGTGGGGACAGAAGTAAATTTTTTAACTTAAGACACAAAGCTAGAGTGGCTGATATCCCTAAGCTTTTTTTTTTCCATGTCAGTGAGGCTTAAGTGACTTGCTCAATGTCACACAGCTAGTGTCAAGTCTCTGAGTTCAGATTTGAACTCAGGTCCTCCTGTATCCATGGCTAGGACTCTATCCATTGTGCCATCTAGCTGTCCCTAGAGTGGCTGATATCAATGAGGAATACAGGTACAACACAAGGTGGATGCATGAAATGCAAGCTTCTTATCAGATGCCTCATCATTTAGAATGCAAATTGACATTTTCTCACCATACTCCCACTTTATTGCAATTCAAAACTTTTGTGGTCTTCCAAACCTCTGCCCCCACACTCTACTCAAAAAAATTTGCTGCCATTGTCTTCAGTTCCTATTATCATTTCACTGACAAGAAAGCAAAGCCCTTCACATTGTTTGCGTTCTTTTTCTTTTAGTTTTGCAAAGTCAGGCTGATTGATTCCAGAAGCAGTGAAGCACACTATATTTCTTAGTGTACCTTTCCTCCAAGGATATTGGAAGCATTTTGGAGACATTTTTTTCATCAATCTGTATAACAGCCTAGTAGGATAGGAAAGGTAAGTGTCCTTTCCTCACCACACTTCCCAGTGCCCCGCTTCGTTCCTCTCATAGTTATAAAAAAGAGGGAAGCTATAGCAAAGATATGTCATTTGTCAGTGTGTTGCAGCTTTAGTAAAAATCCAGCTGTTAACTAAATGTGTGACCTTAGGCAAGTCACAAAATATCATTGGGCCTTAGTTTCTTTATCTGTAAAATGAAGGGATTAGACTACATGGTCTTTGAAGCCTCTTTTGGCTCTAGATCTGTAATCCTCTAAAATAGGGAAATGCTTGTGTTACTTTTGAGAATTTGCATCATATGTAGTATTGCCACATAAATTTAGAACTAGAAGGGACCTTAGAGGCCTTCAAATGTAGTCCCCTATTTTACAAATGAGGAAATAGACTGAGAGGGGTTATGTGACCTATCCAAGGTCGCACAAATATTAAGTGTCTCAGGCAGGATTATTAGATTTTCATAACTTCTACTCCAGTACTCTATTGCCTATGCCACCTAAATATCTCTATTCTAGCTAGTATAAGAATTACCAAATCATGTAAAATGAACACATAACTAACTCCACAATTCCTTTCTTTTGTAGGCAAGTTCCCTAGTCAAATGTATATGTGTTTAGAGGCTAGGGGCAGCTAGGTGGCACAGTGGATAATGCACCGGCTCTGGATTCAGGAGTACCTGAGTTCAAATCTGGCCTCAGACACTTGACACTTACTAGCTGTGTGACCCTGGGCAAGTCACTTAACCCCCATTGCCCCGCCCCCAAAAAATGTGTTTAGAGGCTCAAATTCATTTTAGAAAGTAATAATATAAGCTCTTAATAAAGCCATGTTGACTGAAATAAATACTGACTCCTTTCAGGCTCTGTCTACATAAGCAAATTGAATCAGAGAATACAAACAAATGTCTCTATACTTCAGGCCCCAATACTTATCTTTGCTAGATAATCATCCAATCATCTTGATCTATATCTTGCCACCTGAGCCAGAAGACTCAAGAGGAGAGAGTGAGGTTGGTGACCTTTCACTGCCCTGCCTTACTTAAATCCAATTCAAGTTAAGGAATTACTTTCTAGATATCATTGATCCTCTTTGAGAACAAAGAAAAAACAATGAACAACTACTACCTTTGCCTTAATGACCCACTTCACCTCATTGGTGTAGACAGTCTCAAAGCAATTCTGTCATGTATGCTAGTGTTATTCACAGGAAAAATAAAATCACCACATCCTGACTGGAATCACTATCTCAGCCCTATTCCTTTAAAAATGGAATTACATAATGAATTATACAACCATGCTCTAACTCCCAGGATCCACTTTATATTTGAGTACTGACTTCTGAAATGCCTGTGGTCATGTTGTATGCATTTGGGGGTGATTCTTTAATAGTTTTACTTCTTCCTGAAATGTAGTTGAGATATCCTTGGAATGTGTGTTCTTCAAAGAAGTTCTAAAATGTTCAAAAGACAATAGCTTACATCTCTAAAGAGCATGAAGGTCAACAAAGACTTTTCAGTATAATGTATGGAGTTCAAGTATTACTTTCTATTTTTTTATGTATGAAAGTATAGAAATTCAGAGAGCATAAATACTCTGCTAACGGGAATATAGTGACTGAATGTCATAATGGGTGTCTGAATCCAGATTTCCTTATTCCAATTCCAGTGGTTTCTCCCCCTATATTGTGCTGTAATCTTAATAAAAACATACCAATCATCAAGACATGAGATAAAGATATGGACATATAATGTGTTTATGTGCAGAATATATATAAGAACCAATCCTAAATTTGAATGGCAGATAACTAACAAGATAGGTTCTCATCCAGACTCTACCACTTAATAACTGTGTGACCTTGAGGAAGTCACTTTTTCTTTGGGGAGCCTTCATTTCCACAAACACAAAAATAAAGAAGCTATATTTAATGATCCAAAACATGCCCTCTCATGCCAAAACTCCAGGATTTTACAGTGTGATCTTACCTTTATTGAATTCATACCTCAGAAATAAAAAGAGACACAGACTGGAAAAGTCTATGAGGGACATGAGAACAGACCCAAGAAGTATGACACACCACTTAGAGCAAGAGTTGTCTGAAGAGAATAAATTTGTCATCATGTACTATGCAGGAAAGAGCAGGTGGCTGGCCTACTGCCCATGTGTAGTTAACATAACAAAGAAGTATAAATTATTTGAAGTGTAATCTAGTGTGATGACTAAGAGGCATATCCCTTTCTTAGAAATGTTTAACTCATCACATATGTTTATGGTATAACTTCAGCCTTTTGGAAAAAAGAAAAAAGATATCAACAGCAATGTAGATTTTTGTAACAATCTTCTAATTGGACTTCTGGCTTCCAACCACTCCCTTCTCCAATCTGTCCTCTAGACTGCTGTCAAAAAAAAAAAATCTCCCTCTAGTATGTCTATGTCATTCCCCTACTCAAGAAACTTTCCCAGATCACTATTGCCTCTAGGCAATATAAAGTACTCAGGTTGACATTTGAAACTCTTCACAGCCTGACTCCAGTCTCCTGTTCCAGACTGATTTCACACTATCTCCCTTCATGTACTCTATCTTCAAATGGGTTCAATTCAATCCAATTGATTAAGCATGTTCTAGCCAAGCTGACCTACTAGCTCTTCCCTAACTTTGGCATCTCCTCTATTTACCATATGCCTCTGCACATACTGCTCCCCATACAATCTTTGTATATGATATTCTTTTTATCACTTGGTGGACAGTGACCAGCTTTGTGACATTCTTACAGATTTAATATTTGGCGGATATTCCTCAAAGGGCTAAAGGGCCTAGCTTGCCCAAAACCTATTCTATTTCTGCTTGGACTATGTATTTTTTTTCTGTTTAGAATTCTATTTTCCAAATTACATGTAAAAGCAAATTTTGACATCAATATTTTAAAACTTTGTGTTCCAACTTCTCTTCCTCACTCCCTTCCCACTCCAAATTCACAAGAACTCAAGCAATTGAATATAAGTTATACATGAGTAGTCATGGAAAACATTTCTACATTAGCTAGGTTGTGAGAGACCACAGATGAAAACAAAATTTCAGATTAAGGAATTGTCAAAAAAAATGTGTTTCAGTCTGTTTTCAGATACCATCAGTTCTTTCTCTGTAGCTGTATTGCAATTTTCATAAGTCCTTCAGGACCACTGCCTTGCTGAAAATAACTACATGCTTCCCAGCAGATCATCTTACACTATTGTTGTTATTTTGTATACATTACATTTCACGCTGCTTCAGTTCATGTGGGTCTTTCCAGGTTTTTCTGATAGCATCCTGTTCATAACATTTATATAGTACCTTAAACTTGACAAAGAATTTTCTTCACAATAGCCCAGCAGAGTAGGTACCATATGTTTTGCCATTGTGGTCAATCATCATAAATATTTCCCTCCATCCTATTCCCTTCCCATAATATTTACTCTATTTTCTATCTTCTTTTACCCTATTCCTCGTCAAAAGTGTTTTGCTACTGACTGCCCCTTCCCCACCTCCCCCTTCCCTTCATTTACCCTTCCCTCCTAATCCTCCTCCCCTCCTACTTTCCTGTAGGGTTACATAGATTACTCCTCCCAATTGGGTATATATGTTACTCCCTCATTGAGCCCACTCTGATGAGGTTAAGGTCTTTGAGTTAATTCTATTTTCTAAATTTTTCTTCCTCCATCCCTCCTCAACTCTCCCTATGAAATCAAGCAATTCAATATATGTCATATATGTGCTGTTATGTAGAACATCTTCCTCTTCCTTGAAAATGTTTTGCTTTTTACTGCTCCCTCCCCCAAACTTCCCTTCCCTCCTTCCTTCCCCTCTTCTGCCCACCCCTTATCTCCTTCCCCTCCCACTTTTCCTCAGGGCAAAAATATATTACTACACCCACTTGAGTATGTATGTTATTCCCTCTTTGAGCCAATTCTGATGATAGTAAGGTTCACTCACTCTCCCACTCCTTCCCCTTTCATCCCCATCTCCTCCATAAGCTTTTTTCTTATTTCCTTCATGTGAGCTACCTCTCTCCAGTCCACCTCTCCCCTTCCCCCTTCCACAGTGCATTCCTCCTACCCCTCAAGCCTATTTTAAAAATGACATCATGGGTTAGCTAGGTGGCACAGTGGACAAAGCACCAGCCCTGCACCCAAGAGGTCCTGAGCCCGAATCTGGCCCCAGACATAAGACACACCACCCTGCTTGGCCTACAAAGAACAAGGATAAACCAAAAATAAATGCTTTACAGATATCATCCCTTCATATTCAGTTCAGACCTGTGTCTTCTAAGTGTATTATTCCTTTCAGCTACCCTAATATTGTGAAAGTTCTTATGAGTTTGAAGTATTATCTTCCCATGTAGGAATGTAAACAGTTTAATCTTTTAATATCCCTCATGATTTCTTTTTCCTGTTTACCTTTTTATGCTTCTTCAGGGTCTTGTATTTGAAAGTCAAACCTTCTGTTCAGTTCAGGCCTTTTCATCACTAATGCCTGAGAAATCCTCTTTTTCATTGAAGTCCCATTTTTTACTCTGAAAGTTTATACTCAGTTTTGCTGGATACGTGATTCTTAGCTGTAGTCCCAGTTCCTTTTCCCTCTGGAATATCATACTCCATGACTTCTGGTCTTTTAATGTATATGCTGCTAGATCTTGTTTTATCCTTATTGGAGCTCCACAGTATTTAAATTCCTTTCTTCTAGCTGCTTGCAATATTTTCTTCTTGACCTGGGAGTTCTGGAATTTGGCTATAATTTTCCTGGAAGGTTGTCCTTTTTGGATCTCTTTCAGGAGTTGATTGGTAGATTCTTTGAATTTCTATTTTACCTTCTGCTTCCAGAATATCAGTGCAATTTTCCCTGACAATCTCTTTGAATATGCTACCAAAACTGTTATTTTGGTAATGGTTTCCAGGTAGTCCAGTGATTTTCAAATTATCTCTTCTGGATCTATTTTCTAGGTCAGATGTTTTTCCAAGGAGATATTTCATATTGCCCTCTATTTTTTTTAATCATTTGTGTCTTGGTTTCTCATAAAGTCACTAGCTTCCATTTGTTCAATCCTAATTCTTAGGCAATAATTTTCTTCAGACAGCTTTTTTTTTTTTTTTGCAGGACAATGGGGGTTAAGTGACTTGCCCAGGGTCACACAGCTAGTAAGTGTCAAGTGTCCAAAACTGGATTTGAACTCAGGTATTCCTGAATCCAGGGCTGGTGCTTTACCCACTGTGCCATCTAGCCACCCCCAGACAGCTTTTTAATCTCCTTTTCCATTTGACTTTTCAAGCCGTTGACTTTTTTCTCATGACTCTCCTGCATTGCTCTTATTTCTCTTCCATTCTTTCCTCCACCTCTCTAAATCTTCCTTCTATCTCTCCTACTTTCTATTCAAAGTCCCTTTTGAGCACTTCCATGGCCTGAGACCAATTCACATTTTTCTTGGAAGCTTTGGACATAGGAGCCCTGAGGTTGTTATCCTCTTCTGAGAGTGCACCTTGATCTTCCTTGTCACTAAAGAAACTTTCAATAATTCTCAACTTTCTTTGCTTGCTCATCTTTCTATCTTTTACTTTACTTTTAACTCCCTCTTACAGTGGAGCCCTACTTCCAAGCTTAACTGTCCCAAGCTTCAGAAGGTCCCAGGTGCTTTGCTTTGACGGAGGGAAGGTTTTTCTTTCACTTGGCCTATTCTCTGGTCTGAAGATAACTTCAAGCCAACTTGCTAATTAACCAGCAAGCAGAATTTTGTGTGCTGTGGTGCTTCTTAGCTTTCATGAGCCTGCACCCCTCCCCCACCTGGGATTCCCACTGCTCAGGATTTCTTCCTGGTTCCCCACTGGGGTGGGACACCCAAATTCCTCCCTAGGTACTGCTGTCACCCCTGCACTTTCCACCCCTGGCCAGGCATTCAGCCTTCTTACCTGATGCAAGCTCAATTCCAGAAGACACTGGTGTTGCAGCTGCTTCAGAGGCTGGGATAAGTTCCTCTGGTGCAGTGTGTCTGGGGTCTGTGTAGGTGCAATCTCAGGGTTGGGCTTTACTCTCAGCCCAGCATGGCCCCCTTTAATCTGTCTATAGCTGGAAAATAATCTCACCCCATGTTTTTGTGGGTTTTTTCTGCTCCAGTGGTTCTTTTAGTGCTGTTTTGGGGGGTAATTGTATCAGGAGCTCAGTGCATTTAATGTCTTTCATCCACCATCTTGGCTCCACCCCTGATTATGTACTATTAAGAAAAAAAAATTATGGTCTTTTCAAGATTGAAAGATTGGTTGAGTAGAAGAGAGGGACATTTTTCTTGCTTTTATAATTTAGTGTAGTACCCCAGTGGCTTTATCAGGGCCACAAAAGATTTGTGTGTTTTTTCTCTAAACAAGACAAATGTGATTCTTCACCAATATATATTAAGTTTAGAGGAAAGTAGAGGGACAGGGGTTGATAGCAAACCCTCTATTATATTGTTAAGAATCTTTGAGAGTTGCTATGGGCAAAAAACATCTTTTGTATAGTTAATATAGCAATGCCTCTCTTAATTTAGCTAGATTGGTCTTCAAATGAAAATTAAAGTTGATAATCTGGGTTCCATCACTTCTCATTTGGAGAATTGCAATGTTCTCTTAAACATCTCCAGTGTTTCCCCTCTAAATCCAACCTCCATAGTTTCCAAAATTGTTTTCTTAAGGTAAATGTATAACTATATTAACTCTCATATTCAGTAAATTCCTTTGACTCCATTTTTCTTCTAGGATCAAAAATAAATTCTGCCGTATGGCATTTAAAGTTCTTCACAGCCTGGTCCTTTCCTATCTTTCCACTGTACTTTTTCATGACTCTCCCCCAGTGTCTACTGAAATCTCAGTCTAGTCATACTAGTCTACTTCTTATTTTCCAGAAGGCTTAGTGCTCCATCTCCTATCTCTATGTCTTTTCACTGGCTTTACTAAATGCCTGAAATCTCCCTCATTATTTCCACCTCTTAGAATGCCTAGTTCCTAATTATGTCTTTCTCATTAGAATGTAACCTCTGTGGGGCCAGGATTGTTTCACATTTTCTTTGTAGCCTCAGCTTAGCATAGTTCTTGGCACAGTATAATAATTGCTTTATAAGTACTTGTTGATCAAACTCAGTGATAATTGCTGGAGTTTGTGTTTTGTTGGCACATACTTTTGAGAACCCCAGGGTCACATCTACTTCTTGATGAGGTTACTGAGCAGGACATTAGCTTACTAAGGAGACACTGACTGAGGACAAATGAATGTTTGGACTAGATTATCTTCACTCCAGCTCCTCAGTTCAATGATCATACATACCTCAACCTTCTTTTTATAGAAAATGAAAGATGAGAGGGGGACAGGAGAAAGGGTATACTTAGGCTCCAAGAGAATTCAATTTCTTATCTTTTGGCCTATTGCTATCATCACATAGAAATGGGGCTTGTTTTTAACTTATGGAATATGTTACTACTTTTAAATCACACAACAACAAAAAATGTCAAATATCCTCACTCTCACTCTCCCCATAATTATCTCCCCCACCCCCACCTCTGTTCCGGACAATTAATGCAGTACTTGTTGATGACTCAGAATGACCTCATTTGTCAGCTTATTTTCCCACCAATAATTAACATCATTATTACACTACATTATTTTATTGCAATCATCCTATAAAGACAAATTCAATAAACTACCTCTTTCTGGGCTATTGGAGGAATTCTCTAGGGGATGGTGAAACATGCATTTTTTTTCTTATTTATCATTTCCAATTCTCCTTACCCCATAAACACACACAACCCTAATATACCATATCTCCTCTTACCTTTTCCTGCTTGATTTATTTCTTATTTCTAAAAGTCATTTCAGGCTTCCATATTTACTTCACCGAAATTAAGGCACTTCAAGTTAACCCACCAGAATCTAAAGAAATTCAAATTTCGATCTTTAGGGTTTTTTGTGCTCCTTTCGGTTTTTTTCTTTTAATATCGATGTGTTAGCCCTTTTTAGATTCCCCTGAAGGGAAATCAGATTTTCCATATACTTTCTCTGGGAATAATTGCTAACTTGATCTTTTTCTACCAGACAGGAGAACAACCAGTCAATTTATCTGCTCATCAAAATTAAGTCAATTGGGTGAAAAAGAAAGTACAGTAGTCCCAATAAACCCAATTTTAAGTTTATTCTTTTCACTTTTTTTGGTAGTAATCCTAGCCAGCATGATATATACCTCAGTATTAAGGAAGATGCTTTGGTATAGAGAGGGATGTTAATTGCACATGAAAATATAGCTAATTCTTTTGTGGAGATAGAATTATTGAAATGACCACTTGAATTACTTAGCATTTCATGCATGTATATATGTTCATGTGTGTATACATGTTCATGTAAGCACATATTTCTGTGTATGTTACCTTTCCAGAACACATGTTGGTGAACAGCTTCCCAGGTCAAAAATTGGGTCCAGATCTTTCTCCTTCAGTGAAAGTCATTGTAAAGTCAAAAAATGTTTTTAAAAATTTACATGCAAAACAGTGCATTCAGAATAAAAAGGGAAACTATTGATTGAAAGAAAAACATTGCATTAAGTATCTCTGATAAGTGTCTGATATCCATGATATATAGGGAATTAAAATAACTATAGAAGGTGTCCTAAAAGTCTTTGTCCAGTGTTATGCTATTAAAGTTTTATCTGTTGAAATTAGTAAAGCTATTGTTGTTCAGTTGTGCCTGACTCTTTGTGACCTTGTTTGGAGTTTTCTTGGCAAAAATTCTGCAGCGGTTTGCCATTTACTTCTCCAGCTCATTTTACAGATGAGGAAACTGAGGCAAACAGAATTAAATGACTTGAACATGGTCACATTACTTACTAGTAAGTGTCTAAGGCTGCATTTGAACCTGGGTCTTCCTGACTCCAGGCCAGGCACCCTATGCACTACACTGCCTGGCTGTCCTATCAAAGCTTAAGACTGTGCAAAGACTTTTCAAACACCCTGTATAAGACCAAGAACCATTTCCTAATAAATAATCAAGGATACTAACATATAGTTCTTAAAAGAAGAAATGAAAACTATCAGGAACCATATACAAGATTGTCCCAAAATACTAATACTAAGAGAAGCATGAGTTCAAACTGCCCTGATGTTTTATCTCATACATAGCAAATGGACAAAGGTTACAAACACTTTTGGAGTTGCTATGTGAAGACAGTAGTCATTGGTACAACTGTGTATTGGTTCAGCTATTTTTTTTGTGGGGCAATGGGGGTTAAGTAACTTGCACAGGGTCACACAGTTAGTAAGTGTCAAGTGTCTGAGGCCGGATTTGAACTCAGGTACTCCTGAATCCAGAGCCGGTGTTTTATCCACTGTGCCACCTAGCTGCCCCAGTTCAGCTATTCTTGAAAGCAATCTGGATTTATATTTTTTAAAGAGATGGAAAAGTCTATACCCCTTGACTGAGATGATATTGCTGCTCATATACCTCAAGGAAATAAAGAAAATTCCCATTTATACCAAAATATGTATAACAGCAGTTTTGTGGTAGCAAATATATATATGTGTGTGTGTGTGTGTGTATATGTATATATATATATATGTGTGTGTGTATATGTATGCATATGTATGTGTATTGATGTACATATACATCTATTTAAATATATAATTAGTTTCCATCAATTAACAATAAACAAATAGAAGTACATGAATATAATATAATATTACTCCACTAAAAGAAAAGATAAATATGCCATATTCAAGGAAACATGGGAAGACTGATATGAATTGATATGGAATAAAGTAATTAGAACCAGAAAAAATAATATATACAATGATCACAATAATGTAAACACCAATAAAATGAATGGTGAAGCTTGGCTTTAGAGAACAGTTGAGCAGATGTACTTCTTTTCTTCCTTTACAGAGATAGGAAATATGGACGGGGAATTTTGCACATACTTCCACCTTCCAGTTAACTGTTAAACAGTCTTGCTGAACTGCTTTATTTTTTTTCTTTCTTTTAAAACTTTATTATGGGGATAGCTTGGTGACGCAATAGATAAAGCACTGGCCCTGTATTCAGGAGGACCTGAGTTCAAATCTGGCATCAGACACTTTACACTTAGTAGCTGTGTGACCTTGGGTAAGTCACTTAAGCCTCATTGCCCCACCCTTCCCCAAAAAACTTTATTATAAAGGCAAACATACCAGAAAGGGGAGGAAGAGGGGGATATATTCACAAATGAATATGATATTAAAAAATAACAAATAATATTAAGAAAGTCAAAATTTCAACAATGAAAAATCTCAAATGTTTTCTTAATGGCATACCTTTATACAGAATTATTATTGCATGTAGTCTGTGTTGTGTCTTCAAGGCTACTACTAACATACTTCTTGACCCTGAAATGTTCATACTACCTAGTTCATAGAATTCTGGATATGGAGTCAGGAAGATCTGAGTTCCAATTCTGCTTCAGACACTTGATTTTCATTTGATTACCCAGGTGTATTGAATCTGAAACCTTCCTTTTCTAGCCATATCTCCAAGAGGTATTATTAAAGTAAATTAAGTCTTTAATTTACTCATCTGTTTTCTCATCTGTAAAAGAATAGTAATAATAGCCCACACATACACACACACACACAGACACACACACACACACAGTATTCCAAAACTCTTGGTGCATTAACCTCACAGAATAGTTTGAGGATTAAATTAATTTATACATACATATGTGTATATATATGTGTGTGTGTGTGTACATGTATATGTACATGTACACATACACAAACATACATATGCACATACATAAAGTTTTGCAATCTTAAATTACTGTATGACCATGAATATTGTTATTATTATATTGTATAGGTAAGGCTTGAAATTCTAATATCCTTGAATGTATAGGTCCAAACTTTCCTCTTTTTCCAGTAGTAAAAATTCTCTGTTAAATCACCCAGGAACAGATCTTTGGACTCAATTTTGACTACTCTTTTTACTTTATCATACATAATGAATCAATTAGCAAGTGAAGCCAAATTTTTTACTTCTTTACCTAGTTCCCTTTCAATTTTAAAGTATATATTGTCATTCTAGCTACTCAAATCTTCAGTGACTCCTATTTGCCTACAAAATGAAGACTAATTTCATCAACTATTTAATTCAAGGCCCTTCACAATCTAAATCAAACTATCTTTCTAGTCTTACTTTTATCATTTTCCTTTACAAATCGTCTACTATGTCCACATTGCTTTATATAGCATCCACCAATCTGACCTGGCACATGCCTGCCTCCATGACTTTGTTCATAGCATCATTTTTATTATGGATAAGCTTAGGAATATGACCCACTTTTCAAGGATTGAGTCAAATCAACCCTCGTTCTGTGAAGCTTTCCAAGACTGCCTCAACTCTCAAAGGAAAGTGATTTTAATGACCTCTGACTTCCTAGAACTTTTACTGTACCTCTCATTTGATAGTGACCATAAGTTATTTTTCTTGGTGTGAATGCTGAGGTAAGGAATACTATTGATATCAGTGGTCATATGAATGTACAAGACACAGAGGGAAAGACTCAGAGAAGAAATGCAGTGGGCATATCAGACTAATCAATCTCCTTCATTGTATAGCATATATTCATACTATGTTTATATGATATTTCTCAACCCAGGAGCTCCAAAGGATTCTTATTACCTTATTCCCTCTGACTTTACATTTGTTTCCATTTAAAAGTTATGTTAAATACAGTCACACATGCATACACATACTTATTCCACAGCGAGCAGCGACTCCAATTATTTCTCTGTGTATGATGAACAATCCATATGTCTTTCAAGTATGCTGGGGCTTCATTTCTTCCTCATTTGAACTTCAAAAGATAATTTATAAATCAGACCTAATTTACTTTAATAATACCTGTTGGAGGTATGGCTAGAAAAGGAGAGTTTCAGGTTCAAAACACCTGGGTAATCAAATGAAAATCAAATACATACATTTCAGGAAGTGCTATCAACTTGACTCTTCAGAGACTCATGTTTAAAGGCTCACAATAATTAAGTTATATTGACCCAGGATTCTGACATTTTGACAGATCTTGTATTCCGAGGCTGACTTTCAAACTAGTTCCAGTCAGAAAACAGTAGCCTTCTGTATTTAATTAAATGACATTCATGCAAAAAGAAGGTAACCTGGTTCAGACCCTGATCTTTGAATCAGAAATCATAAGGGAAAAGGGGTAGTAGTATAAGCACACTGATGGGCTAAAAGTTAAAAAAGGGCCTTCTTGTGTCTACCAGAGGCCTTCTTTGCTTCTTCCTTCTTTCCTTGTACATACAGATTAGAAATGTGACTGAAGATTATCTGGAGGTGTCACTCAAAGAAAATGTTGTTTCTAAAAGCTGGATTTCTCAAAAGATCTTACCCACTTAACATTGAGGAAGGGGTGCTAAGAAACACAACTGTAATTCTAAGTTAAGGCAGCTTGTGCCTCTATGTAACTATATATTTTTCCTCTTTGTGGTTATCTACATTATCCTAGTAATTGTTCTCTCTTGACCAATGTTAGGTCAATTTTCCAAAGGAATGAAAGCAGACAGAGAATGGGGGAAATGTCAAGCGCATCTGATATCAGTTTATTATAGCATCACCATTGATGAATCATTAATTATTATTTTATAAATTAGAATGAACATTGAAGGCCAAGTTTAATGCAGAAATACTTTACCTGAATACAGTCACAAAAAATTCCAGTGCTCTTAAGAGTTATAACCTGTTTATTTTTATCAATAATAATATGATTTTTATGTTCAACCCACTATATTCTTCAAAACCAAATGCTATTGGATTTGTGCAGCCCTTAACAATTGTGTTTTATTTTTACCTTCTTATGAATGTTAAGAAGTGGGAGAAAAAAAACTTTCCAAAAATAAAACCAAACTTCTCCAATTCTAGTACTCAGTTTCAGGAACTAAGCTTCAATATGTGTGGGAGAAATATTAGTACAGGTTTTATTTCTATGGGGGGAAAAGGGTTTGATTTTTAATTATTCAAGTATTGGAACTACGAGGCAAATGGCCTGGGCTCCAGGTGTGGTTCTACCCAATTAGGGCATGTGACCTTGGGCAAGTCACTGAAATCTACTTGCTTAAGTTTGTTCACCTGTAAAATGAAGGGGTTAAACTAGATAATCTCCAAAATCCTTCCCAGTCCACACATTAACCTATGATTGATTTGAAGACATTTTTACCATGAATTTTATGAAAACCAACAGCAATAGAAGGGGAGGGATTGTTGAGGTTATCCTCCCATCTAATTCTCTTTCATTCATGGTGACTAAATAATGAAATTAAACTTTCCAAATTAATAAAAGTTGGACTGGACATTTCTATTCTTCTCCTCCCTCACCCTCCAGGCTGCCTCTCCCTCTTTGCTACTGAAACATACTGATACAATTCATAATTACCTAGAGAGTTAAAACTCAATCTCTCCAAGTTCATATGCTCAGGCCTCCCCCCTTTTCACAGAAGATGCTCTTCATTTATTTTATAGGTTAAACCGCAGAACCGTTTTGTGGGTTTGTCAACTGGAATTTGATAATAGGGCTGCTTTTTCAATTCTTTGAATACTTAGACAAGTGCACTTTCTTTGACAACTTCTGCAACTTGAAAATACAACACTGTTCTCAAAACAATATGCTCAAAACACCCCAAAAGGTAAAACTCAGTTAAGGGGGAAAAGGGGGGGTTGGGGGAAAGGAGGGGAAGGAAAGAGAATAAAGATCAATAATTCTCTACCAACACTGTGAATTTAAATAGCTAGTCCTAATGAAAATTGGGAGGCTGGATGTAAATTGGTACATCTCAGTGTCAGTTAAGCTAATCGGTGTCAAATGATTGAAAATATGCATCCACCTGTAGCACAAGGGTATAACATTTCATTGGCTTGGGCAGGAGAGATTACAACAGGTCTCTCAACAGGGATAGGGGTGTAGCAACTGGAAGAATAATTGCCGTAGGGGACCGAAGCTCCTTTGTCCAAAGACTTCCACTAATCCAACAACCGCATTCGTGCAAAACCTGCAGTCCTGTTAGATATGGGACCCACCCTGGATCAGGTAACATACCCTGTATATAACAACATTCAGAGGCACAATGCGGTGGAATCTGCCTAACAGATCCCAGCAGCCCCTATGAGATTTAAGATGTTCCACTGAGGCCACAAAGAGATGTCTTTTCGTGCCATTTTGCAAGATAGAGCTCTATATTCCCAGATTTGAAACCTGGATATTCCCACCACTGGGGATAGGGGGAGGAGGAGTGGGCGGGAAAGACAAACAGTATCTCATTGGGAGTAGATTGCTGTTTTCATGAGGGCTGAAGCCCAAGTCTGTTAATTTTCCAGAAAACGAGAAGATACCTTCAGAACCTGCATGTTTGGTTGTTAGATGAGCTTGTCAGTTTAACAAGAACCAGCGTACTCAAGACCCAGGGAGACCCCGCCCCCCTCTCTGCCCCCTCTGTTTAGTCTTGGTCACCAGTGGCTCTCAGAGCAAAGAATGCATCATTCCCTCTCCAACAGCCTTAGCTACTTACTCTCCGTGGTTTCCTTTACTTAAACACCAAAATTGCAGGCTGGGACTTTCAGACATTAACAGTCAAACAGTGCAGTGGTCCTTGGAAAGCCCTAAAAGTTGTTCCTGCTCTCTAATAAAAGCATGCATGTCCCCATGCATCCGTGGAGGGAGACTTATACAGGAGAGAAGGAGGCAATTTGACTCTATCTGAGGAGTTCGAGAGATCAGTCTCCTTGGCCCCTAGCAGAGGTCAGGGCTGGGGTGTTATTATCTACAGTGTTGTATTGATTTTCTGGTTATCAGTGGCTTGTGATGGAACAGCTGGTGCTTCCCACTGTACAGAAGTTGAGAAGCAAATTGTTAAGAGATTCTGATAAATGACTTTTTGTCCATCGGAAGCTCCCTCCTTTTTTGGTGAGGCAAAATACCGAGGCTGCTTCATATCCCCAGCCCGATGCAAACTTTCCCAGTACCCCCAAAGCTCTCCAGCCCCTTTCGAGGAGGCCTCCAATACTTACAGACTTCCTTTCACGGCTAATTTTCTTCTGTAATCTTTCCACTCTCCCCTAGGTTGGAGGAGATGGTCAGGGAAAGCAAAACAAGCAGGTGTTATGCATAGGCTGCTTTTCTTCACTCTGGGGAATGCTAGAAATTCGGTTTCCACAACTAGCAAAGTTTTCTGAAAGCCCTGCAGCCTTGCTAATTTTAGTACACCTGGAGGAGAAAGAAAGTGGATGGGAATGGAAGGAGACAAGGCCAGCGGAATGACTTAGGCTTGGTGCAGGCAGAGCGTGAAGGGAATAAACAGACTAGGTACCCCGCAACTTAAAGTTCTTGAACTCAATAACACCCAGCGCAACCCCGCTATGACTGACGACTGTGGGTGGCAGCTTTGTTTTCAGTTCTGTCCTGGGAGAAAGGAAACTGATCAAGAACTTGGCGACTGCCCAGATTTAGGGAGTCTCAGTTATGTGCAAGGGAGAAAGTCGTAACCAACTTTGTTCCCCAAATAAACTTCATTGGTGAGGAGCGCTCGTCCCCAATCTCGACCCTCTTTCCTCCATTGCGCCTCCGTTACGTGCAAATAATCCTCCTTTCCCTCTAGCATTGGGTTGCATTGACTAAAGAGGACTGGAACCCCAAAGGCAGAGGCAGTGGCGACATGGAGGTTTAGGAGAAAAGAGGCAAGCTGAATTTAATAGTGAGTGGCTTATCAGGAAGTGAGGTGAAGGTGAAGGTGAGCATGGAGAGGGGTCGGATTGTGCAACCTGCAACCAGCCCGCAAGGTATCACTGCCGGCAGAATTTGCACCTGACGATCTTCTTGAAAGCACTTTGGAAATCTTTGTTGAAGTAGGCATAGATGACAGGGTTGAGCAGGGAATTGGAGTAACCGAGCCAGTTGATTATCGCACCCAGCGAGTCGGGCATGTGGCAGCTACTCTCGCAGAAGGGCAGGACCAGGGCCACGATGAAGAATGGTAGCCAACAGAGGATAAATGTACCCATTATGATGCCCAACGTCTTGACAGTCTTCCTCTCCCGGGCCAAGGCCATCTTTCTCTTGGCTTCTGCATTCCTTTCGTTCTTCTTCTCGAAGGAGGTGGTGCTGGGGACTCCACCAGCGTCACTGGGGAGCGTTAGGTGCTCCTTGGAGTTGCTATAGTGGTGGATCTCAATTACCTCCAGGGCGGCGCGATCCTCACCCTGCCTCACAGCCCCATTGACGCAGGGCGCCCCCACAGTCTTGGGCTCCGCCCCGCGCCTCCAGTTCTTGCCCCTGGGTTCCCCATTGATGCTTTTTTTGGGTGGGGGAGCCGGGGAAGTGCTGAAGCAGCTGTCCCCGGACTTCTCTGCCTTCTTGACTGTCTTACGGATTCGAAACCGGGCAGCTTTGAAGATCCGCCCGTACAGCACGAGCATCAGCAGGAGGGGGATGTAGAAGGCGCCAAATGTGGAGTAAATGGTATAGCCGTGGTCTTTGCTGATGGTGCAAGCGTCGGGGTTCGAGCGGTCTTCTGGGGTCCGCCAACCCAACATGGGTGGGATGGAAATCAGAAAGCCTATGAGCCAAGTGAGGCTGATAAGGACGGCAGCTCTCCGGGGGGTCCTCTTATTTACATAGTCAATGGGGTCGGTGATGGCCCAGTACCTGTCCAGGGCAATGGCACACAAATGCAGGATGGACGACGTGCAGCAGAGTACATCCAGGGAGATAAAAATATCGCAGGTCACCTGGCCCAGGGTCCACTTGTTGAGGACCTGGTAGAGAGCAGCCATGGGCAAAACTAGCACGGAAACCATCAGGTCGGTGACGGCCAGAGAGCCGATGAGATAGTTAGCCACGTTCTGCAGGGAGCGCTCCAGGACAATTGCGGCCACCACACAGGCATTGCCTATCACCGCGCAGAGGATCAGGGAGCCGAGCAGCACCGAGGTGACTACCTGGTAGCCGAAGGTCACGTCTGAGAAATCAGTACTATTGTCCCTATCATAGGGCGAGTCACTGGAGGTAGTGTTGTTGCTCTGGTTGTTAAAGTCAGCGTGACCATGGGGTAGGGGGCTGCTGTGTGTGAATCCATCCATACCGCGGAGGTGGTGAGCTGGGCAGGAGTGTGAGGTACGGGCCTCCCCCTTCCCTCTTCCTTGTTTTTGTCCTCTTCTCACTTCTAGAGAGTTAGGGCGATGGAGAGATGGGGCAGCTTAAACTGGGAGTTCTCCCCTCTCAGACGAAGTCACTGGTTCGAACATCTTCAGCAAGCCACACAGTTGATGTACTTGTTTAGTCTGGCGGGCGCCTTAATCACCAGCAGCGAACAGAAGTTAGCGGAGAAGCAATTCCAAGTAAGTCAATTATTCCTGGGCTATAGCTGGAGTCTCTGTTTTTCTCTGTCCACTCTGGTTTGCAGCTGTCCCTGTCGCTGCCGCTGTCCAACTGCGAGTCTGAGCAAGAGACTCCTTTACTCGTAAACAGCCTAAAGACCTGGAAGAAGGAGCTGGAAGAGAGAACCCCCAGTCCTCCTCCTCCTCCTCCTCCTCCCTCTCCCTCTCCCTCTCTCTCTCTCTCTCTCTCTCTCTCTCTCTCTCTCTCTCTCTCTCTCTCTCTCTCTCTCTCTCTCTCTCTCTCTCTCTCTCTCTCTCTCTCTCTCCTTCTCCCTCTCCCTCTCCCTCTCCTCTTCCCCTCCTCTCCCTTCTTTTCCCCTATTCTTCTTCACCTCCCTGTCTCCTGTCTCTTCTCTCTCCTCACTCCCCTTTATTTATCACTCTCTCTGCCACTCTGACGGCTTCTCTCCCTCCTTCCCACACTGCTTTCCTCCCCCTCCTAATGCGGTGTGTCTCCCTATCTTTTCTCCCCCCCTCTTCCCCCCCTCTCTCCCCCGCCCCGCGCTTGTTGCCATCCTGTTCAACTCTTTCATCAGCACAACTGGGAGAGACTCCTGGGTTCGGAACCTTCACACTTACCTCTAGCCATCTATCAGATAAGCATTATAGCAATCCTCTGACCCCTGTCAAACCCAAGAAGGAAAAAAAAAACATTTATAACTACTCAGTATATCAGCTTTGACGAGGTGGGGGGAAGATTAACATGCAATTTATTGTGGGAGTGGAAGAAAAAAGATAATAATTTAGATGAATAGTAAATAAGGAAGTAAGGTTCTAAAGGCTGGTCCTACTATTCTGTATTGTAATTATAAAATAAAATGAAAAGGAAGGGAATGAATTTTCTCATTTGGATTTTCATCCTTATCCTCTCCAAACAAAATGCCACTAAGAAGCATGTAAGCAATTTGTGTGAAGCCTAATTGAATATAAGGTTCTTTGTTTTTGTGTCCCCAACAAATGTGCACACTTCTTTCTTCCTCTTTTTCTTTACTTGTTCTTAGTATTTGCATGAAAATCACAGGCACAAAAGGGAGTCTCTGGTACTTCTTCAAGTTGCCCTCCCCACTTGAGGAAGCAAGACACCCTTTTATTTCTAAGCTACTGTTACTTGTGAGGTAAAGGCATTTTGCCTTCCATTTTTTTCTGAACCAATAGAGGAACCTCTGAGGAGAGTGCTATGGGATCCCAGGATGCACAAATAACTATCTGCTTCCAGTGACTATAATCAGCACCTGGGACAGTTCTGAACAAGGAGGGCCTTTGTCGCCACCTGCAGGAGAGTGCCTCTGAGATTCATGGTATTTCGCTGTGTTTCCAGAGCTAGAGGGGGAAAAAAACAAACAAACAAACAAACAAAAAAAAAAAAACCTTAGTCACTTTATTGGAAACAAAATAATTCTGGAAGATGGTCCATTTTGCACATTTCATTCTTCTGCCTAAACTAATTGCTCCTTCTTTCAGCCTCGAATGAAAGGTAAAATGCCCTGCTCTCACAACTAATACTAGCTTAGGGACAAAAAATTGGCTTGCTTCTTCAACTTGGGGAGGTAGTGACTCAAAAGAGAACCAGGGAGATATCCTTTGAGAATGGTGATTTTCATTAAAATGCTAACCTTGTCCTCAGTCTTCCTATGTTGCCTGGCTATTCTGTGAAAAACCATGGCATGGAGCAATGTCTAACTTCAGTAGTAAATGGCCAAATTAAGCAAATGTGCTGTACTTTATATGCTATAGGTAAGCACTTCCAGGAAATCTTATGCTTATATTTTGTATGGCCAAAAATTGGTATTTAGTGATTAAACATTCATGCCTGCAAAATTTTAAACAAATTAAGCTGAAGGGTAAAGGCTAGTGTTTTTACGTTTGTTTGTTGTTATTGTTGTTGTTTGAGAAAATGACTTTACAGAGAATACAATGACACTGTAATTTGTTTTAAGGAAAGGAACAAATCACAAGGTTGTCTCTTTTAGAGAATGAAAGCAAATTGGAAATGTCTGGGAGAAACTTTCAAAGTCAACTGGAATATAGCAGAAAATAAATACAGTACACATGGTTCACTGATAAACTGATTTTACATTCCAAAGTAAAGGAGGAAATGTAAAAGTAGGTGACCCTTGAAGTGCAAAATAATACATATATGCACTATATCTCATGATTATTCCAACATTTCATTGAACCTTAGAGATTTGTCTTGCTTTATCTCAAATTCCTGAAAGCAACAAAAGTGTGTAGAGAAAAATTGTTTGAGAATTCAGTGCTGGGCATCATTTTCACTCAATCATTTCAGTGTGTTTTAGTTATGAAATAGGCATTCATGATGATTCATGACACAAAACAGAGATCAGTCTTTATGGTGCCACAGGAGAGTCTACAGTAGGGCTTTAAGATCTAGTGTTTTTGCTATTTCCCCCTTTTATCTAGTCCTCTCAAAGCCACAACACTAAACAGTTTTGTTAAAATACTGCTATATGCCTAAAAAGACAATCTAACAAACCACTGAAATCTTGATCCTTAGAAAAGAAAAATATTGGAAAGATAATTGATAAAAGAAGCAAGAATGAATCTGAAAGATGAATATATGTATACATATATATATGTATTTACATATATATATATGTACAGGGTTTTTCAAAAACCTTAATGCATTTTAAACTATTAAAATTTAAAGCTCTCCTGAAATTTTAAGTCAGCCTATGACATATACACATATATACATATATAGTATACATATATTGTATGTATCCATATATACATATATGTAAAACACAAATATGTTTGTACATATATATGAATGGATTGAGTATGTGTATCTATAAGCATATATATGCATTATTACATATAAGAGGTAATATGTCTTAAATTTTGACCGTTGATAGATAGCCAAGATTAGAGTCAGGAAATCCTGGATTCACTGTCTCTAGTACATTTTAACCATTTGACCCATGGGCAAGTAACAATCTAATTTAAAGATAAACTTTATATTTGCATGAGTGAAAGGAATTTTCACATCAGGTTGTCCACACTGATGAAATCATAGGTCTACATTGAATTGCATGGTGGTTCCAGATCTAGGATTTCATTCATGTAAAGAATTACCAGTGAGGAAACACCTTCTACCAATACAAAACAAGTCTTTGTAATATATATATATATATAGTCTTAGCAAATTGCCTAGAAGAACTTGCTCATGGTCATACAGCCAGTATTTGCCAGAGGCAGGACCAGATTCCAAGTCTTCCTACCTCCAAGACCTCTTCTCTCAATTATGCAATGCCACGTCTCTGATTGGGGGCAATCAAATAAGAATTGCACCCTATTTAAAAATTGTACCACTTATATTAAAAATCAGTAAATATTCCAAGCCTGTAATATGAAGTATTAGAATTTTTTAGAAACTAAAATGCTTATATTTTCCTTTAGCTTGAGGGCTAAAGATATTTAAATTAGGTAAAGACAGATTGTTAACATTACTTGTCTAATGGTCTGACTTTAGGTATCCTAGTGTGATGTTTTATAATACAGTACTTTCACTGGTATTTTTATCATAAAAGTATTTTATTATTTTCTAGTTATATGTAGAGATAGTTTTCTACATCTGCTTTTATAACATTTCTAATTTCAAATTTTGCTCCCTCCCTCCCCTCACTCAAGCAATCTGATATAGGTTATATATGTACAATCACATTAAACACATTTCTGCACTAGTCATGCTATGAAAGAAGAATCAGAGCAAAAGGGAAAAGCCTCAAAAAAGAAAAAGAAAAAAAGAGTAGAAATATTTTGGTTCAATCTGCATCTAGATTCCACAGTTCTTTTTTTCTGGATTTGGATTTACATCATGAGTCCTTTAGAACTATCTTGGACCATTGTATTGCTGAGAAGAGTCAAGTCTATCACAGTTGAACACACAATGTAGTTGATAACTGTGTAAAATGTTCCCCTGGTTCTGCTCATCTCACTCAGCATCAGTTCATGTAAGTCCTTCCAGGTTTCTCTGAAATCCATCTGCTCATCGTTTCTTACAGCACAATAGAATTCCATTACATTCATATACGACAACTTGTTCAGCCATTACCCAACTGATGGGACTCCCTTCAATTTCCAATTCTTTGCCACCAAAAAAGGGCAGCTATAAATATTTTTGTACATATAGGACCTTTTCCCTTTTTCATGATCTCTCTTGGAAAAAGACTTAATAATAGAGTTGCTGGATCAAAGAGTATGCACAGCTTTATAGCCCTTTGGGCATAGTTCCAAATTGCTCTTCAGAATGGTTGGATTAGTTCACACCTCCACCAAGAATGCATTAGTATTCCAATTTTTCCAAAGTTTCTCCAACATTTACTATTTTCCCTTTTTGTCATATTAGCCAATATGATAGGTGTCAGGTGGTGCCTCAAAGTTGTTTTAATTTGCATCTCTCTAATCATTAGACATTTAGAGCATTTTTTCATATGGGAATAGATAGCTTTGGTTTCTTCATCAGAAAACTGCCTGTTTATATCCTTTGACCATTTCTCAATTGGGGATTGACTTGGATTCTTATAAATTTGATTTAGTTCCTGATATATCTTAGAAATGCAGCCTTTATCAGAAATACTGGCTATAAAATTGTTTCCCAGCTTTCTTCCTATCTTCTTATTTTGGATGCATTGCTTCTGTTTGTACAGAAACCTTTTAATTTAATGTAATCAAAATCATCCATGTTGCATTTCATAATATTCTCTATCTCTTGTTTGGTCATAAACTGTTTTCCTTTTCATCAATCTGAGAGATAAACTATTCCTTCTTTTCCTAATTTCCCTATAATATCACCTTTTATGTCTAAATCATGTACCCATTTTGACCTTATTTTAGCATAAGTTGTAAGATGATGGTCTATGCCTATTTTCTGCCATACTCTCTTCTACTTTTCCCAGCAGTTTTTGTCAAATACTGATTTCCTATCCCAGAAGCTGGAGTCTTTGGGTTTATCAAACAGTATATTACTAAAGTTATTTCCTACAGTGTCCACTGTGCCTAACCTATTCCATTGATCCACTACTCTATTTCTTAGCCAGTACCAAATAGTTTTAATGACTGCCACTTTATAGTAAAACTTCAGATTTGGTACAGCTAGCCCACCTTACCGTGCATTTTTTTTCATTAGTTCCCTTGATATTCTTGAATGTTTGTTCTTCCAGATGAATTTTGTTATTATTTTTTCTAGCTCTATACAATAATTTTTAGGTAGTCTGATTGGTATGGCACTGAATAAGTAAATTAATTTAGGCAGTATTGTCATTTTTACTATATTATCTCAGCCAATCCATGAGCAATTGATACATTTCTAATTATTTAGATATGATTTGATTTCTGTGAAAAGTGTTTTGTAATTGTTTTCATATAGTTTCTGGGTTTATCTTGGCAAGTAGACTCCCAAGTATTTTATATTATCTACCATTACTTTAAATGGAATTTCTCTTTCTATCTCTTGCTGCTGGACTTTGTTGGTCATGTATAGAAATGCTGATAATTTATATGGATATATTTTATATCCTGCAACTTTGCTAAAGTTGTTAATTATTTCAAGTAGTTTTTTAGTTGATTCTCTAGGATTCTCTAAGCATACCATCATATCAACCGCAAAAAGTGATAGTTTGGTGGGCAACTAGGTGGTGCAGTGGATAAAGCACTGGCCCTGGAATCAAGAGGACCTGAGTTCTAATCTGGACTCAGACTCTTAACACTTACTAGCTGTGTGACCCTGGGCAAGTCACTTAATCCTCATTGCCCTGCAAAAAAGAGAAAAACAGAATGATACTTTTGATTCCTCTTTGCCTATTCTAATTCTTTTAATTCCTTTTTCTTCTCTTCTTGCTCATGCTAACATTTCTAGTATAATATGAAATAATAGAGGTGATAATGGACATCCCTGTTTCACCTGGATCTAACTTATCCCCATTACATATAATGTTTGCTGATGGTTTAGGTAGCTACTGCTTATTATTTTAAGGAAAGCTCCACCTATTTCTATGCTCTCTAGTGTTTTGGGGTTTTGGGGGGTTTTTGTTGTTGTTGTTTTTGCAGGACAATGATGGTTAAGTGACTTTCCCAGGGTCACACAACTAGCAAGAGTCAAGTGTCTGAGTGCAGATTTGAATTCAGGTCCTCCTGAATCCAGGGCTGGTGCTTTATCTACTTCGTCACCTAGCTGCCCCCGCCCCCGCCCCCTGCTCTCTAGTGTTTTTAATAGGGATGACTGTTGAATTTTGTCAAATGCTTTCTCTACATCTATTGAGATAATCATATGATTTTGTTTAGTTGTCTTATTGAAATGGTTGATTATCTTTATAGTTTTCCTAATGTTGTGCCAGCCTTGCATTCCTGGTATAAATACCACCTGGTCATAATATATTATCCTGGTGATCACTTGCTGTAATCTCCTTGCTAATATCTTATTTAAGATTTTTGCTATTCATATTTTTTATATTCATTAGGGAAATTGGTCTGTAATTTTCTTTCTCTGTTTTGGTTCTGCCTGGTTTAGGTATCAACACCATAGTTGTGTCACAAAATGAATTTGGTGGAACTCCTTCACCTATTTTTCCAAATAAGTTGTATAGTATTGGAATTAATTGTTCTTTAATTGTTTGGTAGAATTAATTTGAAAACCCATTTGGCCCTGGAGATTTTTTCTTAGGGAGTTCATTGATGGCTTGTTCAATTTATTTGTCTAAAATGGGCCTATTTAAGGATTCTATTTCCTCTTCAGTTAACCTGGGCAATTTGTATTTTTATAAATATTTATCCATATCATATAGATTATCAAATTTATTGGCATAGAGTTGAGCAAAATAGCTCCTAATTATTGCTTTATTTTCCACTTCATTGGTAATGAATTCACCCCTTTCAGTTTTTTACTTGGATTCTTTCTTTTTTGGTAGCTTGCAATATTTTCTCTTTGACCTGAGAGCTCTGGAATTTGGCTATAATATTCCTAGGAGTTTTCCTTTTGGGATCTCTTTCTTGAGGTAATTGGTGGATTCTTTCAATTTACAGTTTATTGTCTGCTTCTAGAATATTGGGGCAATTTTCCCTGACAATTTCTTGGAAGATGATATACTTGATCATGGTTTTCAGGTAGGCCAATCATTTTCAAATTATCTCTCCTGGACCTATTTTCCAGGTCAGCAGTTTTTCCCAGAAGATATTTCACATTGCCCTCTATTTTTTATTCATTTGGATTTGCTTTATTGTGTCTTGGTTTCTCATAAAGTCACTAGCTTCCATTTGTTCAATCCTAATTCTTAAGCAATTATTTTCATCAGAGAGATTTTGTACCTCCTTTTCCATTTGGCCAATTTGACTTTTCAAGCTGTTGTCTTTTTTCTCATGTCTTTCCTGCATCACCCTCATTTCTCTTCCATTTTTCTTCTACCTCTCTACTTTATCTTCAAAGTCCTTTTTGAACACTTCTATGGCCTGAGACCAATTAATAATTTTCTCGGAAGCTTTAGATATTGGGGCTCTGACATTGACATCTTCCTCTGAGGGTGCACCTCTATCTTTCTTGTCACTGAAGAAACTTTCTATGGTTCTTGCCTTTCTTTTACTTGACTTTTAGCTCCTTAAATGGGCACTCTTTCCAGGCTGCAGTATCCCAAGCTTAAGAAGGTCTCAGGTGTTATGATTTAAGGAAGATCAGGTTCTTCACTCACCTGGCCTGTTCCCTGGTCCATAGATGACCCCAGACCAACTTGCTAATCGACCAGCTTTGTGTGTTGTAGTTGTCAGCTCCGACAAACTTGTGCCCCTCACCCACCTGGGCCACTGCTACTCAAGCCTACTTCCTGGTTCCCAGCAGGGGTGAAAAACCCAAGTTCTGCCTCATCACCAGCATAGACCCCTGTAGGTCTCCCCCCCTGCCAAGGGGTCAGCCCTCTCACCAGACTCTGAGCCTACTTCCAGATGACACTGGCATGTCAGCTGATTCAGAGGCTCTGGGGGTCTCCTTCTCTGGTGAGGCCTTCCTGGGACTGGATCTATGTCAGGGTGACTGTGGGGTGGGCTCCACTCCTGTCGCAGAACAGCAGCTTCCTCCTTTCCAAACTTCCAAGTCATTCTTGGTTAGAAGATAATTTCATCTCATTCTTCTATGGTTTTTTTGGTAGATATGGTTTTGAGTGAGGTCCACCCATTCATTTTTGATACTGATAATTTGATTTTCTTCTTTCTTCTTTCTTTTTTTGAATCAATTAACCAAGGTTTATCTATTTTATTGGGGTTTTTTTCATTAAAAACAGTTCTTGCTTTACTGATTAATTCTATAGTTTTCTTGCTTTCAATTTTAGGTAATTTCTCCTTTGCTTTTCAGTATTTCTAATTTAGTATTCAATTGGGAATTTTTAATTTTTTTTAGCTTTTTTAGTTGCATGCCCAATTCATTGATCTCTTCTTTCTCTTTTTATTCATGTAAGCATTTTGAGATATAAATTTCCCCTAAGCACTGCTTTGGCTGCATCCCATAGGTTTTGGTATGTTGTCTCATTATTGTGATTCTCTTGGCTGAAGCTATTGATTGTTTCTATGATTTGTTTTTTCATCCACTCACATTCTTTAGGATGAGATTGTTTAGTTTCCAATTAATTTCAGTCTACCATTCCATAGCTCTTTATTACATGTAATTTTTATTGCACAATGAGATGCATTTACTATTTCTCCCCTTTCTTACATTTGACTATAAGCTTTTTGTGCCCTTATACATGGTCAATTTTTGAAGAATGTGCCATGTACTGTTGAGAAATACCCATTCAATTTTCTCCAGACATATATCATGTCTAACTTTTCTAGTATTCTATTCACCTCTTTCACCTCTTTCTTATTTATTTTGTGACTAGATTTATCTAATTCTGAGAGGGGAAAGGTTCAGATTCTCCACTAGCAATAGTTTTGCTATCTACTTCCTCTTGTAACCCATTTAGCTTCTCCTCTACGAATCTTGGATGCTATACCACTTGGCATATACATGTTTAGTGTTTGATATTACTTCATTATCTATCCTACCATTTAGCAAGATATATGTTCCTTGCTTATCTCTTTAATTAGATTATTTTTTGCCTTTGCTTTATCTGAGATAAGGATTGCAACCCCTGCTTTTTTTTACTTTAGATGAAGCTTAATTGTATCTGTCCAACCTTTTACATTTAGGTCTGTGTGTATATCTCCGCTTCAAATGTGTTTCTTGTAAACAGCATGTTGTAGGATTCTGGTTTTTCATCTACTCTGCTATCCACTTCCATTTTATGCAGAGTTCATCCCATTCACATTCACAGTTTTTATTACTAACTGTCTATTTCCCTCTATCCTATTTACCCCTTTTGTACCTTTTCCCCCTTCTTTCACCCTATCCCTCCTCACCAGCATTTTCCTTCTGATCCCCCCCTCCATGAATCTGTCCTCCCTTTTGTCAGCTCCTCCCTTTTATTTATTCTTTTACCCCCTGCTTCTGCTTCCCTTCTATCACTGCCCCCATTTTCCTTACCCTTTTACTTCCCTAAAGAATAAGCTAAATTTCTTTATCCAAATTAGCACATATTTTCATTCCTCTTGGAACCAAATCTGATGAGAGTAAAGTTGAAACAATGCTCACCCCTCCCTTTTTTCCTTCCATTTAATAGGGGTTTTGTACCTCTTCATATGATGTAATTAACCCCTTTCCACCTCCCTTTTCTCTTTTCCCCATATACTCCTCTTTTCACTCCTTAATTTTCTTTATATCATCGCATCAAAGGACAATTTATAGTTATACCCTCTATATATACTCTTTCTGTCTGCCCAAATAGAGATACAGTTCTCAAGAGTTATAAGTATTATCTCCTGTGTAGGGATGTAAACAGTTCAACCTTATTGAATAACTTTTCCCCTGCTTGCCTTTTTTTATTTCTCTTGAGTTTTTATGTAAGATCAAATTTCTAATCAGTTCTGGTCTTTTCAACAGGAAACCTTGAAAGTCTCCTATTTTATTGAATGTCCATTTTTTTATCCTGAAAGAGAATACTCAGTTTTGCTGGGTAGCTGATTCTTGGTTGCAATCCAAGCTCCTTTGCCTTCCAGAATATCATATTCCAAGCTTTGTGATCCTTTACTGTTGAGGCTGCCAGGTCCTATGCAATCCTGACTGTGGCTCCATAAATTTAAACTGCTTTTTCTGGCTTCTTGGAGTATTTTCTCCTTCACCTGATAATTCTGGAATTTGGCTAAAATCTTCTTGGAATTTTTACTTTGGAGTCTCTTCAGGAGGTGATTGGTGGATTGTTTCAATGACAATTTTATCCTCTGATTCTACAATATCAGGACAGTTCTTGATAATTTCCTGAAGTATGGTGTCTTAGACTCTTTCTGAGCATAGCTTTCAGGAACTCCAATAATTCTCAATTATATCTCCTGGATCTATTTTCTGGTCAGTTGTCTTTCCAATGAGGTATTTTACATTTTCTTCAATTTTTAATTCTTTGATTCTGTTTGACTGATTCCTGGTATCTCATGGAGTCATTAGCTTCCATCCGCCTAATTTGAATTTTTAAGGCATTGTTTTCTTCAGTAAGCTTTTGCACCTCCTTTTCTATTTGACCAAATGACTTTTTTAAGGAATTCTTTTCTTCAGTCAATTCTTTGGCTTCTTTTTCAAAGCTGTTTATTCTTTTTTCATAATTTTCTTGTGCTGCTTTCATTTCTCTCATCATTGATTCTTTAAACCCTTTTGAGCTCTTCCAAGAAGGCTTTTGGTGGTGTGGACCAATTCATCTTCCCACTTGAGGCTTCACATGTAGGCAATTTGAGAGTATTGTCCTCATCTGAATTTGTGTTTTGCTCTTCCGTGTCAACACAGAATTTCTCAATGGTAAGAGTCCTCTTCTGTTTATTTTTTTCAAGTTGAGTTCTGCTCCTGAGAACAGAGACACTGGTTTAAGGCTTCTTGTTCTGGGGATAGGGACGGTTTCACTGGCTTTCTACTCTGAGGCCTCTGTGGTGTGTGGATTCCTCACTACCCTGGGATTGCTCCCTATGTTTGCTCCAGTGCGAGATGCCTGGCCCAGTTGCACATGTCCTGTGGTTGGCCCTCCAGTTGGCAGCCTGCCCTCTCAGCTGGTGCGGCAGATCTCACAACTGGCCTACTGCTCCACTTGGTTGCTGAGTCAGGATCAAGGGGCCTCAGTTGCTCTGCTGTGGCCAAGAGTTTCCTGATGACTTGCCCAGACCCACTCTGTGCTGTGTCATCTGAGCTGGTGCTGAACTCCCCCTTTTGTCTTCTAAATTATCTCAAGTTGGAAGATTGTGTCTCTCTGTCTTTTTGTAGGTTCTGTAGTTTCAGAATCTGTAGGCTTGATGTAATGTTCTTTTTGAGGGAACCACAGGAAAGCTCAGGCAACTTGCTGGCTTCTCTCTGCCATCTTGTTTCTCCCCCACCCACTAGTATTATTTTTTTAAAACTTTCAAAAACTAAATGATGTTCATATATTCAACTCTCAAGCTATGCAAATAATACCACAGAAATTTAGATCCTATGATTTTAAGATAGCATGCCATGCCATTTGAGGCACGTTTATGAATACTATTAAGAGATTCACAGATGCAGGCATATTGAGTACATACCATTCTTAAATAAATTATGAGTATTTCCTGTGACCCAGAAGATACCTCTTTGGAGATTCATTCTTTCACTTCATCCTTTCATATGGACTATTGCTAGAGTCAGAAAAATTAATTTCTTCATGTTCACATTTCAAATATTCTCAGGTATTAAAATCTACAGTATGTAGCATCTTTAACCTGCCTTGAAATAACAATGCAAACCAAAAGTATTAACTAGAATTTTTAAAAAGAGACTAAGAAATTATCCCATTATTCTGATAAGTCTTGAGATGAACATAGCATTATATAATTATAGAAAAGCTAACTTAGCAGCATTCTTTGGTAAAAGTCCTTTTCCTAATGGCATTACTTATAACTTGAATGTTCAGGTCATAGATGTGACTTTGTGGTAAAAATTATTTGTGGTAAAGATTAATATTCCCATTTTTAGCTAACTCATTTGGGAGGGGCCACACCTGGCCCACCCCAAGGTTACAAAGGTAGTTTTTTGAAGGACCTCCCCTTAGGAGGGAGGGGAGATTGAATGCTCCTGGAAGGGAGGCGGGCTACTTCTGGTACAGGAGCTCACTCTTAGTCTTTTGGTCTTGGCCCTTGTGGTGGCGCATGCTGGTTCTCGGTCTGGCAGGCTGTTCAGGCTTGGGTGAGTTAATGATGGAAAACCCTAATTTCCTTTGAACTAGTTTAATTAGAAATCAGTCTGGGGTTGTACAAGTTAAGTTTAGAGTTAATAATATGCATCCGTATTTCCATTTTCCTAATCTTTGATTTTTTATAGTTCTCACCTTTGTTGTTTATTAATTCCCAAGTAATAAAATCTGATCCTTTTGTGAAACTAAAGCTTAGAGGCTCCTTTCTTATTGGCCTGGGAGAAATATCTAAAAAGGGAAGTTCAAAGGGCAGGATAAACCGTTAAGGTCCCTCATATTTCCAGCACCCCAATTTTAAGGTTCACCCAAATAATGGCTCAGTATATCAAATTTTGGCCCTCACAACTTCATAAGGTTGTTAACCTTTATTGGTTGTTGTACTTTATTTTTAAGAGGGATCAAATCAGCATCACTAAGGTTAGAATCAAGTTACACTGTGTCTGGCTGCAGATTATCAGACCAATACAAGTCTCTAGACCATAATGAGTATACTCGAACTTCCTCATGAGTACTTTCATTTCCAATCATCTTAAAGTGTTTATTAAGTCACCTTCTCTCTCTAAGTAGCTGTCTGGATACTATACCAAGGACATGGTCTTTACATCTAGGAGTTTACAATTTTAAGCTGAAAGTAATTATCCTCATTAATTTGTTTTTCATCAGAAGTTCAATAATCTGCACTGAATAGAGACACAGAAGGCAAGCTTAGCAATTATTACAAATGATATGAAACTGAGAAGACTGAGAAAAAGAAAAATGGAAATAAAAAGCAAACAAACGGGGCAGCTAGGTGTGCTGTGGATAGAACACCAGCCCTGGATTCAGGAGGACCTGAGTTCAAACACTTACTAGCTGTGTGACCCTAGGCCAGTCCTTAACACCCAATTGCCACACCAAAAACAAAAAAAAAGAGCAAACAAAACAGACTCAAGGCAACGAGCAGCACCTATTTAGAAATTCAATTGATATAAATGTAAAATCCTGCATTTCACAAATACTAACTGGGGTGGTAAGGCTAGACGACAATTCAAAAGCAGAAGAGGACTGGGGTGGGGAGGTTTATTGTATTACAAGTTGAGTAAACTGGGACTGATATAGATTACTTAAAAAAAATCTACACCTAATGTGATATTTAGGGTTGCATAAAAGATAGCTATTTTCCAGTGGGAAATTAAATCTGATTATATTCTACACTGACCTAGACCGCATGAGGATACTGTAAGACATTGATGAAGTCCGAGTACACTTTATAATCTATGATAATACATCAAAAATAAAAGTGACCAAATGGGAAGGACTAGAAACCAATGCAATATGTGGATCAAATGAAATGCACTGTGGTGATTTGGCTTGACATAGGGATACTGAGTAGGGGATAGGATTAGTAGAGCCCAAGTATTTCAAGGGCTTACATTTTGGAGATTGGATTTTACTTGCTTATTTAGCGCAGGGGCCATAAATGAGGAGCAATATGTGGAAGTTACAGAGAGGACATGTTTCAGTTAATGTAAAGAGAAAAGTGCCTAATAATCAGTGCTGTCTAAAAATAGAAGGGGGTGTGTTTGACGATGCACAAATGGAAGCTGAAAAGCCGAGGTAGAGGAAAGAAAAGGTACTATACTTGCCCACAGGGGCATGGATGGAGAAGTGCGAAGTGTACAGCTAGATTAAAAAATGAAGAAATGGCTGGCCTGGAGTGAGCCCCTCTACTGCAACTCTACATCTAGAGAGATCACGAGGCAGAATAATATCTCTAAGTAGCAAGCTGATTATAATTTAGGTAGGATGATTGAGCTTCCTGATGGCATAATGAAGAGGGTCACAGGCATGAGATTGGGTGGAAAAGGAGAATGTGTGTATATGTGTGTGCATGCATTTTGTATATACATGCATAATGCAATATGTGTATGTACATATTCATTACTTTATTTGTATTTTTTATTATATTACTTATGTTTCTCAAAATAGGTGTTCAACATTTCTTTGAACTTAATTCATTCTGTTTCCTTGAGAGCCTTTCTATGAATAAGAAATGGGATCTGTGATCTCCTAAATATGCATGTTCCTCCACCAATGCAGGTTATCATGTTTGTCCGCCTCTCCCATTTTATCTTTGACCTTCCCCAAAAAAATTTGCTGGGGGGTTGGTTGGAGGGTCACTTAAGGTATTAAGAGCCTCCATAACGCCTTTTGTTTTCATTACAAGGACAGCAATAGAGCTTACTGGATGTAGATTGTTTGAAGATAAAATGACATAGATAACCTTGTTCCTGACATTCTGATGGTTAATATAAACTTATGCCCAGCAAAAGTGTCCCCACCTGTCATTGACCAAATCCAGAACAGAGTTTAGGTAGAAGAGGGAATTCCCTAAATATTCTGAAATATTCTAGATGGTCTTGTTTGTAGATTGTATTGTGATTGTTGAATCAAGTGCCATAAATTTGCAGAGAACCCTGGTTCCACAATTGTACCCCACTCAAACTAATTTAACCTAACCATGTAGCCAGTGAATAAAGAATGCTAATTGTCTAGATTATTATATGCAATTAGACGAAAATTAGAATTTTTAAATAATATAGTGCATGATATTTGCTATCTAGTATATACTAATAGACACATATTATATTGCATGTGTATACACACACGTAGATGGCATATATGTTTATGTATCTTCTATTGACACCACAAATGGATTAGTTGGGCTGAGATTTGATAAGGAAGAGAATAGGCTGAATTACCTTTATGAACTCACACAGTTCCTTGGATGAGTTCAATTTCTCTATGAAACAAAGATCTATTTTTTTTTACTGTAATAAACATTTTATTTATAGTTTGGGGCTCCAAATTTTACCTCTCCTTCCCTTTCTTCCCTTCTTCCTACCTGAGGTAGCAAGCAATCAGATATAGGTTATACATATATGATTATGTAAAACACTACCATGCTTGTCATTTTGTACCAGAAAACTTGATTAAAAGAAAGAAAATAAAAATAGCATGCTTTGGTCTGTTCCATCAATATCAGTTCTTTCTTTTAGGAGGATAGTATGTTTCATCTATAGTCCTTTGGGATTGTCTTGGATCATTGTATTGTTGAGACAGTCAAGTCATTCACAGTTAGATCTATGTTGTTTTGTTGTTGTTGTTGTTGTTGTTGTTTTGGGGGTTTTTTTGTGGGGCAATGAGGGTTAAGTTACTTGCCTAGGGTTACACAGCTAGTAAGTGTCAAGTGTCTGAGGCCGGATTTTAACTCAAATCCTCCCAAATCCAGGGCCCGTGCTTTATCCACTGCGCCCACCTAGCTGTCCCTGGATCTAAGTTTTAATATTGGTATTTTCCCAGTATTTTGTTACTGCAAGACATTGAACTCAAAAGGAAAGGGAAAGGTTCATGCTGGACATGGTAGGTTTAACCGCATTACTAGAATAATGAAGAAATGGAGTAAAAATACCATCAAGACAATGATGGATGAAAAGGAATATGAATTGGTCATATGGTGAGAAATAGCCAATATCAATCAACATTTTTATGTTTTGTGTCTTCTTTCCAGTTTCATTCTTAAATGCTCCCAATGGCCTTGCTTAGTTGGACCCTTTGCCAAATTCCCATTAAAACTAATTTTATCTCCTCTGTCACTTCTGTGTTTTCAGAGACGATGCTACTCATGATCTTCTAACATCATTCTCCTAAATCGAGTCTCTATTCTAAATCAGTCCTGCCTTGTGCCTGGAGTTTTTCTGCACTTAGGAAATAAGGGGAATAAAGTAAAGTGTTTCCTGACTATAGATTTTGAAGCTCCTTTACATTGATTAAAACTTCTGTTATTTAATTATTGAAATTAATGTTTGCATCCTTTTCTTCTATCTATTTACAACTTTGAGGGTATCAATAACTTGTTTAAATAGATTTGGAGTTGTTTCAGTTGCACATTGCATCTTTTTTCTTAATTTTGTTCTTCTAGCTTTTTACTAATTTCCTTCCTTGTTTTTAAAACATTGGTTAGTCTGCACAAAAGAGCATTCAACGGATGACTCCCACTTTAATCAATCAATGAATTAACAAACAAATTAAAAGTAAAGTACTTACTATGCTAGGTTATAGTAATACATGAGAAAATGAAATAGTCCCTATAGTCCCTTCCCTCCAATGAGCTTTCATTCTGTCAGAAAATTAACATAAACATATTTAAGTATATACGCAAAAATGCAAGGAAGTTAGGGGAGAACTACTAGTATCCAGGGAGGGAATCAGGAAAGATTCCATATAGAAAATGACACTTGAGCTGACCTTAAAGGAAATTAGGGATTTTACAGGTTTTGTGTAAGTTTGAGTTTTCAGCATGGAGGACAGTGTAAAGTAAAGATATGTGTAAGGTAGAGGATGGAGGTCAGTTTGGCTAGAACATAGGTTGTATGAAGAGGAGTAATATATAATGAGGAAAATGGTAGGTGGTAGAGGGTGTGAAGAGCTTTAAACACCAAACAAAAAAGTTTATATTTAATCCTAGAAACAATTGGGTGACACTCATATTTATTTAGAGGGAAGTGACATGATCAGATCCATGCCTTGGGGAAAAAATATTTAGAATGAATAGACTTGAGGCAAGAAAACCAATTAGGAGGCAATTATAAGTCAGATGGGGTGAAAATGTCCTGAACTAGGGTAGTGAGTGGATACATGAGTAGAAAGAAGGTGAACATGATACAAGAGATGTTGTGAATTGCCACGGTACCAACTGATTGGATATGTTGGGTGAAAAAATAATGAGTTAAGGACAGTACCAAGGTTGTGAACTTGAGTGATAGGAAGGATGCTGATGTCCTTGAAATAAGTGGGAGAGCTCATGAAGGGCTTAGTTTTGGGGAAAAGATAATGAATTCTGTTTAGAGAATATTGAACTTGAGATCCTCTGAGGCTTGTAGTTCAAAGCGTCCAGTAGATAGTTGATTTTGTGAGACTGGATCACAGGAGAGAAGACAGGATTAACAAATGATCTAGGAATCATCTTCATGGATGTAACAATTAAACAATATATTAAAGTTAAAATTAATAATTAAAATAAAAAATGAAATCACTTAGAGAGTATTGAGAAGGAAGAGAAGCAAGCCAAGGACAAAGCCTTAGAACAGACCCACAAATAGGAGAAGGCCATTAAAAATGATCCTTTAGAGGATCTGGTGGAAAACTAAAAGGTCGTGAAAATCTAGAAAGAAGAAATTATTTAGGTGGATAAGGTGACCAACATTAGATACTGGAGGAATGTCAAGACAAATGAAACTTAAGAAAAAGCCACCATATCTGTCAATCTGTCATCAGTAATCCATCATTTCTTGTCTGTTAAAATATAACTTTTTAAAATTATGTGGTGCTTATAATGTCTAATCCCCCAGTTTTCTTCTTAAAGACAGGATTCATGATGTATAGACACTCTCGTTCCTTATTCCTAACCACTATTTCCTACATGTTCTTTCTATTCCTTGCCTCTATCTATCTATAAATGGCATTGAAGTCACCAAGTATCAAAGTTTATGTTGATTTAACTTGGAGTGTTATATTGAAATCTTTGGAGAATTTCTCTCTTTCCATCCTCTCTGACAGGTGTAAGCTGCAATATTTTCATGATAGTCTCTTTACAAATATTTATCATAAACACTGAAAATGAAACAATCAAATGTCCCACAAAACTAAGTTCTTCCTTGCATTTTGATGCACAAGAAAACCAATTTTGTCAATTTCTTTATCTGCTTCTCCAGGAATAATCTTTGACTCTTCCATCTATTTAGCTACAACTTCCTCCAGTCATCTCTTAAGACTGATATAATTAAGTTTCTTCAGTAGTGACCTCTTCATTGGTCAACTAAAAAGGATCTCAGGGCAGCTAGGTGGTGCAGTGGATAAAGCACCGGCCCTGGATTCAGGAGGACCTGAGTTTAAATCCAGCCTCAGACACTTGACACTTACTAGTTCTGTGACCCTGGGCAAGTCACTCAACCCTTATTGCCCTGGAAAAAAAAGGATCTCAAATTAAAGGGACCAAAAGGAAAACTAATTTTACAATTGACCTAAAAAACTGTATTTTTCTTAAGCCCCTCTACTTCCTTTTATACCACATCATTGCCATTACTTCAGAAATGAAAAGAAACTTCACAAGATTGAGGGCCATTTAAAATTTTTACTTTTCTTTCATGGATCAGTAAGACCAAGGAATTCAGTACCATGTGATAAGCCTCCTGTTGACAAATCTTTCAGTACTGACTAGGATTGTCTTTGGAAAGTAGATCCCAACTCATTTGTAGTGTCATATAGTATAAGTATGTTCTTGTAATGTTTACCCATGGAAATGTCATACTTGTTTGAGAAAAATATTTGAAAATAACAAAAATGCCAATTATTTAAACTAATAATAGTTGACAACTAAGTATTGTTCCCATTCTTAATTGTATTTGGCAGTAAAAT
The DNA here is from genome assembly GCF_019393635.1 of Dromiciops gliroides. NCBI lineage: Eukaryota > Metazoa > Chordata > Mammalia > Microbiotheria > Microbiotheriidae > Dromiciops > Dromiciops gliroides. The sequence continues at coordinate 390,048,662 of NC_057861.1, read as the reverse complement.
GTATTGTTATGAAACAAGGTTATATAATTTCTACTTACAAAAGGAATGTCTAAAACATAATTTTGATTATAGTATTAAAATTAACAGGCATTATGCTAAAATAGCAAAACCAGAAAATTCATATGACTAAATAATTAACTTTTTGGTTCTGGTTCTAATGATGTTATTTGGTCATGGTTCTTACTCATCAAATTATCTATACTTACAAAATACATGTATCCCCCATATTTTAATTTTTAATGAAATAGCCAGATATCCATCTAGCAGAAATATGATATATCATGTAAAGTCAAGCATTTCAAGCAATTCACTTTAAATTATGTTAGGGTTTAATCTGAATATTTTTTGCTCAGAACTGGGGTTTCATTTGTATAGAAAAATGAAGGTATAGAAACTCCTTCCACTAAGCATTAACAGTTCCTCTGTAACTTAGAGATGGAAGGAAGGAAGGAAGGGAGGGAGGAAGGAAGGAAGGAAGGAAGGAAGGAAGGAAGGAAGGAAGGAAGGAAGGAAGGAAGGAAGGAAGGAAGGAAGGAAGGAAGGAAGGAAGGAAGGAAGGAAAGGAGGGAGGAAGAAATGGAGGGATGCAGGGGGGGAAGGAGAGACGGAGGAGTGAGAAAGTATTTATCAAGTACTTGCCAGGCACTGCACTGTTTCACAAATATTATCTTATTTGATCTTCACAACAACTCTGAGAGTTGGGTAATATTATTATCCCCATTTTGTAACTAAGGAAACATCCAAATAGAGGCTAAGTAACTTGCCCAGAGTCCCACACCTAGGACATTTCTGAGGGAGCATTTGTCCCAGGTCTTCCTGACTCCAATACTAGCCCTCAATCCACTGTGCCACCTAGTGGCCTGGAAAGAGTAGAAGAGTTTCCTGAAGGGCTAAGAGAGGATAAGTGATATTCCAGGGTTAAAGAATTAGTATATTTCTTAGATGCTAAAATTGAAGCCTTATCCTTCTTTCACCTAATCCTGGGTTTTTTCCTACTTCATTATGTTGTCCTTCATTGCAGAGTATGCCCCTCCAATATGTCTTCAGTTTGGAGAGTTTTAAAAACTGAAATTATCAGGGTATGTGTATATGTGTGTATGTGCACGTACACATGTGGGCCATGTGTGAACATAACTGCATTCAGATAGTTGGCTCATGAAGTATTAAGTCAATTTGTTATTTTAAACATTTTTGTCATGGTCTGTCAGTTGCTGATTTAATTAAACCTATTTACTTTTCCATTAACCACAGTTATTGGTAGAGTAAAATACAACAAGGTTTCAAACAGCATTGTCATGTTTCTAGATTTTATCATTGATTGACAAAAAATAACCTAGAGATTTATTCAGAAATTAAAAATCTTAATTGGATTTAAAGATCCTTAATACTTCACTGGGAACTTCTTTCAATGATAATATCACATCTATAAAATTATTTTCCCCTTCATTTTCAATTCCATCTTTTAAACTAAACAAAAAAAAGATGTTTTAAAACACCATTAAATGAAAGGATTTATCTTTTTCTTTAATAAGTCTGGGTATACACACTTAAGAATGAGATAATATTTTCAATTATTTTGATTGCATTGGGGGAGAGATTTATCTAGATCCATTGTTCCATTGAGAAAAAATAATGACTTAATGTAGGTGTAAATGCTTACAATATCTATTCAGGGAGAAAAGAATTCAGAAAGAAGTGTTATAATATCTGATTATCACTCAATCTAGTGTTCCTATTGCTGAATTATACAACACAATGAATTTTTTTAATTTCCAAGAGAAATCTACAATGAAAATTTCCCTTCAGATTCAATCCTTTTTTATTTGTAGCTTATTTGAGGATCTTGTACTCCCTCCCCAAAATACTTTAGAAATCACAGATGAACACGCTAATGTTTTATTTCACTTTAATTACAAGAAATACTTTATTATAATACAAAACTCAAAATCTCACCTTTGAATTAGCATTCTTTTTCTTCACTCTATTGGAAAGAAATGGAAGCAAATGATGTTTCAGAGGCAGGGTAGTAGTAGTAGGTTTCCGCCAGTCGTGGACAACCACGGATCAGCGCCTTGAAGAACCACAGGCCACAGTGTGGCTGTGCAGTCCGATACGGGAGTTGCAGCTCCTGCTGAAACGAGGTAGTATACAATATAAAGTATGCTGCCTCTGGAGGCAGAATAACTGGGTTTAATCTTGGATCTGCCACTTCCTAACAGTGTGACCCTGGACAAGTCATTTAATTTCTCTGCGTCTCATTTCTTTATCTATAAAATGAAGGATTTGGATGTTGATGTATAAGATCCCTCCACCTCTAAATCTATAATCCTATTTTATTTGAGTGTTTTGGCTGTAGGATTAAAATAAAGAATAATCCTTATAATGTATGTATTTTCTTTTGCTTTCACTTTTCTCTTTCTTAGTACCTGAAAAGTAATAAGAAATGGGATTATCTTTTGGGGGAAAACTACTCCCTCCATATAGACACCTGTCCCTGCTGTTGCTGCAACCCCTATTGCTGCCACTGCTATAATCATTTTGCTCTTCTTTACCATTCAGCCAAAGAGTACTTTCTGGCCAAAAAGAGAGAGGCGTGGGGAGTGGGGCACTCATCTTTGTTTTCCTTCAGGGAAAGCCATAGCCAGATGTTTCTGAGACTTAGTAATTACTGAATAAAGTTCAAGCTCTTTGTCCTGTACTTTAAGTTCCCTTCTCTCCCAATCCTTCCACTCATATGTGTTGTTTTCGTGCACTCAATTGCTAATCAAACCGCATTATTCTCAATTCCCCAATTAAGCTCTGAGCTCTCCCTCCTCCATGTTTTTTACTCAAACTATTCCCTGTGCCCAGAGTGTTCTTTCCCCCTCCTCTTTAATCATCGAATGTTCATCTTTTAAAATCCAACTAAAATGCTATTGTCTCCATGAAGATTTTCTTGATTCCTCCTAGTCAGTAACAACCCCACTTCTCATAACTCATGACATTTTGTTTTGCATATTTAATGCATTCATCCTATAATGTTGTCTATTATAGCTGTTTGTTCTTCTGTCTTACTTTTTAAGGACCAAATCTGACCTAAGCCTTATATCTCCCTCAAAACCACACATAGCAAGAACAATAAGGATTGTTTCAGAGTTTCTGAATTGCTTTGAGCTACTTCTGAATGTTTTATGTGATTCCCCAGCCTAAACTTTCAGCCAACTAAATTTCTTAGCATCATTCAGAAGGCTTCAGAATGCCCAAGAGCTATCCCAGAATGCCAGTGCCCCCCACCAGGAGCAAGCACTCCTAATTAAAGCAGAAACTATCAACCATACAGCTAATCAAGTATTCAGTCCTCCTATTTAGGACTTTGGTTTGTAATCCCTAAGAATGGCTAAAATGATATTGATGATATTGATTGTATATGGCCTCTGGGAGAAGTGTTCTCTCATTTTATCTGTTATATATGTCTAACTAATCCTTTGTGGGTGTTCACCCAAGACTTTTCTCCAAATCTAAAAGCATTTAAATGGCACAGTAGATAAACCAAAGTACTTTGTCTTACAGTCAGGAAGACCTGAGTCCAGATCTGGCCTCAGACATTCAGTAGACATTTGGGCAAATTGATTTAACCTCTGTTTGCCTCAGTTATTTCATATGTAAAATGGGGATAATAATAGCATCCTCCCCCAAGGGTTGTTGCGAGAATCCAATAAATAATATTTGTAAAGAGGTTAGCACAGGGGCGGCCCAGTGGATAAAGCACTGGCCCTGGATTCAGGAATACCTGAGTTCAAATCCAGCCTCAGACACTTGACACTTACTAGCTCTGTGATCCTGGGCAAGTCACTTAACCCCCATTGCCCCGAAAAAAAAAAATTAAAATTAAAAAAAAGAGCTTAGCACAGTGCCTGGCACTAGATAAATGCCAGATGTTATAATTTATCATTATCTAGCATGATCTAATTTGCTAGCTCTATAAGTTACTTGTACATGTCACATGATTGCATGTACATATGCAGTTACACATAGAGATTCTCAGGTAACCATTGGATTTCTTGCCCCTAAAGACTTGAATAATCATAAACAACATTCATTTAAAAGCTCCAGTTCATCATTCCATCAAAACATTTCCCTTCTATTTCTGGATTATCACCTGTTTAAATTTATAACTTCAAGTTTATGTTGCTTGGTTAACTATTTTTGCCCATACAGAGATTATATACCTCCTTAAATAGAACAAGTTATTTGAAATGGCCTTTAAATTAGCTGTTACAGAGAATCATACAGGTAGAGTTTAGAAGTGCCTTAGAAATCATGTAGTTCAAGCCCTTCATTTTAAAGATAAGGAAGATAAGGCCCAGAGAGGTTACAAAGCTTGCTTGAAGTCACATGGGTATTTGGACCCAGTTCCTCTAACTCCTAATTCAGCACAGTCTCCATGAAAATCTGTCTCTCTCAAGGGATTTAAGACTTTTGAAGCCTTCAAGAATGAATATACCCTTTGAATACATTCTGTTTAGATAGTGTTTGATCATAGTATTGAACAATAATATGGTATATAATATGACAGTATGTAAAGTCTATTGATAAATACAATAGAATTGATACTGAACAACTTTTAAAACCTTAAGCACTCTCATTAATGCCATGACCAATTGTGATTACAGAGGAATGATGCTGAATCAGGCTACCCACCTCCTGACAGGGGGGTGATGGATGCCAGATGCAGAATGAGATATATAAATATGTATGTACACCCATATTTAAATGTTTGTATATATGCATATGTGACATGGCTAATGTGAGGTTTGTTTCCTTTGATTATGTATATTTATTACAAGGATTTTGTATTTCTTTTTCATTTTTCAATGAGGGGAGAGGAATGTGGGAAGGAAAGAAATTTTTTTTGTTTATTGAAAATAAATAAATAAAGCCATTATTTAGACCAGTTTTCTTTACTCAGTTTTCACATCTTAATGTAATAAGAGCAATATTGGAATGTAATGGATAGAAAGCTCTATTTTCCATGTAATCTGGGTTCAAGTCTGGCCTATGATAAGTGCTGATTATGTGACCCTGGGCAAGTTATTTGACCTTTCATGCCCCAGGTAACTCTAAGAATATAAGGTGAAGAACCAGAGCTTACTGTAGAGTCTAATAAATGTCTATTGACAAATTGAATTTAATTAGTTGCTGTGGTAAAATATGAAAGTTTTTAACAGTCCGTTAGGATAACTGAAAGACACCAGTTTTTCAAGGACCACCCTTTTGGGGAGGAGATGAACAGTCCGCCTGCTGCGCATGTCAGACTGCCTGCCGGGCTCTTGACTTCCGGGGTGGAGAGAACGGGAGTAAGCCCTTTTTGCCTGCTTGGCGGGACTCCTGGCGGCGCGGCACAGACGGTCTCCCTCTCTCCAAAGGTGGCCTTTTCGGTTTGGTGAGTTTTTATAAGGAATATAGACTAAGCCTAGATTTAAGACGATTTGTATTGTATTTCTATTTTCCTATCCTTCTAATCAACAACACCTTATATACAATAAAGGCTCTATCTATAAAACCAGAAGCTTCTTCCATTTACTAGTCTGGGAGATAAATTAAGGGAAAAGTTAAGTAGGGGAGATTTATGATCTAATATCCAATTTTAAATCTCACATTGCTGATTTACATTAATAGAGGGAATTTCCCCAAAAGAAATTCACTACATCAATATAATAGATCAGATTAAAAATAAAGCCTTGCATTTATATCATTCTTTAAGGTTTAACAACAACAAATACTTTCTTCACAACAGGCCTTTGAAATAGTCAAATATTGAATTAAATATTATTATTTCAGTTTTACAGATGGGAAACTAAAGCTCTGAGCATTTCAGTAGATTACCCATGATCACACAGTTAATTTAAAAATCTTATGTGAGTTTTGAACCTGTGCCTTCTGGTTTTAGGCCCAACACTAGCTACTATGCTAAGGTACCTCTGCTTTTCCTTATGACTTTCATAGCTCCCTCTAAGGGCTACTCTCCAATTCCTACTCCCAGATTTTCAGGTCCAGTTCCCAGAGGGAGATTGCTGCCTCAGGTACTAGGGGTACTGTGAGGTTGCCCTTCTCAAAGTATAGCTCATGAGACTTGATTGTTGTTTTTCCCATTAACCATCAGGTAGAGGTTGAGCTGCTGGATGGCACAGTGGATAGAGCAACAGGATAGGGGTCAGGAAGCGCTGAATTCAAATCTGAAATCAGATACTTCCTAACTATGTCCCCTTGGGGCAAGTCACTTAACTTCTGTTTGCCTCAATTTCTTATATATAAAATGAGGACTAATAATAGCACCTACCTTTTAGAGTCCTTGTGAGAATCAAATGAGATAAAAATTTAAAGTACTTAGCACTATACATGGTGGTGGTGGTGATAGTAGCAGCAGCAACAGCAGTAGCAGCAGTAGTAGACAACTCAATTTCTCTTAGCAAAATAAAAGTGGCAGTTACATTTCCTGAATAAGCCGGAGGTATATTCTGAAACAAATACACACTGAATTCCTGAGAAATGTAGGCTCAAACTTTGAGTACAAAGGTAGTTAGTCACCTGTGTAGAATACATGTGTGACAAACACTACAGGTCCCAGAAGTACTTACTTTCTTCACAGAGTCCTCACCCAGATCCCTGAAGGATATGGCCTATGTACTACATGGGTTGTTCAGCTGGGTTTGTTCCTCACATTCCTATTGAATGAGTGTCTCTCTGTGGTTAAGGAGGGTTTGCTCTTCAAAGGACATGGCAATTTTGCTTCCAGGGACCCCATTCCTCAAAGCCACTTCCTCACTTGGGTAACTATTTCTCCATATTTGTCAGTCTCTAGTGTTTCTTTCATCCCTCAACTGTGCCATTAGCTCTCTTTAACTGAGAAATTCTTGAACTACTGGATACAGAGCCTCCTTCTTGTTGAGTAGTTCCTCTTCAAAATTATATGACTGAGAGTGATGAGAAAGAGAAGGAAAGGAGAAATCTGCACACGTGCGCACACACACACACACACACACACACACACACACACATTCACACACATGGATGTCTTCTCCAAAAACAATCACTAGCTTTCATATAGAGACAGAAGATACAGTGGATATAATGCTGGGCCTGAAATCAGGGAGACCCGAATTCAAATCTGACCTTTCACTCTTACTTTGTCTCTGGACAAGTCTTAATCTCTTAACCTCTGGACCAACTTAATCTCTATTTGCCACAGTTTATTAAGGGACAAAATGAAGATAATAACAGCACATACCTCACAAGGTTGTTGTAAAGATCATATAAGATACTATTTCAAACATGCCTAGCATTGAGCCTATTGTAGGTACAATATAAGTGTTTATTCCATTCCTTCCCCTTTCCTTCAATGTCTCCAACTCTTAAATTCTGAAATTCATCTAGATATAGTTATTTAAAGTTATTTATAATTATTTGAAGCCCCCAGATGCATGGATAACTTGTTTGTTCAGCCAATAGCATTGAATCAATCTGAGAGTTGTTAGAACCCCATAAGGTATGAGGGTAGAGACAAATATTGCCCATATATTACTTACATATTAAAACCCCATCATGTGGCTCAGTGGATAAAGCACTGGCCCTGGATTCAGGAGGACCTGTGTTCAAATTCAGCCTCAAACACTTGACACTAGCAGTGTGACCCTGGACAAGTCACTTAACTCCCATTGCCCGACCCCCCCCACCAAAAAAAAAAAACATCATGTGTGACTCCATCAACTGAGCTGAGGGATGGCAAACATCTTCCTCCCCCTTACACCTTTTTGTAAACATCAAGAAAAAAGCTGCTAGGGCTGGCTTGATTTCACTGACTCTGCCACACAACAAACAGAAATCCTTATTATTCTCCTACTGGGCCATCAAATCCAGGGCATGTTCTGGAATCAATTAAAGCATTATCACCCTAATTTAGAGTTTTTATAATAAATCCAACATGAGAAGGCAAACCTTCACTGTGGGCACAACTTATATCAGTAATTTTTCCCCCCTGGGATAAAACAAAATGTGAGGCAAGCCATTGAAATCATAGTGGTAGCTAAAAGGTTGTATAATAGCATAATTGCGGAAGGCCTACAAAGTAATTGCCTCCTTTGACCTAATATTTAATGAGAAGAGCCACAAGCGAGTCTATAGTTAGTGGCTTTGCCCTGAATAGCATGAAAATTAAAACCTCAGGAAGTTCTTTCAGAGAGAGAGAGAGAGAGAGAGAGATTTTAAAATGGACATGAGAATACTGGAAAGATTGCCATTTCAAACTTCCTCTTCCTCACTTCCACACAGTACCTATGTGGTGGGATTATTTTGTTTGTTTGTTTGTTTTTTGTTGTTGTTGTTGTTGTTTGTTTTCTGGTGAGGCAGTTGGGATTAAGTGACTTGCCCAGGGTCACACAGCTAGTGTCAATTGTCTGAGGTCGGATTTGAACTCAGGTACTCCTGACTCCAGGGCTGGTGCTCTATCCACTGCATCACCTAGCTGCCCCTATGCTGGAATTCTTAATTTGAGATCTGTAAATGTGCTTTTAAGTTTATTTCAATAAAATTTACTTCTTTTGTAATCATATTTATTTATTTTATACATTTAAAGATATTATTTTTAGGATTCACCTAATAGACAAAGGGGTTTATCACACTCACATACAAAATGCTTAAGAACCCCTTGCCAATAGACACCAAAAATTTCTGCAGCAGCCTAATGGCTGATGGAAAGTATATAAGAGAAGGTAAAGACCTGAGCATCAGTTAGAGCTACCTTTGGAATTGTGGGATGTTGCTTTAGGCAGGTTGTGTGTCCAAGCATGGGGTGAAGGCAACAAAAGGGATAACAGAGATGTCTCGGGAATGAGATATTATAAATGAATACCGGCATATGTGAATGACTTGGTTATTTTCAGCAATGCAATGATCCAAGACAACTCTGAAAGTCTTATGAAAATGCAGGCCATCTACAGAGAGAGAACTGATAGTATCTGAATACAGATTGAAGCATAATTTTTTTTTTGTTAGTTCCTTTATCTGAAGTTTTGTTTTGGTCTGTTTTCTTTCACAACCTGGCTAGTGTAGAAATGTTTTGCTTGAGTTCTTAAGGGAGGGGGATGGTGGAAGAGAATTTGAAATGCAAGGTTTTGTTTTTTTAATTGATGTCAAAATTTGTATTTTACATGTAATTTGGGAAAATAACAATGTAAAAATATAAAAATATAATATAATAAAAATGAATACTGGCATAAATGCTTTCCCGGAAGTCAGAATTCATCACCCTTTTCTTATTAAATATGAACTCTGCAAATCAAACTGCAAAAAAAAAAAAATTACTAACTTTGGTCACCTATTGTGGGCCAGAGGCTAATGATGGCATTCTGGGGCTTCATCTTCATATGCCTACCAAAAACAAACTGCTTAAAGTACAGGAAATATCAATGCCAGCAAAGCCTACTAGAAGGCACAACTATATTCTTCTTCTCTTTTTTTTTTTTGAGGGGCAATGAGGGTTAAGTGACTTGCCCAGGGTCACACAGCTAGTAAGTGTCAAGTGTCTGAGGCTGGATTTGAACTCAGATTCCCCCGAATCCAGGCCCAGTGCTTTATCTACTGTGCCACCCAGCTGCCCAACTATATTCTTCTATGGCGCAGAAAGAGAAGAGCATCCTTACCTTCTAACAAGTAATGTCACAGCTGCCATTCCTCTAGGTATTTCTGTTGCTTATTGTTCCTACCTTGCTCGGTAGATGAAGGGTAGCTATAGACCCAAAGAGAATGGTAGATCAGAAAATTTAGGACAGAAGGGACATGACAGGTAGGTCAGCAGGTAGCCAATCAACCCTCTTTTGATGACATTAATCACCCACTGAGGTAGTTACCTAGATGTCATTAAAGAAAGTGAAAGCTCATAAGATCATAGAGTTGTAAGATACGTAGCCAAACTCCCTCATTTTACAGATAAGGAAACCTTGGTTCAGAGAAGAAGATAAACTGTTAACCCCTAGAAAGCACAGACTATTTAATTTTTGTCTTTACATCTCCACTGCCTGGCGTATAGTAGACACTTAATGAATGCTTGTTGCTGAAATACTTAGATGAGTAGCTCAAGGTCACATGGAGAGGTAACGGGAGAATTAGAATTCAAAGCCAGGTTGCAGGATCATAGTATCAAAGATTTAGAACTGGATTGGACCCCACAAGTCACCTTGACAAGCCCCTTCATTTTACAGATAAGGAACTAAAGCACAGAGTGGTGAAGTGATTTGTTTAAGGTCACACAGGGAGTAAGTGGCAGAGCTGCAATTCAGACAGGTGCTTTGAATCGAAATCTAGCTCTCTTACCATTGATGTCTCCACAATTCAGTTGTAAACTCTTTGGAGTGTTGAAACATGCAAATAAGCCCAATATAAAGAGTATGGTCCTTATGGAATCTAATAAAGGGAGAAGGAGGATGAGAATCCCTCATTACTTATCAGGAGACAATACAATCCAAATTTTAATGACTGGCTTTACTACTGAAGACACAAATCTCCTTGGAGGCAGAAGTGCAGTTCATTAGGCTATCAGAGCTTTGATGACTGTTTCTTTACCCACATATTTGAGAATGACAGATTGATTTCTTGAGTAGAGTTAACCATACGGAAAAGGGAAATGTATGCAGGACTGGTCCTGGTCCTTTAGTCAGAAATAGCCTTAATTTTTACCAATGACAACAACTAGCATTTATATAGTGCTCTAGAATTTGAGAGTATTTTGTATATATTATCTCATTTGAGGCTCACAACAACACTGTGAGGTAGGTGTTATTATCCCCATCTTAGAAATGAAGAAACAGAGGGGAATGGAGGTTAAGTGATTTGTCCAAGGTCATATAACTAGTTGGTGTTTGAGGGAGGATTCACAAATCAGGTCTTTGTGCCTCCAAGTCTAATACTCTATCCAATGCACTACCTTTATTTGTTTTGACTAGTTTAAGGAGGCCATTCTTTGCCTCATTCCTTACCTAAAGTTAATCACTGAATGGGTGTTACCTTGGGCAAACTGAGACCAATGAAAGGCCTTATCTTAAAAGGCCAAAATCTCCCTCTTCATCCAGAGCAATCTCCAGTCATCCTGATTTACATCTTGCCACTGGACCCAGATGGCTTTGGAGGAGAGAGTGAAACTGGTGACTTTGCACATCCCTCCCTCACTAGAATCCAATTCACTACAAGTCAGGACATCTCCTCCCAATGTCATAGTATTCTTCAAGAAAAAAAAAAAGGACAAACAACAACAACCTAATTATAATTGAACACATTGGCTTCTGTCATATTGCAATCTCCGACATTTGCTTACTGTTGATTTAGCTTGTCACTGTCAAATAACTGGATGAATCAATAAAATTAAACCCCTAAACCGACAAATTAGAGAACTGGATTGAAAAATAGAAGTAAAAAACACACAGTAATCACACCCTAAGCAGCCAGACACCTATTATTACTTTGCTTCCAGTAGTGAAGAAAACTGAGCTGAGAGAAGTTTTTCTTTGCTCAACTTCCTAGTGGGAAATATCCATTGGAGTAATGAGAATTATGCCTTTTCAAACATGCAGGGCTCTAATTTTGGTAGGCAAATAGCATAGCTCTAATGGCCATGCTGTGTAATGTTCTGATCATTTTGCCACAATAAATTTGTTCTAAAAAAGGACAACCAATGGCAATAATATCTACTCAGTATTCATAAGTGATCTTTCTCTCCCCTTCTCTTTTTAAGAAGTTCAAATCATGTTGCAAATATTACTGAACAATTGTCCCAACCATTCTGGAATGAAGGTCAACAGAACAGAATTATTTTTATCTATCCTTTATAGATAAGCAACAAAAAGGAAGCAAATATTAAATGGCTTACTCAAGCTCAGGAAATCTAGGAAATCTGGGACTGACACAGTTAAACTGCTAGCTACAAATTCAAGATTCTATTCCTCAGTAGAGACTGACTGTCTGTAGCTGGTCCTCAAGACAGGATGGAACGCTTACCTGGAGGGAGAGGACATATCTTAGCATTTATTGAGCCAGGATATTCTTCCTTAACATCATGGAATTTTAGAGCTGAAAGGGACATTAAGAGTTCCTGTGCCCCAGCTCACTGCCTTCAGGCAAATGAATATACAAATCATCCAGGAATATAGTTATCTATGTATTAATTGATCATACCTAAAGGATGGAATATTCACTACCTCCCTCCAATTGCCAATTCAAATGTAGAGAGGGTCTCACCAAGCATTTTTAAATAAATTCTTACACTACTTATCTTGTGATGCAACATTGAATGGTGTCTGATTGTTGAAAGTTCTTAGTCTTTTTTAGACTGATATCTGTCTTACTTTAATCTGAAGCTATCTTGCTTTCCTACATACCATCCAGATACAGCAAACAACTGGTCAGCATACGCCATAAAACTCTTCACACTGCCTCAGTATCTAGCACAGAGTATGGTACATAGCAGATGCTTAATAAATGCATATTAATACAAATATAAATATACTAGATTGATTGTTCATGCCTTAACCTTTTCTTTTCTAGGAGAGTCACCTTCAGTTCCCTTAACTCTTACTCATGAGTTATTTGTCATACACCTTGAAGTGCTACTGAAATATTTTGCTGAGATGTCATGAATTAGCGGTTACATTGCTGACTTAAAATCAGGGAAAACTGGGTTCAAATCCAGTCTTTCACTTGTGCTAGGTGTGTGAACATGAGTAAGTCATTTAATAGTTTTAGGTTCAATGTATTGATCTATAAAAAGGGGGAAATAATACCTGTGATACACTACTTCAGAGGGTTATTGTAGGGCTCAAGAGAAAGTGTTTGTAAAGGGGTTTTCAAACTTTAAAGCACTTTACAAATATTAATTTTTATAACTATTCACCAACTATCAGGAATTCAACTTCATCAATTCCTATCTAATATTGTTATGCACATAACAAATTTAAATTATTGTGTGAGTAGACCATCCTACTACTTAGCAAAAGTGTCCTTTTTCAGTTATTCATTATGGTTTACCAACATCCACCAGTGGGTTTATTGTGGATGTGTGAGTGTTTGTGTGTGTGTCTGCCCAAGGTACCAATCACCCATACTTCAAAGGTATTTTGAAAAGAACATAATCAGAAGGTCATGGCTTCTAACAGAACTAAAGTAGTCAGATAATATTTCAATTTACTTTCAACATTACTGAGTTTGTTACGGTTAACTAGACACAGATAGGAATGGCCTTATATTGCTCTCAAGTTGCTTTTTTTTACTTTTAAAGTGAAAATCTTTGTAATACATGTTTGCTTTGCTTGACTATTGAATCAAATAGTAGCAGTTATAATTTTACTATATAAATTAGGGTTTTTTAAAGATCTGTCAGCACTTTTAAAAAGTTTCAGCCTTCCCCTGAGCTCATCTCAGTCCTCAGCAGAGACAGTTGTCCTGGCAATGGACCCCTACTCTTTGTCCCTTACAATGTCTAGATCCCCCCTCTATTTGGCCCATATGACAAGATATAGTCTTTATATGCTCAGTCATTCCATCAATGCATCTATTTCAGGGTGCTGACAATAATAAGGTACTTTGGAACAGAGGTGCTATACTTTCATTTCAGTTTTCATGAAATATCTGAAATTTCATGTTATTTTATGTTTATCTCTTTCCTTGACCTTCTCATCCTTTTGATGTATTTTAACTGTTAAGTTTGCAATATCTTCCTTTTAATGTCCCCAGCTGCAGGGTTTAGGTCTAGCAGCTTCCTAAGGAATCCATTTAACAAAATGTCTACAATACTCATAACTTTCTTTCCCCATAATTTATCTCTGTAGGGTTTATTAAAAGATACAAGATAACAGAGAGAAAGATTGAGAACAGATTCCTTATAGCATGGAAATTCTAGCCTTCCTAACTGCCCACATGAAGTCCTGCCACCACGCTGATGTCTTGAATCAAAAAGGAATAACCCCTCTGCCAGTGTCTGCTTCCTACTTTGTGTTCTCCTCCCAGAAATGGGAGGCTCCTCAAGTTGATTGGCTGGTAGCTTTGATAGACACTACCCATGAGCAAATGTCACTTCCTGATGCCAAGGAACTTGACCACATGGCTTGCCCTCAGAAGCCTTCTCCTCATGGTGGAGCTTTCCTACAGTAACCCTCCAGCAGGTGGCGTCACTCCAATAATTACAGTGTCCAAAGACTTGTAAACTGGGGCAGCTAGGTGGCTCATTGGATAGAGAGCACTGGCCTTGGAGTCAGGAGGACCTGAGTTCAAATCTGAATTCAGACACTTGACACTTACTAGCTGAGTGACCCTGGGCATGTCACTTAACCCCAGTTGCCACACACACACACACACACACGCAAAAGAGTTGTAAACTGTTTTGTTTCTATTGTAGTGTTGATTCTCTTATGGGCTAATTTAAAAAAAAGAATATTCCCCAGATTGTCCTAGTTCATACCATTGCTTTTAATACCATGCTTTTGTTAAGGCTAAAATTCTAGCTATTCTGTCTAAAATATCTAATGAGTGGTCGCCAATAAATTACAAGCCTTAGCAAGAGTTAGGCTTTTAAGCATTTATTAAGGAGAATAAGAATTTGGTAAAGAGAGAAGAAAAGGCCTAGATTCCTATCTATTAAAGGGAGAGCACATTTCTAGCTCCGCTCTCCACTGGAGTCCTCAGGAAAGAGTGCAAGTCAAAGCACCCAGCTCTTCCTTCTTCCTCCCACTAGCAAACGTCACTTCCTGATGCCAAAGAAAAGATTCCTGGTCTTGCCCTCAAAGACCTTCGCTTCATGGACAGAACTCTTCTACAGTAAGTCTCCAGCAGGCAGCATCATTCCAATCGTTACAGTTCCCCGCTTTGTTTCCTCAAGAAATGGGAGGTTTCCTTGATGAAACAGTCAAAAATGACAGAATATAATAACCTATGCTAATTAACAATATGTTAATAACAATATAGAAAAGGGAGAGAGGAAAGTTTTGTCCAGAGGGGCGATTTTTGTCCTCATGAACCAACGCTTTGACATTGGTCTTGCAAAGGGAGGTCCTCTGCAGAGAATACATGTTACAGATGGTGTATATTATAACAGAAAGAGAAATAGAAAACAACAACAAAACAAAACTGTTCATTTAAAGTCTCTGAAAGTCTTTTCTCAGATGTCCTCTAGGTGTAGTCATGAAATGGAAATCTTTTCAGGGGTTGATGTGTGGATGCTGGTAATCAGCCAGGAAAATTTCCTACAAAATTGAGCTTAACACAACTTTAAAATAGCTTTGTCAATCATCAAATCAAACAATGAAAGTTCTCAAAAACATGTCTAAGTGAATTTAGAATCTTAGTTGTTACACATGAAACATATAATAAAACAAAAATTGAAACAGTCTTTAAAATTATAATATTACTATAGTCCCCCCTTATGGAGGGTAATTGAGAAGACAATTGCTGGGATATTGATTTTTTAAAATAATTTGTATCTTTGTCTCATCACTTGTTGCATCATCTGCCTAATTATCCTCATGCCTTTATGAGAAATTAAAAAATCTAATATAATTGGTAACAGGTGTCAAGACCAAATTCAACACTGTATTTATCATGACACCTGAGATAATTATGGGGGTTACCATAAAAGAACAGAAATGATGGGATATGAGCATTCCCACACTTGAGCAATATGTACTGTCCATACAGTATGCCAGGCTTAAAATAGGTGGATGGAATATATGTCCATGCCACTGAACATATTGGAGGAAACTGAGTCAGACTCAATCAGATGCATGGGATTGAGATGTCCATGGCATCAAGCATATAGGAGGGGGCATAGAGCCAGGTGTAGAAGTGAGATGGGTGGGATCAAAACTTCCAGCCATATGTACAGTATTGTGGGGAAAAAGAAAATAAAATATTAAACCAAGAGAATCCAACCTCAACATTTGTCAAAAGCCGTTCCCTCGGCCATACCTTGACTTCATGCATGTCTCCCCTCGTGTGACAGTTCAGTGTCTGCTCTTGCATGTATTCTTCTTGTGATTGGATGGCATCTTGGCCAACTGGCATCTGATAACTCAGAATAAAGGCAATTAATGTCTTAAATGATAAATTCCCATAATCCAAGTCTCATATGGATTTAAAAATTGAGGATAATAAATGATTACAAAAAATGTGAATATATCTTGACTCAGAATATAATATATAATTATGCAACAATTTCAAATAATACCCCTTTCTTTTACTAAGTATACAATTACTTTTGTGAAAAATCAGAACATATTTAAATACAAGTTAAAGAACAACACAATCTCAATGAAAACTTTTTTTTTTAAAAAAAGAAAACTTTTACAAATGTTCCCCTCTTTTTTTTTTGGAATATGCTTATCAAAAATAATACTTCTAGAATAAATTTACACTTGCCATGGCAACCAATTTGCCAGGAAAATGCTTTAAAGAGTTTGATCAAATAATCAGTTGAGAAAAAAAAATAACAAAAACAAACAACTCAGAATATGGGAGCACAATACTCCCAGGATTAACATTGTATTACAAAATCAAAACCATCTTGCAATTTTTCAAAATTAGATAGATAAATGAATAGAAGAAAATACACATGGAACAATAAAAGACAATGAAATTCAAACTAGGAAAATCTAAATGAATATGAACTTAATATTAATAAGAGTCTTATAAAATATAAATTTGATCACATGACTATAAAAAGCTTTTACAAATATTCTCCTTGTTTTAAAAACTAAGTATAAAACACAATCTCAAAAGTATGAAAATCTCTATGCAAATAAACCCATACCATTAATTTCAAAATATAGATGTAATAGCATAGAAATCCTATGTAACCTCTGAACTGACATTAATACTCTGAGTAAATTCAGAACACTTTTGATTCCAGTATATAAAATCCCAATACTCATATCAATACCTTCCTGCTTACTTCTACATTTCTGTAAAATATATACCCTTCCATGGCAAAAGAAGCGGAGTCTTGAACTATGTTGATGATTGTCATTCTTATTCAGCTTAAGTTTTTCTTCTTTAACCCCTCTATATTGTCTGTCAGTCTTTTCGTTTGTTTTTTTGTTTTTGCAGGGCAATGAGGGTTAAGTGGCTTGCCCAGGGTCACACAGCTAGTAAGTGTCAAGTGTCTGAGGCCGGATTTGAACTCAGGTACTGCTGAATCCAAGGCCGGTGCTTTACCACTGCTCCATCTAGTTGCCCCCTGTCAGTCTTTTCACCATACAAATGCTTTATAAGATTACTAATTAAAGACAAAAGCAGGTTAGCAAAATTATGAACAAAACGAGCATATCTGGATTTTAAAGGGTTCTCTAAGGTTGTCTCAGAAGCACAGCTAGGCTAGGGAAGGACTGAGCCTGAAGCTGCAAATGTAGTTAGAGAAAGTTGCACATGCGCATTAGATCTGTGGACTTCCAGGGCTGGGGAAGCAATGGGCTTAGCCATGGGAGGAGTAGAGGGTGGGGTCTGGAGAGGAGGGGAGGGCCAAGGGCAATTTGAATCATACTTGATTTTGAACTCAGGCCTGGTTTCCTCTTCCCCCACTTTGCCTCCAGAAGCTAGGGGATTAAAAGCTTCCAGAGGTTGGGTCCTTGCCTCCGGGCATGCAAAATTAGAGAATCTCTCAGCATTAGAATTTGAAAAAAAATACAGGAGTGCTTGAGGCTTCTCCCAAAAAATCAGGGCTTGGAGAGGGGGAGATAGTCCCTTGTCTGAGCACTTTGCGGGCTCTTCTAACAAAAAGAAAAATAGAAAATCCACAAAAACAAAGCATTAACATGATCTTATCTTCCATTTGTCTGGTTAAACAGACTAAAATCACAGATAGGGTAATTAGGGAGTTTGAAAGGTCCATTTGAAAAAATTTAAAGGGAAAACACCCTGCAATTCAGCAGTACTTCAGATACTTGGCAGTACTTTCCAATTTAAGGGGACAAGGGAGGGGAAATCTTACCCAATCAGAAGATCAGAAGACGAATGTTCTGTTTTCCTCTTCATGGTCAGCCAAACTGTTAAGACTAAAATTCTAGCTATTCTGTCTAAAATATCTAATGAGTGGTCGCCAATAAATTACAAGCCTTAGCAAGAGTTAGGCTTTTAAGCATTTATTAAGGAGAATAAGAATTTGGTAAAGAGAGAAGAAAAAGCCTAGATTCCTATCTATTAAAGGGAGAGCGCATTTGTACCTCTGCTCTCCACTGGAGTCCTCAGGAAAGAGTGCAAGTCAGAGCACCCAGCTCTTCCTTCTTCCTCCCACTAGCAAATGTCACTTCCTGATGCCAAAGAAAAGACTCCTGGTCTTGCCCTCAAAGACCTTCACTTCATGGGCAGAACTCTTCTACAGTAAGTCTCCAGTAGGTGGCATCATTCCAATCATTACACTTTCCAAAATTCTTTATCCTTTTTGTTTAAATGTTCATATGGAATACTTGTGGGCAAGCCATGGCAGAGCCTTCTAAGCTTGTATTGATCTGATCAGCCAAAGTCAGACACACTGTACTTTGATCCCAACATAACTGTTGTCATTTTGGTCCTCTTTGAGCATGAAGGACAATAACAAAAACTATTAAGTTTCATTTCTATATTGAAATCAAAATGTACTTTCTAACCTTTGGAAATCTATGGGTTTCTCAAATGAAAACTAGAATATCTTTAACATAGTATGCAATTAACACTCACAATTGTAGCTCCTCTATAATATATTATTGTCACAAAGCATCACCCAAAACTTCAAACTCCAAAGTAGCACTCCATATTTCATGTGATTCTAAGATCTCTCCAGTGACGATGGAATAGTCATTGAGAGTACCTCCCAAATTGAAACTGAAAGAACATTTGTCTTTAATGGCATGTTAGTTAGAACTGCGTGGCACTCTTTTCAAAGTCATTAGAGTTTCAACTGCTTCAGCATAGTCAGAACAGAGAGTGCTGTGCTGAAATCACACAACCCTCACTGTAGGCAAAAAGGTTCAGTTATGTCTGATTAACAGAGCTATAACACAGTCCCAGAAGAATTCTAGTTCTGCAAGCTAGGCACCTCATAGTATTGAGGCTAGTAATAAGCAAAGAGTTTCACTGATTATTTTTACAATAATTCTCTTGTATATTCCTTGAAGGTTTCTCAGAAAAATTACATGCATACATTGGACAGACTCCTGGTGGAGCAGATCTTCCTAGGAATCTTCATCTCTTTGAGAGTCATCTCTACCCACTTCATATACATATACATATGCATATGCATATGCATATACACATACACATATACACATAATATACATATACACATACACATATACATGCTCACACCTATACATATGCATGTGCATACACATATGTATATACATGCACATACACATACACAAGCATATTTTTCACTTGCTTTTTTCCTTTAATCAACTTTACTTGTACAAAATTACAAACATGGTAATATTTTGCATAATCATACATGTTTAACCCATATCTGATTGCTTGCCATCTCAGGGAGGGGGAAGTAGAGGGAAGGAAGGAGAGATAAAAATTGGACCCCAAACCTATAAATAAAAATCTTTATAACATAAAAAAATCCTACGTCAACACAATGAAATCCTAGCAAAACCCTGAGAAAAATGACTTTGTTTCTTTAAATAATAGTGAAATTTATGATCCAGATAACAATGTAACACCTGTCCAGATATAATTATCTCAACTCTTTACTATGAAACATTTAACCTAACATTAGTAGTGATCATCTTCTATGCAAAACTGCTTCAGAAGAGACTTCCCCATTTCCATGAGTTAAATGAACATTTGTGACTCTAAGCTATGATGTAGTGATAGTGATTTGCACTACAATGCTGTTTTTAAAATGCCAAGGTCCAGAACTCAAAATACCAGGTCAGCAAGTTCATAAAACTTGCAAGTTTGTTTCATATTACCTTTTTCTCAAGATCCCTGCTCCCTTGCTTCCCAGTCCCCTTCCCACTCTATCCCATTCTTCCTTTCATCATCCACTTGAGGTTTGGAATATATTATAAAAGAAGTCATTAACCAATTGGCGAGAAGCTGGTTTTGTGCAATTGGCGGCAGAGGAGGATAATTGGTAAGGAAACTTTTCATATCTGAAAAAATCATTCTATTGAAACTGCTCTCTCCAAAATTACCAATGATCTCCTCATTGCCAACTCAGTCATCATCCTCAACTTCTCAGCAGAAGTCTCTTTTCCTGGATATTCTCTACTTCCTGGGCTTTCATGACATTGCTCTCTCATACTTCTCCCTGTCTGGCTGTCTTTTCAGTTTCCTTTGCTGGTTTGTCATCCAGGTCACACTCCTTAATTATTCTTTACTCTGAGGTTATGCCCTGAGCTCTCTTCTGTATATATACTTTCTCAATGAGACAGCTCCCACAGTTTCACTTGTCTCTATACAGAAAACTCTCACATTTCTATATCTGGTCCTAGTCTCTTTTTTTTTCCCATGAACTTCAATACTACATCACTATCTATTGGACATATTCAACTGGACATACCATAGCTATCTTAAACTCAGCATTTTAAAAACCAAAATCATCATTGTTTTATTAAAATTTTGAACTTATTCATCAATAAACAAATATTTCAATATATAAAGAACAGAAAAATTATTGCATAAGAAACTGAACCTTTTAATAGCAAGTTTAATATTGTAGTTCCATTGCTGCCCTATTTTTTGTGTTCCCACATAATTTTTCATTTCTCTGTATTTTTAAATGATTCATAGATGCATTTCTCTTTTTTCTTCCATTTATTAATGTGACCATCATACCCCCATCACTTTCCTCCAAATATGCATCTAAAAAGGAAAACTTTAATTTGAAATGAATAAATATAGTTGTACAAAACAAATTTACATATTGGTCTTCTGAAAACGTGCACCCTATTCTGCATCCTTTCTAAGAGGTGGAGGGCATGCTTCAGCATAAGTGTTCTGGAGTCGTTATTGATAATTGTATCAATAATACTTCTTAATCATTTACAATTAGTTTCCTTTATATTATATTGATCATTATGTAAAGTGGTTTCCTGGTTCTGCTCAATTCATTCTGTATCTGTTCCTAGAAGTCCTTCCAGGCTTCTCTGAATCCATTCCTTTCATCATTTCCTATGTCAATACAATATACCATTATATTCACATATCATTATTTAGTCAAATATTTCCAACTAATAAGCATCCATTTTGTTTCTGATTTATAATATGGCAAAACATGCAGCTATAAATATTATATACATATGGGTCTTTCTGAATTTTATTTTATTTCTTTGGGGTATATACATAGTATATTTGCTTTTATATTTAGTATAAATTGCTTTTCAGGATGGTTAGACCAAATCAAAGTTATATTACCAAAAGTGCATTAATGTGCCTATTCTCCCACAGTGTCTCCAACAATTGTTATTTGCCATCTTTGTCATCTTTGTTAGTCTAATACATGTGAAGTAGAACCACATAATGGTTTTGATTTTCATTTCTCTTATCATTAATGATTTAGTTTATTGTTTTCATGTGGTTGTTAATAGATTGTATTTCTTCACTTGAGATCTGCCTGTTCATATCTTTTGACCATATATTTATTGGGGAAGCATGTGCATATACACACACATATGTACATTTACACACATACGCATGCATCTATGCATTGCACATGGATATAAATAATTGCATGTGTGTATATATGTGTATGTCTATATATGCTTATGCATGTGTATAGATGCATACATGTGTGTATGTATGTATATACATGTATATTCCATATAGGGATATTAGAACTTCATTAGAGAAATGATGCAAACATTATTTTTTCAGTTAACTGTTTCTGTTCTAATTCAATTTTTTGTGAAAAAATTCAATTTAAGGCAATCAAAAGTTTTTATTTAATATTTTATGACCTCCATATCTTGTTTTTCAGGAGGTTTTTTCCCCTATCCATAAAAGTGGAAGATCTTCCCTCCTCTAATTTGTTTTAACGAGATGATCTTTAATATCCAGATCATGTATCCATTTGATATTAATGGTGATACATGGTGTGAGTCTAAACCTAATTTTAAGCAGTCTTATTTCCATATTTTCCAGCAATATTTATGAAAGAGTAACCCTTTATTCCATTTATTCAAGTCCTTGGATTTATCAAACACATGTTTGTATTCAATTGCTTCTTGTCTTGTGTACCTAATCTTTTTCACTGATCAACTTTTCTATTTTTAAACCAGTACTACATAGAATTGATGATTACAGAAATGTTCATTAATTTTGATCTGGCAAGGATTTTTATATGATTTCATTTTATGCCAGCAATGCTCATGAATTTGTGCTTCAATTGGCATTAGGCTGACTCAGAACATTTGACACTTATGAGATGAAACCAAATGAAGCTGGTTGTCCCACCTTTAGTTAGCTGTCATTTCTTTTTTTTCTGATAAAAGTATTTTATTATTTTCCAGTTACATGTGAAGATAGTTCTCAACATTTGTTTATACAAGCTTTCCAATTTCATATTTTTCTCCCTCCCTCCCCCTCCCCTAGACAGCAGGTAATCTGATATAGGTTTATATATATGTGTGTGTGTGTATGTATGTATATATGTATATGTATGTATGTATATGTGTATGTGTACATGTGTGTATATACACATATATAACATATTTCTGCATTAGTCATGTTATAAGAGAAAAATCAGAGCAATGAGGAAAAACCTCAAAATAGAAAAACAACAGCACTAAAAACAAAAGAAATAGTATGTTTCAATCAGCATCTATACTCCACAGTTATTTTTTCCCCCTAGATTTGGATATCCTCTTCCATCATGAGTCCCCTGGAACTCTAGTTAGCTGTCATTCCAATGCTGGATTTTATGTCATTTATACAAGTTTCATTTATCTCTTTTGTTGCTTTTTAAATTTTGTGGCTTTGTAGGAATGGATATTAGTACAAGGAAACATACAAAAATTATAGATCTTGCAAACTTCAATGACCATTAGAGATAGTGTAGCAACTATTGATGTGGAGAAGACCAGGGTTTAAAGGATCATTTCAGCCCACAATGAAATAGGATGAGTCTCACCAAAGCACAAAGGTGAAGTTGAAAACAACAAAAATAATTCCAAAAACAAGTTGTTGCCTCAGAAACAGTATAAGTAATGATCAAAAAATAAGCAACATCCTTTATAAGGACCAGGCACTTTGATTGGGCTGTTACCAATTCTTCTATGGTGTAGCTTAGTTTTCTTGAAGTTCAAAAACAGCAAGCAGTCAAGTGAAAATACAGCTTCTCATCACTGCTATGAAAAAAAGAATCCCTTCACATGAACATGATAATATAAACACTAGACTACTAAAGGTGAGGAAAAGGTCATTTTCCATGGTGAAAATCACTTTTTCATTAGTGACTATACCATAACTGTTATCAGAAGTCCAAGTGAGCCTGTAAGAGCCAGACGTTTTCATCAAAATCATGTAAAAGAAGTGATTGCCGGAAAAGGATATATTGCTTAAATGTTTTTAAGATGTAAAAAGTTTTAAGTCTTATTTTATATCAATACTTTTGCTTATTTTGCTTTGTCCCAATTTTATGTATTTTCTTGAGAGCTTCTATTGATATATTATTATGGTTTTAAATGTATATTATGCTTATTTTTCTAATTTTGAACAGTCTGTACTTTTGCATTTTATCTCCACTAACTAGCACAATGTATAATATATAGTAAATGCTTAATAAATACTAAATTAATTGATTAATAATGTCTAATCTTTAAAAACTCATTAGTCTTTTTACTAGTTTCTTATTCATTATTTAAAAAAAATATTTATTAGGGATATTGGTTTATAGTGTTCTGCTTTATGTCTTCTTGGTTTGGGTATCAGCACCATAATTTGTCTTACACAAAGAGTTTAGGTAGAAACCTTTCTCTATTTTTGCAAACAATTTATATCATGTTAGAATTAATTATTATTTATAGGAATGCCTCAAATTTCTTAGTTTTATTAAATGTCATATTTGTTTAAATTATTATTAAGCTCAAGTTTACGAGATGTATTATTTTGAATTGGACACTGATCTCCTTTGCTTTTTAGATTATATTACTCCATTTCTTCTTGTGATTTTTAATAGGTAAAAGACTGAATTTCTTCATCTTGAGACTTTTGGTGGTTTTAGCTTTTTTCTTATCTTCCTCTCATTCACTTTCTGATTCCTTCCTTTTGATAATTTGGTTTATCCCTGGGTCTGGATCTCAAAGCAATCTCACTTTGGGGAATTCAATTTTCTGCACCTTGTCCTCTTCCCTAATAATTTCTGGGAGAAGAATAATGTCACTAAATAGGCTGCAGTCCCTTTCTTTCAGGTCTAATATAGTCCCATATGATGACTTACTTGACCCTCTTTGCTCAGTTGTTTAATTATCTGCCTGGGCTGAATCCAACTCTGCTGCCTTTTTTTTCAGGTTTAGAGAAAGGCACAGTGGGAGTTCACTAACCTAAGAACCAACCCAGGAAGAGGTCAGTTCCGCTATCCTATGTCTGTATCTCCTTTCTCTGCACATGACTAGAAAGAATTAAGATATATTGCTTATTACAACAGAATATTTGGGTTAGGGTAGGAGCAGCATGTACTGACAAATACTACAACAGGAGGAAAAATTTTGGATGGGTCTCAGAGCACAAGCTTTTAAGTGAGTTAGTGCACCCTACTGTAAGGGGCTAAAATTTTAGCTAGTCTGTCTAAAATACCTAATGAGTGGTCACCAATAAATTATAAGCTTTAGCAAGAGTTAGACTTTTGAGCATTTATTAAGGAGAATAAAAATTTGGTGAAGAGAAAGAGAAAGGCCTAGATTCATATCTATTAAAGGGAGAGCACATTTCTCACTCCACTCTCCACCAGAGTCCTGATGAAAGAGACTGAGAGCCCCAGCCCCATTCCCTCTTCCTCCCACAAGCAAACATCACTTCCTGAAGCTAAAGAAAAGCCACATGTCTTGTCCTCATGCACCGTATCCTCATGGCGGAGCTTTCCTACAGTAAATCTCCAGCAGGTGGCGGCATTCCAATCATTACACTACCAAATCATCTTTGTTGGTGGAGAAGGGGTACTAAATGAATGCTAGGGATTAATCCATAATCAGTAACCTTTCGTGGCTTCTTGTTTTCATGTCTGTGGAGACAACTGCAATTATTATGTTTATGGTATATAATTCTTCTTTGGTTTTGTTTTGATTTTTTTTGAGAGTTGGTACTGGAGAAAATATCTAGTCCTATAACTTGGTCATATAATTATATATTGTGGCTAAAATTCACTCTCTTCTTGTCACTATTTCTTGTCAGGGAAACCCCTAGTTTCCTTCAAGGCTCAGTTTAAGCATACCTTCCTGCTTGAAGTGTTTCCTAATCTCCCCAGGTACTAGAGCCTTTACCCCAAAATTATTGTGTATCTGTTACACACACACACACACACACACACACATACATATATACTACAGGTATGTGGATATATCTACAGTATCTACATATCCACAGTATCTACACATATATATGTATATATATGTGTGTGTGTGTGCGTGTATATATATATATATATATATATATATATACATATATATATATATATATGTGTGTGTGTGTGTGTATATATATATGCAATTTGTTCCTACTAGACTGCAAGTTCCTTTATGGCAGGAAATATTTTGCTTTTGTCTTTGTATTCTCATTTCCTATCACAGTAGATGCTTAATCAATACTTGTTGATTGATTAATTTAATGAATTACCAGATTTCTACCCAAGTAGTTCTTCTCACATTGCTCAGTAAATCCCATATGGAACCCAAAGAGATTAGCTTTGCTTCTTTGTATTTTTGTTTTATTTGGTTTGGTTTTTTTGGTGAGGCAATTGGGGTTAAGTGCCTTGCCCAGGGTCACACAGTCAGTAAGTGTCAAGTGTCTGAGGCCAGATTTGAACTCAGATCCTGACTCCAGGGCTGGTTTCTATCCACTGTGCCACCTAGCTGCCCCAGCTTTGCTTTTTTTAAGTGAATTTTATAGTCTAATGGAATATATACAGTCTCCATCCACCTCCTGGTTTCAATGTCAGATTTACTGGACCACCATAATCTTCACACAGTGTTATAGACTTTTTACAGTTTATCTGCTATAGTGACCATTTCTCTCAATTTCTAGGAAAATTACAATGGGAAAAAGAGGTATGTTGGTCATATGCCAATAGTGCAGGATAAACGATAGGTGACTTGAGTGCTTTACTATTACTTATGGAATGTAAAAAGAAACAGAGCAAGGATTCCATTATGTTGGGTATATCATCTGTGAAAGATTTATGAGGAGTCAGGATACGAACATATGGGAAGGTGTCATAGCATTATAGATTTAAAGCCAGAAAGAACTTCAAAGACCATTAAACCCAACCCTTGATTTTATAGATGACAAAACTAAGGTTCAGTGAGGTAAGTAACTTACCCAGGTGTAATGATTGGAATGACACCACCTGCTGGAGAGGTACTATAGGAAAGCTCTGCCATGAGGATTAGTTGTCTGAGGGCAAGCCATGCGATCAGGTCCTTGGCATCAGGAAGTGATGTTTGCTCATGGGTACTGTCTATCAAAACTACCAGCCAATCAACTTGAGGAGCCTCCCATTTCTGGGAGGAGAACATGAAGTAGGAAGCAGAAGGCTGGCAGAGGGTTTCTCTACTTTTTTGTTCCTGACCTCACCATGGCGGGTCAGATGATGGGGTCTCTTAGAAATAGTTAGATTTTTACCTTTCTCTCTGATCTTAATGCTTCTTAATAAATACTTAAACACGTAAATACTCTTGCTAAAGTTTATAATTTATTGGCGATCACTCATTAGATATTGTAGACAGACTAGCTAGAATTTTTTAGCCCCTTACACAGGGATACACTAAGTACCCAAGGTGGGATTTGAACTCAGGTCTTTCTGACTCGAAGCCCTTTTGACTACTACCATGTGGACTAATTCAGATAATATACCATATATGCCTGTCAAGACAGTATCTACATCATTAAAATTATGCATCCATTGACATATTGGGGAATATGATGTCATGTCCCTTCTCACTTGTCCCCATACATACAGAACACAATGCCTCCAACCTTTCTCAAGACCTACTCTAGTGTCTCTCACTAAATACTGTTGTGTTTTTCTTTTAGAAAATCCAGTTCTGTGAAAAGAAAAGAAAATTACTGTCTGATATCCATAAATTGCCATGTCTAATTTCCTTCCTGGCTCTTACCTATATTTAGACACTAGACTTATCAACCATATTGCTTCTCAAAATCTACTTATTCATTCAAATACAGTTCAGCATCATTCAGCCACTCCTGAACTCTTACTAATCAGTTTCTAGCAAAAAATTCAGCTGCTACATTTCTAAAATTCTCTCTTCATCATCAGAGATAATGTATAATACTTTTCACCTAACCATTTAAAAACATTTTAATGTTGTCTGAATTTTGTAAATAGGAAGGAACTAAAATAAGTGTCCAACCATTTAAATAAATTCACAAGCAGCTCTAAACTTCTCAGTGCAATCACAAAGGTAGATAGGGAATGCAGATGATCACTGAATTTCAAATCAAGCAACAGAGTGCTTTGATCCAATGTCAAATTGTCATTTTTATCCTAAACATAAACATGAAACACACAATTCCAAGTCATTAGAATTTGACATTAGATAGACAGAATTCAGATTGTGCTCAAGTTTTAAAATGGCATGTGAACAGCCTGTGGCCAAGTTAAAATTGTTGAGGCAGGTGACTTTAGTTAATTCTTCCTACCTGTACCTGGATTTGTTTCTTTGTTTGTATGCGAAAATGGTGGAGATGGTCATATTGGCTAGTACTGACATATCACAAAGGTCATTAAGTCAGAGCTCAACAAATTTGCAATGAATTTATGAGCCAGTCACCCAAATTTAGGAATCAAATTACATTTGATGTATGAAAGTGAGCAAATCACACTCCCCATTTCCCTCATCTGAGAAGAGACATCATTGAATTAGATGATCTCTGAATTATTTTCTAAGTCCAAAAATCAAGATATGAAGGTAAAGCAGCAATGCCTGTGGACTAGACCCTATGCAGGGGTATAGCAGTGAAGAAAGGAATGATGTCTGGTGACAACTGGCTTCTTCCTTTTCTCTGTCTATTTCCATTTCCTCTCTTTCAAGTATGTGCAGGAAAACAAGCATAAATTTAACTGGCCTAGATTAAATGGTGCCTGAGAACTTATAGCAATGTCCAGATATAATCCTGATGCTCTTGATGCTATTTGTGCAGCAGACACTATCCAGAGCTCTTAGCATCTCTTTTTTAAAAAATTTTCATGTGAGAGTAATGAGAACAATTGTGGGAGAATACAACTGCGATTATACACGTATCAGACATAGCTTAAGAGGCTCCCCTAATATTCAGTAGTATTTGGAGGTTAAGAAAGTAGGGTTTTTTTCTTTTCTTTTTTTGTGAGGCAATTGGGGTTAAGTGACTTGCCCAGGGTCACACAGCTAGTAACTGTTAAGTGTCTGAGGCCAGATTTGAACTCAGGTACTCCTGAATCCAGGGCCAGTGCTTTATCCACTGCGTCACCTAGCCACTCCAAGAAAGTAGTTTTTAAACTCACTTAACCCTTACTTCCGTGCTGGTGTACTTTGGTCAGATAGATCTACCTTTTGGAAGTTTCACAGAGAAAAGTGTGGGAGTGAAGTAACAGCTAATACAATAAACTTAGTTTTGTGGTTTGAATTTTCTCTCTCATCTCCCTAGATGGAATTGTGCATGTTGTACCTCCAGAGACGGCAGTCAGTCATTGATATGTTTCTGTGTTATCACATTCTGAAAAGAGAGGATACATAAGAAGAGATCTAGGAAGTGAGAACTGTCTTGAAGATTCAGCCCCAAACATATATTTGATCTTGTTTTTCTAGTGTATAGTTTTCAGAAAACAACATTCTTCATATGTGCATTGATAAGTTGGTAGAAAAAGTTCTCTGTACTTTCAGGTAATATTGCATTGGGAAATACTTGTTGACATAAAATTGTGCCAGGTACCATGAAGATCTGCAGTCTGGGATTCATTGAACTCTAATTCATTCTAAGTGGTAGTTCTTCAGATGAACTGCAAACATAAAATAATAGAATCAATGAAGGAATGAATGAAAAAATATTCTTCAAGTGCTTTTTTGTGTCATGCACTGTGATAAACACTAGGGATACAAAAAGAAAGGTAAAATAGGGTGGAGCAAAGATGGTAGAGTATAGGCAAAAAACCAACTGAATTCTTTTAACATTCCCTGCCCTCCCCCCCAACAACTTTGAAATAATGCCTCAAATCAAATTCTGGAGTGTAGGTCAGGGTGAGAATTTTTCCAAATTAAAACAACTCAGGAGATAGGCAGGAGAGGTCTGTGACAACAGGATGGGGGCAAACCTGGAGTGTACACTGCAGCAGTACCAGCTGTAGAATTTGTAGGCAAATGAGACAGCAGCAGTTATAGTTTGGGAGCTCTCAAAT
The DNA here is from genome assembly GCF_019393635.1 of Dromiciops gliroides. NCBI lineage: Eukaryota > Metazoa > Chordata > Mammalia > Microbiotheria > Microbiotheriidae > Dromiciops > Dromiciops gliroides. The sequence goes on along the minus strand of NC_057861.1, from coordinate 390,019,069 downwards.
AAAAGATGGTAAGTGGGGCAGACAACTGATCAGAAAGAAATTACAGAGGAACCTGAGCTGACACTGGGTGTAGGGCCCTATTGTATTTCCCATGCACAGTTCTGACAAGTAGAGGAGTTTATATTTGAATGTATATCTCCTAAGGAACCATCGGACTTTATTGAGTACCTGGGTGATATTGTAAAATGTTTACTTTAGGAAAAAAGACTTTGGCAGGTGTGTGGAAGATGGATCTGAACGGGAAGAAAAATGATATAGAGAAGCCACCTCCCTCAAAAACCAGATTTTTTAAAAAGTAACAATACATGAAGATAAAATGAAAAATGACTTTAAAGACTTTTAAAGTGATAGGGAAGAACAATCCCAAATCTGTGCTTCTACTCTACCAGATAGAACAATGCATTTTGTGGTATTAAATCACAAATAGGGATAAATGGGGAGAAAAGAAATGGAGGATAAAAATTGTGTAATATATCCTAACCAAATCAATAAGTTAAAAACAAAGGAAATTTAACTTCTATGGTTTCTTAGCAAGAAGGAGGGCTAGAGGAAAATTAGAAGAGTGGCAAAAGTGAGGAATTTTAAAATGAAAAATAAAGGAAAGATAATTCAATATAATTAGAGAAAGTCCCACTGAAGAGTCTACTCATGGGGAAAGTAGCATATGTCTCTAATGGGAGATGGACACCATACAATAGGTCCAATCTAGGAAGGATTAGAATACAGGAAGACTACTTCCTCTAAGATAATATTTTGCCTCGATGGATAATATCCATCTCACTCCAGGGGGGGAAATGGCAAAAAAAAATTCCAAAAAAAAAAAAAAGGATAAAATTGCAAGCAAACAGGGAGGTAATAGAGCAGGGGGTAGAATTGGTCTACATGATGTGTGGCAAAGATGAACATATCATGTGGCAATGCTTCTATCCTCATTACCTCCCATGATACTTAAATATTTATAAGAGTGAGGCACAACAGAAAAAAGAAGGGGGGAAAGTCAGGCAACACATATAAAGGCAGTGACTAGAAATGGGTTAGAAGAGAAAACTCAAAATTGGTACTTTGGAAGTTGTAATCCCATGAAGAACAAAAAGAAATTAAATAAGGGGTAAATAAGTCTATAGGGCAGCTAGGTGTCAAAGTGAATAGAATGCCAGGTCTGGGATCTGGAAAACTTGAGTTCAAATCTAACATCAGACATAAGCTCTGTGACCTGGAAGAAGTCATTTCCCCATATACTCTTTTTCCTCATCTATAAAATGAGATGGAGAAGAAATGTTAAACTACTAAAGTATCTTTGCCAAGAAAACTTCAAATTGGAGATACCAAGAGTCAGACTTGACTGAAATGACTAAATAACAACAAAATAAATGTATAGACCATGAATCAAAAAAAAATTCTAAACCACAATAAAGGTAAGAGAATTAAAGAAGAGGAAAAAGGTAAAGAAATACTTATTTTTAAAAATGCTCAGAAAAAGAAGAAAATAATAAATAAGAAGCTACAGTGGAAGAGAAGTATAAATTTTAATTTAAAGCTTAATAAGAGGAAAAGGGCAAGAGAAAAAATGGGAAGAATATGATATCTACAAAAGAAAGTAGGGAAGGAGGGAGGAAGGAAAGAAGAAAGGAAGGAAGGAAGGAAAAGGATGGGAGGGCAAGCAATGAAGGGAAAGAGAAAAAGGGAAAGAAAGGAAAGGAGAGGAGAGGAGAGAGGAAAGGAAAAGGAAAAGTCAGTAAGTGAAGTAAAACTCCAAATGTAGCAAAAGGTCTGCCAAAGTCTGTGAAAAGAATTTGAAAAACCTGAAAGAGGTACTAAATGGGGGAAAGGAAGAGAAGCCTGTGATAATAAGGTTGGACTAAGGTAGATTAAAATGAATTATAAGAAAAAAGTACTGTCCTATAAGAGCTAAGAAAATAAAATAAATCCTTTTTTAAAAAAATAAATCAAAGGGCAACTAGGTGGCGCAGTGGATAATGCACCAGTCCTGGATTCAGGAGGACGTGAGTTCAAATCCGGTCTCAGACACTTGACACTTACTAGCTGTGTGACCCTGAGCAAGTCACTTAACCCTCATTGCCCCACAATTTTTTTTAATTCCAAATTTAAAAATAAAAAGCAAAAACTAGAGACCCAAGTGGAGAAAAACAGAAACCTACCCTTACACTTATGACTTTAAATCTCAATAGATAAAACAATCCAATAAAAAGAGAGTGACAAATTAAATAAAAAACCAAACACTGTAATCTATTGCCTATGAGATACAAATCTATAAAATAGACATACATAAAATGAAATGATACATCAGGTGCAGCTAAGTAATGTGTTGAAAAAATACTGCACTTGAAGTTAGAAAGATGAGTTCAAAATCTACCTTAGATACTTAACTGGTTATGTCATTAAACCTGTCTCAGTTTCCTCAAATATAAAGAAATTTCAAATAACAAGAGTATCTACCTCACAGAGTTATTATAGAGAACAAATTAAATAACATATGTAAGGAATTTGGCAAACCTTAATTCTATACATAAATATTAACTTTTATCATCAATTGAATACAAAAAAAGAGCAAGGAATGAAAACATGTTATGAAGACAAAAATAAAAATTCATAGTATTACCAGAAATAAATGTGGAAATTGCATTATGTTAGAAGAGCCCTAGACAATGACCCAATATAAATATTGAACTTGTATGTTCCAAGTGACCTTGCATTTAAATTCATAAAGACTATATTAACTGAATTGCAAAAATATAGAGAGGCAACTAGGTGGCGCAGTGGATAGAGCACCAACCCTGGAGTCAGGAGGACCTGAGTTCAAATCTGGCCTCAGACACTTGACACTTACTAGCTGTATGACCCTGGGCAAGTCACTTAACCCCAATTGCCTCACTAAAAAAAAAAAAAGAAATAACAGTTACATGAAAAACAATGAAAACAATGGGAAGGAAGAAAGATATCAGAATTTCTGGAAAGTAGCTAAAGTGGTGCAGTGAGTAAAAAGCATGACCCTAAAGGCATATGATAAATTGAGAGAGAGGGGGGGGGGGGAGAGAGAGAGAGAGAGAGAGAGAGAGAGAGAGAGAGAGAGAGAGAGAGATTATTTTTAATTAAGCACAAAAGAAGATATTTTGAAAATTATAGAAGTAGACAATTTAAAAATAAAACCTAAATGCTGGTCCTTTAAAAAAATGTGTTATAAACCTTTAACCAACCTGATTTTTTTTTAGTGAGGCAATTGAGGTTAAGTGACTTGCCCAGGGTCACACAGTTAGTTAGTGTTAAGTGTCTGAGGTCAGATTTGAACTCAGGTACTCCTGACTCCAGGGCTGGTGCTCTATCCACTGCACCACCTAGCTGCCCCTTGATTGAATTTTTAATAGGGAGAAATTTACACACACACAAAATGAAGTTACAACAAAACCAAATAAAATAAAAAGAATTGACACAACCTTAATATTCAATTATAGTCATATAACCCTTGTTTTTAAAGCCCTTTTGCATGTAATTCTCATTGGTGAAGATCAATTATTCAGTACTGAGTACCTGTATCAATGGTAGAGTTGGTGAGAGTTTAGGAATAGAGATTATGATAGCAGTGAGGATTGGTAGTACTTTGTGCTACAACAAATTTCAGACAAAGAACTGAAGAACAGAGGAATCTGAAATAGGACAGGTGTAGGTTTGCAGCAGGACAGAGATTGCTATATGGCATACCTCTAAACTTGAGAGAAAGAACCCAGCACCTAGCTGGAGCCCATTCCTTTCCTCCAGAAATTACTTGGGGCAGAATTGTCCAGCATGGAAGAAGGCTGAGATGGCTCTGTGATCTTGACCCTCAAGGAAACTGTCATCAAAATAGAAAGAGTCAGAAAATGAGGAAGAAGAGCAAATAAAGGAAAAAAGACTGAAATTATCAAAGCTCTCAGCAGGAAAAAAACTCAGATAAAAACCTTGAGCACAATCAGATAAACCAAAAGGAAAGATATAAATAATAGAAGAAAAAAGAGCCTCTAGATAAGGAAAAAAAGAGTTCAGGAATCTATGAATAAGTATTATAAGGCAAAGGAAGATGGCTTCCTAAGAGAGCATGGAACTACAACAAGATATTCCTGAATTATTTAAAATAAAAATAAGAATTTTGAAAGCATGTTTTGCCTACACAGCAATAATAATTGTAAAAATAGAAAAACTTGAATCAACAGTGGCAAGTCCCACCATAGGGAAAAAGAGAGAGAGAGAGAGGAAAACTGATTGTGTATACAAATACATGGGAGTGAAGGACAATCTGGAAGAAGAGAAGCAAAAATCAACAACATTAAAACAAAGCATGATCTCCATTCAAGCAAAACATATTGATCTCAAAGATAGGGTGCATAGAGAAAATATAAGGATATAACTCTCCCAGAAGACCATAATAAGTCAAAATGGGAACATCATAATAGAAGAAATAATATAAAAAATACTGCCCAGAACTTTTGAATATATAAGACAAAGTACTAATTGGAAGAATTTAAAGATTACCTCCAGGGAAAAAAACATACTGAAAATTTAAAGATATATAGTGGCTAAAATTAAAAATTCTACTGATAAACAACAAATTCTGCAAATGACTGGGGACAAGGAATTTGAATAACACAAGACTATTCTGCAGCCACCCAAAACTGAGGTAGGGACTGGAATGTGTTCCAAAACGTGAAAGAACTCAAGAAGAAGCATAAGATGACCTACCTTGGAAATAAGAGCAATAAGATAAGAGAAATAAAGTGAAGGCATACACGTAGGTAAAGAAGATAAAAGCTATCCCTAATTGATAATAATATGGTGTTCTACTTGAAAAGTCCTAGGAAATCCACAAAGATACTAATTAAAACAATAAGTTCAGTCAAGCTGCAATCTACAAAGTAAACTCTCAAAAATCAACAACATTTCAATACATCCATAATAAGATCCCAAGATGGAATAATGAAAAATCCTATTCCAAATCACTATAAAATGTAGAAAGTATCTGGGGATCGATCTACCAAAGCACAAAAAAGATTCTTATAGATTTATTTATAAAGTTCTCCTTAAAGAAATAAAGTAGAACATAAATACCTGGAGGAATCTTCAGTGATCATGGTTAGGTCATGTCAATATAACAAATATGATATGAACAAAGTTAATTTATACTATTAATGAGATAACAATCAAGTTATCAAAGGGAAAAGTTAAAGAACTTGTTAAGATAATAAAGTCATTTGAAGAAAAGTAGAACATAGGAAATCCTTAAAAGAGTAAGATTAAGAGGGAATCACACTTCTAAATCTCAATCTATATTATAAAACAGTACTCCTCAAAACTATCTGGTATTGGTTAAATGTCGATAGTTAGGCTAACAGAAAAGATTAGACAAGGGAGAATCAGAAACAATGGAACTCAGTAACCCAGTATTTGATAATGCAGAAAACATAAATTACTAGGAAAGAACTTCTTATTTGTTAAAAACTGCTGGGAAAACTGGAAAGCAATAGGTAGTAATTAAGCTTAGATCTAACACATTACATTGTATTGCATAATGTATTCTAAATGGATATGTGACTTTAATACCAAAGGTAATACTATTTTTAAAAAATTATAAGGGAAGCGACTTATATACACCTCATATTGATGCATAGGAAATGTGTTCTTAACCAAACAAGGTCTAGTGACAGTTACAAAAGATAAAACTGATAACTTAGATTATATGAAAATAAAAAGCTTAAAGATTAAATAAATGTACCTAGGATAAGAGAAGCAATGGAATGGGGAAAAAATGTTGTATCAAATTTCTCGGATAAGAGTTTAGTGTCCAAGATATACAAATCATTGAAAGATAGGTATATAGGTATATATATATATATATATATATATATATATATATGTATATATATATATATATGATATGCATATATGTATATATAGACAAAAGCCATTGCTCAATTGATAAGTAGTTAGAAGATATAAATAAACAGTTCTAAAAAGAATTGCAAATTATTTACAACAACATGACAGAAAGCTCCAAATCACAATAATAAGAGAGGTGTAAACCAAAAACAACTCGGAGGTTTCAGCTCATACTCTGAAAATTGGTGATTGATGATGACACAATACAGTCAATATTGGACATGTTGTGGGAAGATAGGCACACTGGGGCATTGTTGGTGGAGCTATAAATTAATACAACTATTTTAGAAAGCAATTTCTAATTATGCAGATAAAGTTACTAAAATGATCATACCCTTTAATCAAGAGATTCCATTATTGGACTTATAACCCAAGGAAACTATTGAAAATAACAAAGTTCCCATATACACCAACATATTTAGACAGTACTCTGTAATAGCAGAGAATTAGAAACAACGTACATGCCCATAGATTGGAGAATGGCTAAACAAATTGTGGTAGAGTATGGATGTTATGGAATATTACTATACTGTAAGAAATGATGAATGTGAATAAAACAAAAAAGTAAAGGATTCTACATGAACTGTTACAGAATGAAGTAAAGTAGATCCAAGAAAACAATACATAAAATGATTGCAGTAATGCAAATGGGAAGAACACATACACCCAAAAAAAATCAATGTTCCAAAATTATAAAGAAAATGCATGACCCCAAAAAAGAAATATGAGAAGACATTCACACTGTACTCCTGTGCAGAGGTGGGAATTCTACAAGTGTTGCACATTTTCAAAATTTGACAATGTATTGATCTGTTATACTGATTTTGCCTCTTTTAATTTTTTAAATATTATTTATAGCATGAGATGGTACTCTGAGAAAAGGTGGGTCATGTGTAATGGGAAAAATTAAAAATAAATGAAAACCTATTTTTAAAGGCTATTGAAGTATCCCAGGCAATAATTTATAGAGGTCTGAACTATGGTAGTGGCTATGTGAGTAAATAAAAAGTGAGAGATCCAAAAGATGTTGAAGATACAGAACTTAAAAAATTTAGCAAATTATTGGATTTTTATGAGGAAGAACTAAGAATGACATTTGCCATGTAAATTCAGTTTTAGTAAAGATAGAGGTACCCTAAGTAGAAAATCCAGAAGAGGGATGAGTTTGGAAGGAAAGATAATGCCAATTGGCACCAAGTGAAAAAGCTTCATTTGGTTGATTTTCTTGGATAAGTTTCCAAATGCATATAGTATGGACTCTAGGACTCTAGGATCTGACAAGATGGTAGATGGAGAGATCATAAGAGAGGCCAACTCCCCAAATCTTCCTAAAAGGAACAAATATAATTTTGGCTATATCTGTTTTATTGTTTAATATTTCATTTTCCCCAAATTACATGTAAAAAATTTTGAACATTGATTCTTTTAAATTTTGAGATCCAAATTTTTTTTCTCACTCCCTATCTTCCTTTCACCCTTGTGAGAAGGCAAGCAATTTGATATAGGTTATAGATGTGCAGTCATGCAAAACATTACCACATTCATTATGTTATGAAAGAAAGCACAACAAAAAAGAAAACCCCCCCAAAAAATATTTTTAAGGAAGCTTTGATGTGTATTCAAATTCCATCAGTTCTTTCTCTGGAGATGGATAGTACTTTTTTTTGTTTTGTTTTTGTTTTTTTGTTTTGTTTTTTGCAGGGCAATGAGGGTTAAGTGATTTGCCCAGGGTCACACAGCTAGTAAGTGTCAAGTGTCTGAGGCCGGATTTGAACTCAGGTAGTCCTGAATCCAGGGCCGGTGCTTTACCACTGTGCCATCTAGTTGCCCCCGATCGATAGTACTTTTCATCCTAAGTCTTCAGAATTGTCTTGAATCATTGTACTACAGAGGACAGTTTATCATCACAAAATGTTGCTGTTAAAAAAAATGTTGCTATTACTGTGTACAATGTTCTCTTGGTTCTGCTCACTTCACTCAGTATCAGCTCATGTAAGTATTTCCAAGTTTTTTCTGAAATCTGCCTGCTCATCATTTCTTATTTTTGCCTCTTTTATGTAAGATAATTTACCCAATTCTACACCTCCTTTCCCCCTTCTCTCAGTGCATTCTTTTTTTTCTGAACCCTTAATTTTATTTTGTATAATCATTGCACCATATCTAACTCATACCCATACTCATTATTTATGTATACTCTTTCTAATTGCCCTAATAAGGAGAAAGTTCTTGGGGGTTACTAGTATCATCCTCCCATGTTGGAATGTAAACAGTATAGACTTATTTAATTCCTTATGATTTCTCTTTACCTTTTTATGCTTCTTCTGAATCATGTAAAGTCAAATTTTCTATTCACCTCTGGTCTTTTCATCAGGAATACTTGAAAGTCCTCTGTTTCAGTGAATATATACTTTCCTCCTGAAGGATTATGCTCAGTTTTTCTATGTAGATAAATTTTGGTTGTAATCCTACTCCTTTGCCTTCCAGAATATTATATTCCAAGCCTTTTATCTTTTAATGTAGAAGCTGTTAAATCTTGTAATATCTTGATTTTGGCTCCATATTTTAATTGTTTCTTCCAGCTGCTTGCAATATTTTCTCTTTGACCTGGGAGCTGTGGGATTTGGGTACAATATTACTAGAAGTTTTTACTTTGTTATCTTTCAGGAGGTGATTGGTGGAGTCTTTCAATTTTTATTTTACCCTCTGGTTCTATAATATAAGGGTAGTTTTCCTTTATAATTCCTTGAAAGATGATATCTAGGCTTTTTTTTTTTTGGTCAGAATTTTCAGGTAGTCTGATAATTCTTAAGTTATTTCTCCTGGATCTATTTTCTTATTTCTATTTTCTAGGTCAGTTGTTTTTCCAATAAGATATTATACATTTTCTTCTATTTTATGTATTTGATTTTGTTTATTATTTCTTGATGTCTTAGAGACTCACCAGCTTCCCATAGCCCAATTCTAATTTTTATAGAATTATTTTCTTCAGTAAGCTTTTATATCTTTTTCCATTAGCCAATTTTACTTCTTAAGGAATTCTTTTCTTCAGTTAATTTTTATACCTTTATTTTTTAACCATTTGGCCAATTCTGCTTTTTAAAATGTTAATTTCGTCAGTATTTTTCAGCCTCTTTTACCAAGCTGTTGGCTCTTTTAATTTTTTGCATCACTCTCATTTCTTTTCCCATTTTTCAGTTATCTCTCTTACTTGATTTTTAAAATCTTTTTGAGCTTTTCCAGGAATTCTTTTTGAACCTGAGATGAATTCATATTTTTTATTTGAGGCTTTCTATTAGTTTTGACTTTGTGTTTTTTTCTTCTGAGTTTGCATTTTGATCTTCCCTGATACCATACTAATTTTCTTTGGTCAGGATCTTGTTGTTGTTTGCTTATTTCCCTGCCTATTTCTTGATTCTAATGTAATATTAAAGTTCGGCTCTGGTCCCAGGGTGGAAGGGGTACTATATCAAGCTTCAAACATTTTTCGTTTTTGTTTTTGTTTTTTATGGAGCCACTTCTGGGGGGTTGTAAGCTTTTAATTCTTCTAAAGTGCCATTTGTTAAGGAAATGTGTATTTAATACTTTTCTGTCCTGCCTTCTGGTCTAAGAATGTCCACAAGCATTATTTTCTGCCCTGAAACTGTGACCGAGCTATCAACTCCCCTGTAGCTGAAAGCTCTGGTGTACTAGTGACCTTCTTCATTCTGGAACTGCAACCCAGGACTGTGACTGAGATCTGAGTATGGGCAATGCCAGAGAGTCCTGCACCTGTACCAGCAAAGGGTAATCTCCTTCTGACCAGTTATCTGATACCCTTACCATCTTGAGTCAAGATCTCTGGAAGCAGCCACTGTCACGACTAATTCAGTTGTCCCAAGGCAAGCTGCTGATTGCTGGGGCATGGCCTGCACTGGTACAACCTACATTCCACTCTCATCCCAATGTTATTGACCTTTCTTGCCAACCTCCCTGGTTGTCTTGGGCTGGGAAATTGTTTCATCTCATCATTTTGAGGGTTCTGCCACTCCAGAATATTTTGAGGCATTACCTAAAGTTCTTTGGAGGAGACTTTGGGAGAGCTCAGATGATTTCTCTGCTTTTTCTCTGCCATTGTGGTTTTGCCCCCTCAGAAAATACTATTTTAAATGAAGAAAAAGAATAACTAAAAATCATCCCAAACTAACTTTCACAGAAAAAAAGAAAAAGAATAAAAAAGAAATGAGCAAACATGGAAGAACTCCTAAAACTTTTATAAATGTTATAGGCTAAATGAAACTGAAGGAAATATATCAGAAGAAATAATGAATTAACAATAATCTGGTTCTATCATGATACATTTCAAATAATCAATCCTTTGTTTTGTTTTGTTTTTTTGATTGGACAATGAGGGTTAAGTGACTTGCCCAAGGTCACATAGCTAGTAAGTTTTAAGTGGCTAAGGCCAGATTTGAATTCAGGTCCTCCTGACTCCAGAGCTGGTACTCTATCCACTGTGCCACCAAGATGCACACACCTACTGTGTGTTAGAAAAGTTATTTGCTCATGGTCATACAAAAAGTTAATGAGAGAGTAAGAATCAGAATCCAGGTTTCTTGAGTCCCAATACAGTGTTTTTTCCATTATACTATCTGACCTCTCATAACAAATTGATTCTCAAATATGAATATGCTCAGAAAAGATTTTTTTAAGTGATCTTCATTATCACAGAAAAACAATGTAGCTAGAGACAATGTAGATAGAATAGCCCATACTAATGAAATCATATGTCTATACTAAAAGAAAAAGTCATTGATTTACTCCAGGAATTATCCTCTAAAACATTTCTCCTTATAAGTTTATGAAAGCTCATTTCCAAGTTAGGGGTAGGGAAATTGGGCTCATAGGGAAAATAGAAAATATTGAGATAAAATTATTTTTCTAATCTGTTGATATTTAGTATTTGGGAACAAAGCAATGAGGTAAAAAGGCACATTTGTAGAATATTAAATATTCATTGTGGTAAAAAACCAAGGGAATAGAGTTAGCACCACAAATAATTGTCTGGATAAGAAGGAGCCACAGAGAGTACAAAAACAAAAATTTTAACATTAATATTTTAATTTTTTTTTTTGGTGAGGCAATTGGGGCTAAGTGACTTGCCTAAGGTCACACAGCTAGTAAGTGTTAAGTGTCTGAGGCTGGATTTGAACTCAGGTACTCCTGACTCCAGGACCAGTGCTCTATCGAAGATTTTAATTTTGACAGAATTGTCTAAGGAAAACTTAATACCTGGTAACTATACCCTGGAATTCAAAATGGCAGCAGGTAAGTCACAGTTATCATTGAACAAGGTAACTGATCACCTACTGTATACAAAGTACTCGTTGTAATAAACACTAAGGAGAATTACAACAGCCATGGAGGTCATGGTCTTTGCTCTTCCAGTGTGTTTATGGTCTGGCACAGAGCAAAACCCTGCAAGATGATAAAATTTAATCTGAAGATGGAAGAGAGAGACAGGGATAGAGAAAAGATAGAGAGGTGGCACAGTAGTTAGAATGCAGGTCCTGGTATCAGGAAGACTTGAGATCAAATATGATCTTAGATACTTGCTAGCTGCATGGACCTGAGCAAGTTACCTAACCTCTGCCAATCTCAGTCTCCTAATCTGTCAAACAGGGATAACAATAATGCCTACCTCCTGGAGTTATTGCTCAAATGAGACAATATTCACAAAGTACTTAGCATAGTACTTGGTATATAGTAAGCGTTATATAAATACTAGCCATTATTATTAGTATGGATGGATTATAATTGGATCAATATAAGAGAATGAAGATTAGAGTTGGAGTCCATAAGAAATTAGTTCAAATCCCATTTCTCATACTTACTGTGTGGTCTTGAGTAAGTTTTGTACTTGTAGTACCTAATTCATAAGGATGTTATGAGGCCCTAGTGAGAGAGTGGATATAAACAACATGCATATTTCAAAATACTATATAGATGTTAGTAGTAGTAATAATATTGGTATTACAAGCAATTCCAAATTTAAAAATGTATTTTGTTCACAGTTTGTGTGTAAATCAACTTTTTGGACTATGGAAGGCATCATCCTATAGAATTAAGTTACTTGTGGTTAAGTTCTCTACTATAGCTAGGTGTCACAAGCCTGGCCTAGAGTCAGAAAGATTCATCATTGATTTTCTATTACCCACAAGACATTATGACAGGTGCTGAGGGCATACAGACAGTGAGTGAGCTATATTCACCCCTGACAAGTTTATACCAGTGCAGGAAATAAGATGTGCATGAGTACTCTAATAAAAAGTGGAGAGTGATGGATACATTTGAGAAGTACAAACAAAGGCATATAGGAATTTGGAAGATGGAGAGATCCTAGCCTGTCATTGTTGGTCAACCCTTGGCCCTAAAAAGCTGTGTGGTCCTTTGAAAGAAACACAAAAGGGGGAAATCTATTGTAAATTGTATTCTTTCAGTAGTTAACAGCGACATATATATTTTTTTAATTAATAATTTATTTTAGTTTTTTTTCCGTTACATGTAAAGATAGTTCTCAACCTTTGTTTATACAAGCTTTACAATTTCAGATTTTTCTCCCTCCCTCCCCCCTCCCCTAGACAGCAGGTAATCTGATATAGATTATATATATATACATACATACATACACATAATAACATTAATCCTATTTCTGCATTAGTCATGTTATAAGAGAAAAAAAATCAGAGCAATGATGGAAAACCTCAAAATAGAAAAAAAAACAACAGCATCAAAAACAAAAGAAATAGTATGGTTCATTTAGCATCTATACTCTGCAGTTCTTTTTTTTTTTTCTGGATTTGGAGATCCTCTTCTATCATGAGTTCCCTGGAACTCTTCTGTACCATTGCATTGGTGAGAAGAATATAGTCCATCACAGTAGATCAACACTCAATGTTGATGTTACTGTGTACAATGTTCTTCTAGTTCTGCTCATCTCACTCATCATCAGCCCACACAAGACCCTCCAGGTTTCTCTGAACTCCTCCTGCTCATCGTTTCTTATAGCACAACAGTATTCCATTGTATTCATATACCACAACTTGTCCAGCCATTCCCCAATTGATGGGCACCCCCTCAACTTCCAATTCTTTGCCACCACATAAAGAGCAGCTATAAATATTTTTGTACATGTGGGTCCCTTTCCCCCTTCCATGATCTCTTTGGGAAAAAGACCCAAAAGTGGTATTGCCAGGTCAAAGGGTATGCGGAGCTTTATCGCCCTTTGGGCATAATTCCAAATTGCTCTCCAGAATGGTTGGATCAGTTCACAGCTCCACCAACAATGCATTAGTGTTCCAATTTTCCCACAGCTTCTCCAACATTTATTATTTTCCTTTTTTGTCATTTTAGCCAATCTGATAGGTGTCAGGTGGTACCTTAGAGTTGTTTTTTTTTGCATCTCTCTAATCATTAGAGATTTAGAGCATTTTTACATATGGGAATAGATAGCTTTGGTTTCTTCATCAGAAAACTGCCTGTTCATATCCTTTGACCATTTCTCAATTGGGGAATGACTTGGGTTCTTATAAATTTGATTTGGTTCCCTATATGTTTTAGAGATGAGGCCTTTATCAGAAGTACTGGCCTCAAAAATTGTTTCCCAGCTTTCTGCCTCCCTTCTAATTTTGGATGCATTGCTTCTGTTTGTACAAAAATTTTTTAATTTAATGTAATCAAAATCATCCACTTTGCATTTTATAATATACTCTATCTCTTGTTTGGTCAAAAACTGTTTTCCTTTCCAAAGATCTGATAGGTAGACTATTCCTTTCTCTCCTAATTTACCTATGGTATCGCCTCTTATGTCTAAATCATGTATCCATTTTGACCTTATTTTAGTATAAGGTGTAAGATGTTGGTCTATGCCTAATTTCTGCCACAATATCTTCCAGTTTTCCCAGCAGTTTTTGTCAAATAATCAACCACATCAATAAGAAAACCAACCAAAATCATATGATTATCTCAATAGATGCAGAGAAAGCTTTTGACAAAATACAACACCCATTCCTAATAAAAACACTGGAGAGTTTAGGAATAGGGG